>NW_023270418.1:36418589-36450533 GCF_011800145.1 Mirounga leonina | reverse complement strand
TGAACAGGCGGGCAGGTAAACAGGCGGGCAGGTGGGCAGGTGGACAGGTGGGCAGGCGGGCAGGTGAACAGGTGGACAGGTAGGCAGGCAAGCAGGTGAACAGGAGGGCAGGCGGCAGGTGAACAGGCGGGCAGGTAAACAGGTGGGCAGGTGGGCAGGCGGGCAGGCGGGCAGGCCAGTACTTGACGTCCCTGAATGAGTGGACAGGCAGAGCCAGCTCCTACGTGCCTGCTCCCCTCTGTGCTGTGAGCCTGGGGTGCTGGACAAAACCATGTTTTTAAATAAAATATATTGTAGGACAGTTTTAGATTTACAGAAAAGTTGCAAAGGTAGTACAGGGAGTTCACATGTACCCTACACCCAGCTTCACCTCATACCAACATCTGACATGGGTATGGGACACATCACAATGAATCAATGGCTATTGACCCATTATTGTCCACTGAAGTCCGCACTCTATTCCGAGTGTCTCAGTTTTTCCCTAATAGCCTGTTTCTGTCCCAGGTTCCCATCTAGGGCACCCCGGGACATTGAGTCCTCATGTCTGTGACAGCTTGTGATGACCCGGACAGTTCCAAGGCAGACAGGTCAGGCACGCCGTAGGACGCCCCTCAGTTGAAGTTTGTCTGGTGTGTGTGTGTCACGGTCAGATTGGGCTGTGGGTTTGGGAAGAGGACCCCAGGGTGAAGCGCCCTCCCACCCCATCGCGTCCGGGCCCGTGCTCCCCACCTGACTCATCCCCGTGACGCTGGCCTTGTTCACTTGGCAGGGTGTGCGTCAGGTGCAGCCTTCCATCCCGTGGTCTCAGGAAGGAAGTCGCTGTGACAGTCACACCCGAGGGGCGGGGGTTGGGCTTCCCCCCCCAATGGGGGCGCATCCGTGCACAGTGTCTGGGATTCTCCCGGCCGGCAGGTGTCCTGGCTCCGCCACCCTTTCCTCTACTCCATCGGCTATGTGCCCAGAGTGGGTCCCCAGGTGTCTGTGGGATAGGTGGGCTACCGTCCTGCATCGCCAAGCAGGCTCCCTGTGGTCCCCGCCGTGGCCACGGGGAGCACTCTCAGTGAGCTCCTGTGACAGTTTCCAGTGAACCAATCCTTTATTAGATGAGGTCGGAGAGAGGAAAGAGAAAGGAGTTCCCTGGCCAGCAAATAACATATTACACACGTGTGCCCACGCGTGCAAGCACACCCACACATGTGCCCTCGGACACCTGGAAGCTCAGCATCTTTCGAGGAAAAGAAAACGGGAGGCAGCCCAGGCTGGCAGCCCAGGCTGGCTCATGGTGCGGCCTGACCCTCAGGTCCAAGGGGGGCAGGCAGGGGCGTGTCCCCCTGAGCCAGCCCCTCGGGGATGGGCCTGCTGCTTTAGGTCCCCCCGTGGCTCCCATGGGTCAGCGCGGCCCTCAGGAGCGGGTGGCCAGCCCAGGTGCCCAGATAAGATGGGCACGTGGCTGAAGGCCGGGTAGCCAGGCAGAGCCGGCGGCTTCCCCCCCAGATGCCGCTTCCTTTCCCAGGGGGGTGGTGAGGTGCTGGAGGGGGAGGCTGTGGTTCAGCCGAGGGGGTGGGGTTCACCGGGGTAAACGTGCGTATGGGGAAAGGGGGCCGTGGTCGGAGGCCCGGGCTCTGTCTCCTGCCCACGAGGGATGCGGCGCCGCTCTGGGGAGACACGCAAGGCCACCCATGCACAGTGCATGGTGCGTGCTCGGCGGCGGCAGGGCAAGAACCCGGGCCCGGCTCGGCTCCGGCTCAGCAAGGCTCCCTCCAAACTCAGTGCGGAGGCGCCCGGGGGGCTGGCAGCAGGCAGGGTCACCTCATTGTGTCCCAACAGGCTGCCAGGCTCTGTCTTTCTCACCAAAGTTGGAGAAAAGCAACAGGCGCATGCAGCAGACCCTGACGAGAGGCTCATCTCCATGGACAGAGGGTCAGGCTGGCCAGCCCGCATGGCCCACTCCCTGACATACCCGGGGTCCCGCACTTTCACTCTTGCTGTCCCTTGGGTCACACCTGGGCTCCACCTGGAGCGGTCCACAGGCACTTGCCATCGGAGACCCCCTTGTGCCCCTGCAGACCCAGGGTGGGGCCTCCTGGGACCAGGGTGGGCTGCGGTCTGGGGGCACCTGGTTGACAAGGGGTCCCGGCTGCCCTGGCGCCCTCCAGACAGCTCTGCTCCGAATTACCTTTCCAAAATGTTGTCGTCACAGAATGTTTCGGTTGGTGTTTCCTAAGGTGATGCTCCAACAGTGATGCTCAGATGCGATCCTGTCTCCCAAACTCCTGCAAGGATCAAGCCTTGGGCAGGATTCTGCTTGCATACTCCCAGGACAAGAAGCTCACCCCCTACCCGGGCACCTTCGCTTCTACTCACCACCTCCTCCCACCTCCTCCCAGGATGTGCTCTGTGGCAGCCCAAGAACAAGGCCGCACCCTTTGGGGAGAAGCCTCATACCCTCAGAGGTTCTGGTGCCTTGGGCCAGGGCTGGGGAAGGCAGGGGTGGCAGGAACTGACCTCGCTGCCCCTCCACTGCCTTCCTGCCCATCTTCCGTGTCTTTGGGAGCAAACAGAGGCTCAGTTCTCTGGGTGTGTTGACAAATAGAGAGCAGCCTACCTCCTGGGCAGGCAGCTGTGGTCTGAGGCCCCCACCCAGCTGGAAACCACAGTGGGTGGGGAAGGGCGGGGAGAGGAGGGGAGAAGAGAGCAGAGGAGGGGAGAAGAGAGCAGAGGAGAAGGGAGACGAGATGGCCACCACGCGGCCCTGGAGCCGGGTCAGGGTGGCCAAATGCCAGATGCTGGTCACCAGCTTCTTTGTCTTGGTAACAGGCTGGTCGGGTGGGAGGGGTGGGGGGGGGGGCCGTGTCAGCAGACCTCTAGCACTGTGGTCCCCCCACACACCCAGCCCTGCTGTCCCCATCCTGCCCCCGGGACATGCACCTGGGGCCCCTGGTGGTGGACCCCTGGCAAGCGGCTGTTTGCGCAGGATGCCCTGTGGGCCCCGCCAGGCAGCGTGGGACCTGGGTGGCTGGTGAACTGATGTCAGAGGGGGGCAGGGGGAGGGGGCCGCTAGGGGCTGTGCAGACAGAATGATGCAAAGTTCTGGGTCCTGGGAGAAGCTGCACAATGAATGTGTGTGCAGTGGGGGGAGAGCGGTGTGTGTGTGTGTATTTGTCAGTGTATCTGCGTGCGTGTGTGGCGGGGTGTCTGGGACAAAGGCCTCCCTGAGACCACCCTACAGAAGCACCCAGAAGTCCCAAAGCTGAGCCTGTCTCAAGTGAGACCATGAAGCTAGAGGGAGGTTGGTCAAAGGACCCAGGAGACCCAGACCCTGCGCTCTGGGCCTCGTCGTGTGTCCAGCCCTGCCCCCACACTGTGGTCTGCCCCACCCCCAGCTCCTGGGCCTGTCTGTGGCCACATTGGCGGTTCTCACCTACTTCGGGGCCCACTTTGCTATCATCGGCCATGCATCCTCAGACAGGACCCCCTATGAGGCCATGCACCGCTGGGGTAAGTGAGGTCAGGTGGCTCCTGTCGGGGAGGGGACTTCAGGTGCAAAGGCAGTTGGGGAGGTACCCCAGGCTGGGCGGGTGGGGGCCTCCGAGTGGAGCCGGGCTAGGTCAGGCAGTGGGTGTGGGCAGAGAGGGCCACCCTGGGGTCCTTCTGCACCGGGCAGAGCCAAGGGTCTGGGCCCCAGCCTGTGCCTTCATCCCCTGTCCTGGGAGCCTGGGGGCAGGTGGCATCCAGATGGCCTCAGTATCCTGGGGGGGGGTGCTCCGAAACAAAGGGGCCTGAGCCTCGAGGCATTCTGGGGGCTGGGTCTCAGGCAAGAGCACAGCCAAGGAGGGCAGCCATGGGGGAAACTGAGGCCCAGAGAGACAGGCTGTGGTCCCAGCCTCAGGCCTCCCGGCCCTGAGGCCCCAGGTTTTTACCCCGAAGCCTGAATCCTGGAGCAGGAAGCCTGGGTCTTGGGCCTGGCCTGATAAGAACGAGCACCCCGCACTTGCCTGGTGGCTTCTGAGATATCCCCTGGCAGACAGGAAGCAGAAGTGGGGGGCAGGGCCTCTGGCCTCCTCCTTCCCTCCTGCCTTCTCAGCATTGGGAGGAGAGGGAGTGGGTGCTGGGTGGTACATCCTGGCCTGAGCGGGGCTCCTGGTCTCTTCAGAGCTCCCAGAAGCCTACCGCCTGAGTGTACCCTTGGGTTGGATTGCAGATGCTGGCCCTGTGCACTGGGGACCCCGTGTCCGGGGCATGCCTAACCTTTCTGCTCTCTGTCCCCACCCAGCCTTCTACGTCGGCATCAGCCTGGCCGGGCTCCTAACCCTGGGTGCCGTCCTGGGCGCCGCAGCCACAGTGAGGGAGGCCGGGGGCCTCATGGCTGGGGTGAGTTGTCCCTGCCCCCAGTCCCCCGGCCCCTGGGATGGGCTCAGGAGCGTGCAGGGTGGGGAGAGCCCAGGGAGCCTGCCTCCTCCCACAGAGTCCCGGCAGAAAGAGAGGCCCAAAGGATGTGCACCAGCCAGGACGCCCGTCCACCTGGGCCAACCAGGACCCCTCCGCCAGGCCCTGCTTCACCCCATCATCCACGGAGGCGAGAAAGGCAGCGCCGGTCCTCCCAGGCCTGGTGGCCATTGCCAAAGGGAGCGTCTGGTTCTCTTACACCAGAGGCTCTGGGAACCGGCTTCCGTTTCCTGTTACTGGGCCAGGGGAGGCGGGAAAAGCCCCTCCACTGGCCAGGTCACCCGTAGGTCTGGGCTTGTGCTGTGCCCCAAGGGGGTCTGAGCCGCATTGCTCCTTTGCAGCTGTGGAGAGGCTCTGCCTCACCCCACAAGGGCCAGTGCCCCCTAGTTGCCCCCATTCCTGCTCGTCCCCTTGGGTCCATCCTCGTCCCCACTGGCCTGTCCCGCTGCTCCGCCTGCCAGCCCCGCCCCCCCAAGGCCTGTCTGTCCTGGGCACAGGCTCTCCTCTCCTTCCGGAACCTGGGCTCCCTGGTGCCCTGGGCTCACGCACCTGCACCCCCGTCTCCCCCTGGCACCTGCCCTCCCTGCCTGGGGTCTCCAGGACTCCTCGCAGGCTCGGGACAGAGTCCTGCTGATGGAGGTAGGCCAGGTCCAAGGACCCAGAGGGGGTCCCGCGGGACCAGCCAGGAGGGCCCTCGGCTTCGCACAGGGTAGAAAGTGAACAGAGTTTACTGAATAGCGTGAGTGAGGGACAGAGAGTCCCAGACAGAGTGTCTGGGAGACTCGGAAAGAACAGGAGAGGGAGTCTCTCTGCCTCTTGGGGTTGGGGGTTTACATTGGAAAGGGGTCCAGGGTACGTGTTCCTGCAGTCATCTCCCGAAGCTGCGGCCCGGGCGGCCAGCCCGGGGTGGGCTCGGGGAGCAGCATGGGACCAGGCAGTCCAGCCCTAACCCGGACCCCGCTGGCTGGTGGGCCGGGCGGTGTGGGCGCGAGCGGGCACGAAGACTCTGGCCGGTGCGGTCTGCTGGTGGCCAGGAGTCAGGGAGGGAGGGGAGGCCCAGTGGGAGCTGACAGGGCAGGTGGACTGTCCCCTGAGAGCGGAGCCCTAAGGCTTGGGGCCTGCCAGAGGCGCACAGGGCTGGAGGACAAGGCTGCCGCAGGGCCTGCCCAGGCCTGGAGAGGCCGGGCGGTGGCGGCAGCCTGGCCACCAGGGGACGCCATGGTGCTGGGCCAAAGCCCTAAGCTCTAGGAGGCGGAAGGTGCTCCCCTCCCCGGGTTCCTGTGCCCCGCCCCCCAGCCCCCACCTGCTCTTCCCGGCCCAGATGCTCAAGGCTGCCCGCTTCCCTGGTTCGTGGGCCGGGCTGGGGAGCACCGGGGGTCTCGCGTCTGCATCCCCAGCCTGCTGCACCCAGACCCCTCCCTGGGCCCAGCCCCCCGGCCCCGAGGGGCCCGGGCAAGGGGTCCCCGCATGCCCGTGGTGTCTGGCACGGCTGTGTGTCTGGACACACGTAGCAGCACGGACGAGGGACGATCAAGCAGGGAGACCCTTCCCAACGTGCCGGGCGCCCCGCCGCTGTCCCCCCCCGCCCCGCCCCTGCCTGCCCCACCCCCTCGGGCCTCGCCCCACACAGGCCTCTGAGCAGGAAATGAACCAGCTCACCAGGCTGCTAGAGCAGGGCTGGCAGGGGCAGCTGGTTTATTTATGTATTTTATTTACAAGGACCAAGAAAATGCAGAGCCGGGCCCAGCTGCCCCCAGCAGGCCTGTACTACGCAGGCCCTGGGGATGAGGAGTGGGCCTCGCCCAAGGCCCCATCTGCAGGCGGGCGGGTGGAGGTAGGGAGGGCACTCGCTCTCTCCAGAGGAATGAAATGATTTCTGGAAAATGCTGGTCCCCTGAGCTGGCTCAGGGCCTCTAGCCTGGAGGCAGTGTTGAGCGATGGTTTCCAGATGGAGAAGGAGGCCCTCAGCCAGCCAGGAGGAGGAGGAGGGGAAGAGGGAGGAAGAGGAGGGAGGAGGAAGGAAAGGGAGGAAGAGGAGGGAGGAGGAAGGACAGGGAGGAAGGGAGGAGGAGGGGGAGGAAGGAACCCATGTCCTGGAGACTGAGGCCCTGCAGGCCCCTGGGCGGGCAGGAGGGAGCAGGAGGGAGCAGGAGAACGCAAGGGCTGCCCGTCCCCGAGTAGAGCCTGAGGCCGTTGTGCCCGCACCAAGACCGGGCACTGGTGGGGGTGGCCCGTTCTTTCCCAGCACCTGGTGGGACTGGGTCTTGGTGCCAGCCCTGCCCACAGCCCCTGTCCGTGTGTCCGTCTGTGTCTGCAGGCATCTCTCCATTCCACTGGTCATCGATTCTCCTGGGTGTCACTCTTCGCGAGGAGGCCCCTGGGTGGGGAGAACCCGGCCCCCGCCTGCGCCGGGCTGTGGACGGGCCAGGGAGGGGTGCTGTGTCAGCCCAGCCAGGGACGCATGGCCCGGGGCAGCGGTGCTCCACAAAGCCGGTGCAGAGGGGAGGAGGTGATGCGGACACATCAGCCCTCCGGACACCGAGGCTGTGTGGCCGGCAGCCCGATGAGCTGCCCAGAGCTCTAGGAGGAGACGTGGCGGGAGAGCCAGTCTGAGGGTCCCTGGCATGCAGGTGGCAGGCCGAGTTCTGGGTGGGGATGATGTCCCCAGGGCAGCATATAGGCTGGGGATCCTAGTCTGGGGTGACCCTCTGAAACTGCCCACAAAAGAGTCCTGGGGCCTGTGAAGTGCATTTCTCAGGGGCGGGGTCTGTAAGATTCCCGGCTTCTGCAAGCGGGGGCTCAACAGCTCCAACCCCCCGACCGACAGAGAGAAGAGCACTGTGGGGGTGCTGGTGATGGAAAGACATTCCCCCCAGAGAACTCCCATCTCCAATATTGGGGTTCCAGGGGGGTAAGTCAGGGGACTGCACAGGGTCTGAAGACGGGGTGGGGGTGCTTCCCTGCCAGGCTCACCCTACCTCGGGGTGCCCCACCAGCTGTCTCTGCTGGGAACCTGTAGCAGCGCCCCTGGCCAGGGCAGCGGGCAGCCCCAGAGCCACGCTGCACCCGCCTGGACCCTCCTGCAAAGGGGAAGTTTCTTCTCCCAGGGCCCATCCCCAGAAGCAGCCCCCCTGGGCGGGGGCTTCCATCATCCTGGGGACTCCCTCCCTCTCTGGGGGAGGGGACATGGCTCTGCCATCAACGTGCCCTCATGAGCCAGGATGGGAATGGGGAGAGAGTTCCCAAAAGGGCCAGAAGGGGTGGGAGGAGTGTGCCCCCTGCAGCCCATGGTGGGTCTCCCCCTTGGGGGGCAGCAGCCCGCGGGGAAGGCCCAGGCCTGCAGGTGGCCTGCAGGTGGCCCACTGGGCTACACACCGTGACCCATGCCTCCTCTGTCCCAGGGTTTCCTGTGCTTTGCCCTGGTGTTCAGTGCCCTGGTGCAGGTGGCCTTCTGGAGATTCCACAACCCCACCCAGGTGAGCACCCGGCCCCACCCCCATCACACAGCGGAGGGGTACCTGAGCTGGGAAAGTCGCCCCTCCACTGGGGAGAGACCATTCTGGGGGGACATCCTCTGCCTGAAGGGGGTGCACAGGGCCCTGAGGGCCAGACCTCTCTGGGGCTGGTGCAGGAGCTCCCAGGGAAGCAGGAGCAGGTGTGGACCTCCGACCCCCTCACCCCCAGGCCCCTCAGCCCTGCCCTCTGCTGGGCCCTGAGAGGGGCCGGGAGTTGGAAAGGGGATGAAGAGCAGGGAGAGGGGGGTCCCGGCTGACCTGAGGGATTGCTTAGAGGGGTCAGTGCTCCGGAAACTGCCCAGAAGGGACTGCGCTCCCGAGTGGGCCCTGCCAGTGTCCAGGCCCCAGGAGGACATCCTCCCTTCAGTCCTGGAGCGGGGGCGGCCCAGCGGGAGGCGGGTGCTGGCTATTGTCCTGGTCCCACTCCCATTGTGGGCTCTTCCCAGGGCTTCTGCGTTCGTGGTGACTGGGGTGGTGATGCCCACGGTCATGGTGGGGATGGACCCCCTGAAGGAGGTGAAGCCTGACTTCCTTCCTTCCTTCATCTGTCCATCTGTCCTTCCATCCACTCAGCTGATGGTTTCTGGGTGCTGGCTGGCTCAGCTGGGTGTCGATGGATGTGAAAGGGCCCTTGTCCCATTTTGGGGGGTCGTGGAAAGCCCCAGCTCTGGGCTAACTCAGTCACGAGGGCCCCAGCCCCCAGAGCACATACGTGAGTGGGGCTCGAAGCCTGCAGGCCTGGGTGCTGACCCAGGGGAGCAGGGCAGGGCCGCAGCTTGAGGGGAGCCCCTGGGGCACAGGAGCCAGGACAGCCTGGCCCTCCAGAAATTCCGTCTGGATTCGGGGCCCTGAGATGAAGCCGAGAGCCAGCCTGGGGGATGAGGCTGGCCAGTGCATGTGTGGGGCTGGCCCCCTGCCGGACCAGGGCTGGGGCTCAAGGCCAGGCCCTCTGTCTGGGCAGAGCAAGTGGGGACCCAAGAGGCTCGGAGAGAGGGGCCCTGGCAGGATGGAGAGTAGGGGTGAGCTGCTAGCCCAGCTGCTCCCTGGCGGAGGCCAAAGGGACAAGGGCCGGGCCTTCCCGCAGCCCCCAGCCGTGGACAAGATCCCTTGAGAGCCCAGACCCAGTCGAGCCCCCCGGGGCGGCTGGGAAGCCAAGGGGCCAGCCGGAGGGGCCGCAGAGAGGGGCAGGAGAGCTGTCTTGCGTAGGCCCTGTCTGCCCTGAGTTTCCGTGATCCCCAGCAGCCCCTCCTCTCAATGGGCCTCAGTTTCTCCATGCGCTCCACAAGGACCAGCCCAGGGACACCGAGGCCAGTCTGCCTGAAACGTACTCGGCTTCTGGCAAAACACTGTGTGAGCAGCACGGGACAGGCGTGATTTCTTGCCTGTGTGTCTCAGCCCCCAGTGGCTCCAGCCTCTCTGTCCTCCCCCCCACCCCCCACCCCCCACCCCCGATGGTCATGCAGGAGCAGAGCCTCACAGGGGGCAGCTGGCTCAGGACACTGGGCCAGGTTCCTACTGTGTGCTTTTAGCTGTGTGATTACCCTCTCTGGTCCTGGCTTCCTGTGCCCCAGAAGTGGGCTCCGCTTCTCCCTCTCCATGCTCCTTGGCCATGAGGCCGGGTCACCAGGCCGAGCATGGCGGCCATGCCCTTGTCCTGCAGAGGAGGTACTCAGCCCTGGGGGGTGGGGAGCCAGGTCACGCTGGCAGAACCAGGCAGGAGGACCCAGGGGGATCCAGCCCACCATCCAGGACCCTGAGTCAATGCCTCTTTTCCCTTCCCTGCCCAAGGATTTCCCCCAGACTGCCCACCGCCACCCTGGCATCATTTGGGGTCACCTCCCCCTTTCGTTACATTTCCTCTGGCTGCGAGGCTCTTGGAGGGGATTGGTGCCCCCGCAGGGTGACCTAGGCCCTTGGTGGGGCTGGCCAGCAGGCTTGCTCAAGGAGAGCCAGGCGGGCAGGCATTTCAGGCTCATCTTTCCATCCACTGATCTGGCCCCTTGCTGGTCTGGGTCACAGCATGGGTGGGCCCGGTCAGGACAGCTGCCAGGGTCCTGGGGGCCCCTGCGGCTCTCCTGGGACAGCTACAGCCCGTCCTCTCTTCTCTGACGCACTGTGTTTATAGCTGGAGCCCTAGATCCTGGGCTCTGCAGGGGAGGGGCCGTGCAGGGGCTGCAGGCCACGGGCGGACCAGCTGGGGATCCTGCTCTGAGAAGGGGAGGGGGTGGAAGCCAGACAGCTCCCAGCTGGGCCTCTTCTGTCCCAACCCCCCACCACCATCCCCCACGAAACCCTCCTGATCTGGTCCAGGCTCTGACTGGCCCTTGGGGGTCGGTTCTCGGGGCTTTGCCTGACCCCTGATGGGGGCTGGGCCTCCTCCCAGGCCCGAGGCCTGGGGGGCCCCATCCGCCTCCCAGTGCGGTCTGTGTGCATGTCCAGGCCCCTGCGGGCACAGAAGTGGCCTGGTCACGGGAGCTCTGCCTCAGCCTGGGCTCAGCCTCCCCGCCTGGTACCCTCGGACAACCAGCTGCCTTCCCAGCCTCAGTTTCCACCCCGGTGGTGGGGGGCGTGGAGACCCGAGAGGGGCTGGGCCAGTGAAGGGCTCGGTGGGACTATTACAGAGGTGTCTGGGCTTGCATGAGGGGGTGCCTTCCATCCTGGGCCTCCCCCGGGAACCTGAGCCTCGGGACCCTCCCAGCCCAGATATGTCCCAGCTCCAGGCTCCTTCGTTCTCCAGGGTCCTGCTGGCAGCCCGGTGACCAGAGAGATCCCAAAGGCCAACCGGTTCACTCCCGCTGTCCCCCTGCATCTCTCTGGACAACCCCCCAAGATATCCTGGAATACGGGGTGCCGATGGCGGCCTGGGGCAGCCCTACAGACAGGAAGCCAGAGAATGCAGTCAGAAGGGACCAGCCACGTTCTTCTGTGGCCTCAAAGCAGGCCACAGCCCCTGGGTGGGCAGTGAGAGGGTGCCCCTGCCCCTCGCGGGGTTTTCTAGCTGCCACTCTCCACCCCTGTTGCTCTAAATCCATCCTGGGGGGCAGCCCTGGAGGTCTGAAGTCAGGCTCAAGGAGGGGGGACCCTGGCAGGGGACTCAGAGGTGGCAGGGGACTCAGAGGTGGCAGGGCCAGGGGGCCTCTGAGACCACCTGGTCCACCCCAGTTTTCTCCTGGGGAAACACAGATTCAGGCTCCTAGAGCACCCTCTAAACTCAGTAATAGGGGACAGATGCCCAGGTCTGTGAGAAGAGTCCAGCCTGGCCCCCACCGCCAGGCCCGGGAGTCCAGAGTGAGGGACGTGGCTTGGCAGGATCTGCGTCTTTGCCTGCAGCAGGGGCTCATGTCCCCTGCTCCTGGGGTGGTGGGGACAGACTCCAGGGCAGCACACTGTTCCTAGGCCAAGGTTACACTAGAGAGAGCTGGCCTTGGGGCACCCAGCTACTCCCGGGGCCCTAGTGGGGGGATGGAACCAGGAGGGTGGTCTGAGCTGGCCTCCTTGTCTCCGCCCCTTGCCCGCTGACCCCAGGCCCACTCTACTGGGCCCCCAGCTTCCCCGGGCCCCCTCCCGTGAGGACACAGAGGCTTCGTGGTCTTGAGGCAACAGGCAGAGAGAGGGCCACTAGCCAGGCCCTGCAGCCCTGGTGGCCAGCCTGACGCCTGCCCTCCAGCCCAGGGCACTGCCCACCTCCCAGCGGGTTGGCTAGAAGCCAGCTGACCCAGTTCGGGATGGCTTGCAGTGCATGTCTCCACGGGAGGGCCAGTTAGTGCCAGGAGGGGGGTGGGGTTGGGATGAAAGTCCCTCTGGTTCCTGTTGAGGCAGCCCCTGCGGCCCACCTACCCCGGTCCCCCAGGATGCCGGACGGAAGGCCACCCTTTCCGGGAGCGCGTGAGTGGCCGGAGCAGGCATGGGCATCGGTTTACCCGAGCCCTGGAGGGCAGCCCTGAGCAGCCACAACTGTGTCCCAGCTGTAAGCTCAGCACAGCTCAGGGTGGGAAAAGGGGCAAGGGAGTGAGTGTTAGGGGTCTCTGGGAGGGGATAGGAGGCATCAGAGGGCAAGGGAGGCGCAAAGAAGCCTGGCCTGTGCCAGGAGACTGCTGAGTCCAGAGCAGTCAAGGAAGCCTTCCTGGAGGAGGTGAGATTCCAGTTTGTCTTTGGGGGACAAATTTGGCAAGGGTGGGCATTTAGGTTTGCGGGGAGTGGTGTGAGCAAAGGCAGAAGGAGGTGTGTAGGAGGGTAGAGGCAGTGGGGTCTGGGTGATGTTGGGGTGCGCAGTGAGGGCAGCACCCGGCCAGGCCCCTGGCCAATGCCTTCCTTCCCTACTATCTGCCTTGTCTGCCCAGAGCTGGCCCTGGACACCCATGGCTTCTTTGGTCAAAGGCCTTGCCTGGAGCCCAGCTGCCCGGGGTTTTTGGAACCCACCAGGTGGTTCTAGGGAGAGACGTAGACCATCAGCAGGGAGCTGAGCTCCTGGCAGGAGGCTTCTCCCAGCCTTCTCTGCCCAGGCCTGGCTGTCGGCTTTCCCTGTCCCACCACCCAAATGGACAGACGCAGGGTGGACCTTCCCTCGGCCAGGCCCTCCACACCCCGAATGACCAGCACTGGAGGCGAACCGCAGGGCTCGGGTCTCTGGCGCGTCGTGAAGGAACCTGGCCCCAGCACGGGACTGGGACAGTAGTGGTCATTCTTGTTGGGAGGGGGCCCCATGTGGAAGTCTGGGGACCAGCCTCCCAGGAGACCCAGGTTCTGGCCTCAGGGGGCTCTGCCCAGTGGAAGGAGGAGGGGAGATTTTAGGACGGCACACTCGGGCCAGGCCCACCACTGGGGAGCCACGTCTCTCGGGAGGGGGCTTCACCAGCACGGAGGTCTTCCCACGATGCTCTTGGTGCAGGTGGAGGATGCTTTTCTGGACACCTACGACCTGGTGTATGACCGGGCGGTGAAGAACTTGTCCGGAACCCCGCGGCAGCAGCTGGCGGCCATTCAGGACATGGTGAGCACGTGGGGGGGTGGCCTCCCCCTCGCCAGGCTGGCTCGGGAACATTCAGCCTCCCCAGGTGGACTGCAACCCAGAAAATGGGTGTAGGGGTGGCCTGCCCCCAGAGTCAGCTGGCCCCGGGCCAGACGCTGAGCCAGGGGTCCCGGGACATAGGCCGCTGACACCCTCTCGGTAGTGGGGAGGGCGGTACAAAGACCTCTTGTCTTCTCCCTCTGACCTGGGCAGGGCTGGCTACCTAATTTGGGGGCCAAAGCAACATGGAAAGGTTTCTTGTCCAAAACTGATTAAGAGCTTCAGGTTGGTGCCGGCACAGCATGAAGCAAGGCCCCAGTGGCCACCGGGTCTCAGCCCGGGAGGCGGGCGCCAGCTGGTGCGCCATCCGCGGGCCGGGCGGTGGCTGCGCTGACAGCTGGGGTGGACAGTTACGGGCCCTCCTTTTATGGGGAAGCCACGGGGCCGGGAGGGCCGGGCCGCCTGGTGCCTGCCGCCCCCGCACGCGGCCCGGGCCTCTTGGGGCAGCTCTGCTGGGCGCCCCTCGCCAGTGGCCTCCTTGTGCTGTCCCCCGTGCGCCCCACCTTGCAGACGCATCCCTCCATACGTTCTTGCAGTTCCTGTGCTGTGGCAAGAGCTCTCCCTTCAGCCTCCTGGGGGACGCGGAGGCCGGTCTGTGTCGGGGAGAGCAGGCAGCCAGACAGGTGAGGAGGGGAGGCCCGGACCTGCACTCTCCCTCCCTGGCCTCCCCCGGCCCCGGCCCCCCGCTGCAGGACTCCTGGAGGCCGCAGTGAGGGCTGGACTTGGCCTCTTGCTCCCTTTGCTCTTTCATCCCCTCCGAGGCCAGGCCTACCCTCAGAAGCCTCCAGAAGCGCACGGGGAGGCCGAAGACAGACATTGGTCTGGAGGGGGCTCCTCGGAAGGAACCGGAAGGACATTCCACGGAAGGGACAGGGAGGGTCAGTGGCACGCAGAGCCGGGAAGTCCCTTCTTCCCCACGGCCCAGAGAGGAGCCTGGCACCTCTTCCAGCTTCCCCACCAGCCCTCCCCTATGCAGCCGCCTTCCCCGCTCCCCTCCCCTCCGCTGTCCGGGAAACAAACCCACCCCTATCTCTGGGCAAGAGGCTCCCGGCTGCCTTCCAAAGAGCAGACAGAAGGATGCAAATGGCTCCTGGCCCAGAAGGGAGGGGTGGGGGCAGCGGAGGGCCCAGCATGCCTGGGAGGGGGCTGAGAGCTTGTGCCTCTCAGGGAGGGGCCTCGAGTGCCCGTCTGCAAAGCAGGCTGAGGGACGGCTCTGTGGCCTTCTAGGACGGAGGGGTCCCCACCGTAAAGGCCACAGAGGGTGGGCATGGGTGCTGGAGCTGCCCCAGGGAGGGCATGGGAGCGGCTGGGGTGGTGTCCTGGAGGGTAGTCAGGCCCCCAGGCTGCCTACCGGGAGGACGTGTGGCCACACGGGGAGTAGGGGCTGATCAGGGGCTGCTTTCCCATGGGGCACCCAGGCCAGGCTGCAGGGTTGTGGCCCCAGGCTCCTGGGACCGTTTCCGGCTGCCCCTGGAGGCCAGAGGTCCCACCCTCCAGGCCAGCCGGTCAGTCCTGTGGCCCAGATGTGAGCAGGGGCGGGACTGCAGCCGGGGCAGAGGCCCAGGTAGCAGTAGGGAGGCTGGAGGGCCCAGCCCCTGTCCAGTAACAGGTGGACAGATGGATGCACAGACAGACGCCAAGCTAGCCTCCTGTCCCTCCCCATCCCAGCCTTCAGAAGAGCATCCCGAACATCCCACTGGGCCTGCCCCAAATGCCAGCGTCTTCCTGCGAATCAAATGCCACCATCTGAGTGGTTCAGAGATGGGACGGTCACCTCCCTTTTCCTCCAGAGAGAGCTTCTGTGGATGCCCTGCCCTGGGGAGGCACTGGGGTCAGGGATAGAGCAGGAGGCTGGGGCAGCCCAGGACCCCAGCCCCTCCACCAGCTATTTCTCTGCCCTCCCCTCGACCTGGGCCAGGGAGTGAGGGAGACCCGGCCTGCCCAGGGGAGCCAGACCCGTGACCCAGCCCAGGCAGGTCAGCGGGTGCCTAAGAAAGGCACGCGCTGGACCCTGGGGCAGCGACCTTCAGTCCCCATGGAGGCCCACTCCATTCCGCTGCTTTCCGCCTGTTTGTGATGCCTTCCCCCGGAGCTCTGGGGCGGTAGGTCGCACCACCTCAGCCCCCACTGACTTCCCATCACCCTAGCACTCAGCCCAGGTGGGCACTAGAGGTCCTCACCCTGGGCAGGGGGGGGACAGCCAGGGTGGGTGCCATGCGAGCTGCCCTCTGCTCAGGACTGCCTGGTGGGGATCAGGAGCTTCCTGAGGACGCACAGAAACATCGCCTCCACCCTGACCGGCATCGGCCTCGCCGCCACGGTACTCTCGCCCTCCCTCAGCACCCCTTCCTCAGCTGCCACCCCTCCACCCGTGGATCCCCCACCCCAATGGAACAGCAGAGGCCTCGGGGAGCAGCAGGGCTCCCCGTGCACTGGGAGCCAGAGAGGAGGCTGCTGACCCCAGGGAGGCAGCCTGGCAGGGGACAGTACCTCACCACCTTCCCGAGACCGCTGGGAGCCCCGCAGAGCCCAGTGCCTCTAGGGCGGCCGTGCGCCCCTGCCCGGGAGCCGCAGGCGCTGATGCTCACAACCCGTCCCTCCCAGGTGTACGCGATGCTGCTCAGCTCCTTTCTCTGGTTCGCCATTCGCTCTGGCAGCAGCCTGGACCGCAAGGGCAAATACACCCTGAGCCGGAGGTAGGCCCCGGCCTGCCCCCGCCCCCGCGCACCCCATCCCCCAAGGGGCAGAGGCCAGCAGCAGGCGGAGGTGGCCGGGTGCTCAGGCTGGCTCCCTGGCCACTGGAGGGGGTCCCCGGCGAGTTGCACGCACTCTTACAGCCCCACAGGGACCCCCCTCCCTTCACCCCACTCCCCACCTAGACCTGACCTCATGAGTGCGCGCCAGGGAGGACCCAGACCCAGACCCCCAGCCCCTGTGCCCTGGCCTTCTGGGCCCCTCCCTGCCCAGGCATCCTGCCCGGCCCCCGTGCATTCTAGAACATTCTCACAATCCCCTCTGCTTCCCAGAGTGCCCAGCTGCCAGCCCCAGGAGCCCAGCTTCTTCAGACGCTCCCAAGGGAGCCCCAAGCTTCAGTCCCCGACTGACGCAGATGTTCTCCACGGCCGCCCGGGTGCAAGTGGACCCTCGGGGGGCCCTCGGCTGCTCTAGGACGACTGACACGTTTGAACCGCCCGTCCCACCACCTGAGTGCTCACAGAGGCTCAGTCGGCTCAACCGCGAGCCTTACAAGGACAATGTGAGGTGTTTTCTGCCACGTGGCGGAGGGACGGGGGAGGAGGAGGCCAGGCTGTTGGCGGAACACCGAGGGCCCCTCCTTGATGGCCATCAGTGGGGACGGTCCTCTGTTCCCTAAGACCACATCCTTTGCATGAGAGGACTTCACCTGCAAGGCAGAGAGGGCACGCCCGTCCTTCCAACCGCCCCTTCCGTCTGGCGGGTGAGCGCTTTGCTTTCAAGGGTCTCTGTGGCTGCATGAGGTCCACTGGGAACCTCCATCTCTCAGGCAGCAATCTCACACTTCCAGGGACACTGGGCTCACAGGTGCAGGGCCCGAGGCAGGACCTGCGGTGTGAGTGCGGGATGACACTGTAGAAATCCAGTAGCCAGGCGCTCCCCCTGGACACCCGAACCCCCTCTCTGATAAGTGCTCCTACTGTCCCTGAGGCTATGCACCCTCTGCTAAAAATTCCAAGCCCCCAGCAGGACGAACAAAGGGGGGTCCCCCCAAAACAGAAGGACCGTTCTGGCACAGACAGCCAAAAAATTGACGATGTAACAAATACCCACCCCAGTCCTCCCCTTGTGTTTCCAATCACACGCGTGCACGCACACGCACACCTCCGAAAGCAAGCATGTTGGTGTGCCTAATGGAGCAGCAAAAGTAGGGCACAGGGGGCAGCAGCAGACCTTGTCCCCCCGACGAGGATGCCCCAAGTCTCGTGGGTCCTGCGGTGGGGGACAGTCGGTCTCTGGCCATGCGCACCACCCACCCCCGGTCCTGTCCTGCTCAGCTTGCCTTCTACGGCTCGCAAAATATATTTTAATGATACCAACTAGCAAAGCTGGCGTCCTCTGCACAATAACGGTGGAGCAAAAGGAAAGAAAAGGGGATTTGGTGAAATTCTGTGAACCAGCAACTCGGCGGGGTGGGAGTCTCCAGATGGTTACTAAGAGATCGGAGGGAGAAAACAGACATGGGCGGGACAGGACAAAGGCCCTAATACAGCACCATCGAGGCTGGGCGGGCCGAAGGGACGGACGCCCTGCTACTGACCCACTGGGACACCAAGGACACCAGCATGGAGGAAGACGAGCAGCAGGAACAAAGATCACTGAGAGCAGACCCGGAAGCACCTGGGGCGATAATCAGCCGCCTGATCCAGATAAAGGTTGACGGAGGGCTGCGGTCCGGGCTCCACCCTCACTGGGGGGCAGAAGAGAAGCCCCCCAGACTCCCTGACGTGGGCACTGTGGCAGCAAACCCACGGCCAAGCCTGACCCGCCGCCACTGGACCCGGAGAAGGCCACGCGCACGTCCACAGCCAAGCCTGACCCGGCCGCCACTGGACCCGGAGAAGGCCACACGCACGTCCACAGCCAAGTCTGACCTGCCGCCACTGGACCCGGAGGGGACCACGCACACGTCCACAGCCAAGCCTGACCCGGCCGCCACTGGACCCGGAGAAGGCCACACGCACGTCCACAGCCAAGTCTGACCCGGCCGCCACTGGACCCGGAGGGGACCACGCGCACGTCCACAGCCAAGCCTGATCCGGCCGCCACTGGACCTGGAGAAGGCCACGCGCACGGCCACGGCCAAGCCTGACCCGGCCGCCACTGGACCCGGAGGAGGCCATGCGCACGTCCACGGCCAAGCCTGACCTGCCGCCACTGGACCCGGAGGGGGCCACGCGCACGTCCACAGCCTAGCCTGACCCGGCCGCCACTGGACCTGGAGAAGGCCACATGCCCAGGTGGGCCAGGTTTTGGGAGCTGGAGAGTGTGACAGGCCTCATGAAAGCTGTCTCCTCTTTTCCCGGACCGTGTTCTGGGGATGGACGTCTGCCTGGGGGTATCCCCCACCCGGTGCCAGCAAACAGCGGGCACGCAGCCGCACTGCTCGAGCAGCGTCCATGGGGCCTGAGGCCACACGGGGTAGATGCAGGCGCCTTCTCTGGCCACAGCCCCATGTGGACCCTCAGCCAGGGTTTGCAGCAAGAGCTTATGGGCGCCTCCCGGTGACAGCCACGGGGACTGCGAGGGGAGAAGCTCCATCTGAGGGGCATTATTACCTTGTTACCAGATGCTAACTGATGGTGGAAAAGCGCTCTCAGGGGGATGGCAGGGATGGTGGTGGCTCATACGGCCCCCGTGCCGCCCAGGAGGTGCCGGGAGGCAGTGCCGCAGGGAGCCTCTCCACCCCGGGGCAGGCTCCGGGACAGTGGGAGGAGCGGCCTGATTCTACCCGAACAGGTCTCGCCCAGCGACCAAGAGCTGCTGGGTCGCGGGCGGCAGTTCCACGGTGAACAGACAAGGCTCTGTTTGGAAGGCCCCGGCGGCGCCGATGGAGGGAGCCGGCAGCCGGTCAGCTCCGTGGGCCGCCCTGCGCACTGCTTTCCCAGCCGCGAGGCGAGAATTGAACCGTTGGGAGAAGCCCCACGTTTGGTTTCTGAGGACTCGTGGCCAGTGGCCAGTGGCCCGGCCATATGGTCCAGTGGGCGGGTGACGGGACCGGGCCTGTGGAAGGATGCCGGTGCGCGGCACGGCCCGTGGGAATGACCGTGGGAACTGCAGCGGTGCACGAGAGGACACGTCAGTGCCCGTCGCAGGGGTTCCTTCCAGTTTGGAAGGTGACGCATCTGCAGGCGGATATCCCCGAGGGCTCCCCGGAGGAGGTCGTGGGGGCGGCAGTGCAGAGGTGGACGGAGCCCAGACACATTCCTGGGGCACCCACAGAGGCACCAGACGCCAAGAAGCGCGGTTCCGGCTGCCTCCGGAGAGAGACGGGTGCCGAGGGCCTGCTGGGAAGCCCCAGGCACAGCTGGCTGGTGACGCTGAGACTGCCTCCGAGGTCCCGGGGCCACGGGCGGGTCCTGGCAGGAGGGACACAGACTCTGGGCTGTGCTGACCGGCGGTGGACACAGGTGCTCAGGGTGCTTCTGGAGCAGGGCACAACGCCCCGATCTGAAGGGCGGACCGTCCTTTCTTCAGCCCAGGAGCCTCTGTCCACAGCCCCCGGCGTCCGAGAGCCCTCCCCTCAGAGGACCCGTGCGATGGAGAAGGAACAGGCAGCGAAAGCAGCGTCTGTGCAAAGCACGAGGGCCTTCACGCACGTGGGCTCACACTCAGCACCACTGGGACGCACGGAGAGCCCTCCCGCCCCCACCATACAGCGTGTGCTTCTGGCGGGTCTGGGGAAGGGCTGCTGTGGGGACACGGGCGTGGTGACGGTACTCCTCTGTTTCCGCCCAGATGCACCTGCCCACGAGAGCAGGGCCGCAGCCCCGGGGGCCAGAGCCGGGCGCTCCCCAAGCCAGAAACGGTAGCGAGGTCTTTAAACCTAGCGCCGGAGCTCCTGACGAGGCGGCCTAGCCCTCACCCCATCTGGCAGAGCGGGGTTCGTAGTGAAAGCCGCTCCGTTGTCTGGTAGTCGGACGGGGGTGGACGGAGGGGAGGCGCTCCTGGTGCAGGGAGGCTTGGCGGCCAGGCCGGGGGCCCTTCCAAAGACCACAGACGGAGAGACAGGACAGTAGTAGCTGAGGGTCTGGGGACGAATAATGAACACATAACAGCGAATGTGCAGATCACATCAAGAAAGCGGGAGACAGCACTGCCTCTTGGCCCCCGACACCGGGAGCCCTCGAGGACCGGCTGTGTTTGGCCGGGTGTGCTCCCACCTTCAGAGCCTGCAGACCTGGGCCGGGGCGGCCCGGGAGAGGTCCTCACAGGGCACGACGACAACAGACCGGCCCTAGTCTACTACTCTGCCAGTAGCCTGTGACCTTTATGATCATTTTCCTATAAAGGATCTGGTCAAAGACCAAGGGGTGGCCAGTGACATGATTGAAAATGAATATTTGGTCTTTGTTCCAGTTCGGGCCACAGAGTTCCTACAACTCTTGTCATGTCTAAAGTAGTGACAGTATCTTGGGTGTGTCCCTGGGATGACTGGTGACTTCGGGACAGAGGCCCATCTCCGGAGGGGTCAGGCGTGCAGAGAGCCCTGGGGAGGGGGGAGGACGGGAGGTCGAGTCACTCGCCCAGGTAATCACCATGCCCACCCAGGGGAACCGCCAGGCAGGCTCTGAGCCGCTGGGAGCTGGTCGGTGAACAGGTGCGGGTGTCCGGAGGGGGGCACCCAGAGAGCACGTGGATGCCCCGCGGCCCTTCCCCGGCACCTCGCCGCCCACAGGCCCTCCGTGGGGCTGTTTCTGAGTTGTATCCTTTCTAATAAATAGGTAATGGCAAGGGAAACCCTTTCCTGTGCTCTGTGCGCTGCTCTGGGACATCGTGGAACCCAAGCAGGGATCACGGGAACCCCCCAATTTCCAGAACACAGCCTGGACTTGCAATTGGCGCCTCCAGTGGGGGCCGCCCTGGGGGGCTGAGCCCTTCACCTGTGGGGTCTGATGCCGGCTCTGGGCCAGCCGAGTCAGAGTCGGCTCGCAGGACCCCAGCTGGTGTCCAGAGACTCAGGGAATCTGTTGTTGCTGTTGGAAAGCAGGCCGCAGGGGCCGTTGTAATAAGGCCGCCCGGGCCACGTGCATGCACCCACGTCCATCCTCAGACCAGTCGGAACCTGCCCACCGGATACTAGAGTCCCACACCCACTTCCCCTCCTGGGGAACCTGTCCTGTCCCTTCTTACCTCCTAACATTTTTCATTGCTTTTGTGTTTCGTGATCCAATTTGCCAGACTGCTGGTTTTATTTGCCTCCTCAGGGTAGCTTCTGGCTGGGGACCCTCCCCACCGCACACCTCCCCGCCACCACTTCACTGCCCTCTGCCCTCCACTGTCTCCACTGGGTGGGTTCTGTGGTGCTACTTCCAGCTTCTGCGGCTGGAGGCTCAGCTCCCGGACCTCAGTCCCGGGTGAGCGCCAAGACCCCCCGCCTCTTCCCCAGCCCCTCTGCTGCAGCCCGCGAGGTCTGAAGGTCACTCTTTCAACATCGTTCGCTTCTAGGTATTTTAAATTTTCCACTGTGATTTCTTCTTGGGCCCTCTGGTTGTTTAGAGTAAATGTTTTAGGTTCTCTTGCTCTCGAGTGTGGCCCGTGTGATGCCGAGTCCTCTGCCCTAGCAGAGACAGTCTCATCGTGGGCGTGGGGGGCCGGGCTCCAGGGCACGCCGGTGGAGGACAGCCTATGCCAGGCCCCACATTCTCCGTCCGCAGAGTGCCCCAGCCAGCCTGGCCCAGCTCTCCTCAGGCTATGGCCAGTCTTAGCCACATGACAGTAAGCACCCCCTCCCTCCTGGGGTCAGCCGAGGACTCTCACCGCACTGCAGGCTTTGACCCACTCCTGAGCTCCAGAGACAGGCCCAGGTGCCAGGAGGAGAAGCCCACGCCCCTTGCCGCATCCCTGCCCGCCATCCCTTATCGGGCCCCACTGCTGCCCTTCCAGCGCCCCGGCTAGGGCGGTCAGCGGCTTCCCAGGCCTTCCTTGTGACCCCTCCCAGAACAGCCCCTCTGGACTCCCCAGAAAGGGTTCTTGCAAATTCTCCAGAGGCTGCAGCCAGACCTTCTCAGAGGCTCTGCTCGGCATCTGTCCCCCAGGAGCCTTCGTGTGGCAGCCAGCACCCACCCCCCAACTCCGACCCAGGGCTATAAGGATCCAAACTCAAAAAATGCCAAAGGAGTAGCTGGGAGACTCTGAGAGGCTAGGTGTCAGCCCAAGAGCAGCTGCCGGCTGATTAGAGGCAGAGCCCCGAGATCTGCTAGCTACTGCCTCCGCTCTGGCCTCAGCCCTGGCGCTGCTGGGGTCCCCCTGGGCACCGTGGGGCCGTGAAATATCGGGGTGTCAGAGCCTCTGGGCTCTGGGGGGGGGAGCCTCGCCCTCCCCGCCTGCCAGGCCCACTCAGGTCCCATCCCTGCAGCCCAGCCTGATGGACCCTTCACAGCCCCTGCAAGGGTGGGTCCTCAGAACCTTCCATGGAGGGGGACAGGTCCTCCCCGAGGTGCACCCTGACCTTGGCCACAGGCAGACCCTTGCTCTGTTTACCCAGCTGGGCCCTCATCTGCCCACCGGACAAAAATAGCCCGGAGCCCCGCGTGGGGCAGTGGCAGCGGCCGGTGAGGGAGGGAGACCCCCGGGGTGCAGGGCAACAGCCGGGCAGCACCAGGGACGGGGAAGGCGGGGCGGGAGCCAGGGTGGGGGCTGCGGTCCCGGCCCAGCCTGTGGGCGAGCTCCTCAGCCCCACTATTGTTTAAACGAACGTGTGGGCTACTACTTTCTAAACAAGATTTCCAAAAACTTTTATTTCGGACAGAATGAGTATTTCCATTGCTTAGGACAAGGCAAACCCACGTCCCCCAGTCCGTTATTTCAGCTGCTTGGGCTTCCCATGAGTGTTAGACTTGGCTGAGTGTCCCAAGCATGTCTGCCCACGTGCTTCTGGAAGCATCCACGGCCTTCTCTTGGTAGGAGGTCCACGTTTCCCAATCTCCTCGTTTCCCGCCAGGTATTCCATTTTGCGTTCTTCGTAAAAGCTGGATGGGGACAGCGCGCAGTCAGACAGCCTGCGGCGTGGCTCCTCCCCGGCGTCTGATGCCCAGAATCTCCGCAGCGAGACAAGCTCCAAGCTGCAAGGGAAGCGAGTGAGGAGGCACGCGTGGACACATGCACGTGGACGTGCACGGGCGTGCGTACGGGTATGTGCGTGTGTATGTTGGGCGGCAGGACATTCCACGCAGAGGAAGCCAAACGTCCAGCTGCCTGAAGGTGAGGGGCCACTGTATCAGAGCCACAGAAGCGGCCACAGAAGTGGCGTGTGGTGTGTCATGGTGCCACGTGGTCCAGGAGCGGAGGCAGGTCGGACGCCATCGGGCTGGTGTGGTCTCGAGTGTGTGGCACAAGGGAGACGGGACAAGGTGATGTGCCGGGTCTGCTGTCTCTCCCTGGCCAGGGGCACATGGGCAGGAGTGGCCCCTCCAGAGCCCCTGCCCCGTCCCCCGGTGCTCCCTTCCCCTCGCATGGCGACCCTGGAGGCCTCATGTCCCCCGGGCGTAGCTCAGGACGGAGCCAGACTGTGCCACGCGTGGCTTAGCAGAGCCAGGGGAATGTTGGGGTTTATTTGCTCTCGTGTCTATCTGCCACGTGGATGGCAGCCGCCAGGGGCTCTCCCAGACAGGCCTTACCCGTCTTCGGATCTTTGCCTTGCCTGCCCCAACTCGGGCGCAGCATTGCCTCAAAAAGCTTTTAGGGGCGCCTGGGTGGCTCAGTCGGTGAAGTGTCTGCCTTCGGCTCAGGTCATGATCCCAGGTCCTGGGGTCGAGCCCCGCATCGGGCTTCCTGCTCAGTGGGGAGCCTGCTTCTCCCTCTCTCTCTACTGTTCCCCCTGCTTGTGCTCTCTTGCTCTCTCTGTCAAATAAATAAATAAAATCTTCAAAAAAAAGCTTTTAAAATTCCGGCTCTGGAGGCAGCTGGCTTTCCAACCTTGCAAAGTTCTGAATTTCTGGATACGTCTCCATGTTTGCTGTCATTTCTGCACGCAAACGGGGCCTTCCTCCTTGAGCCCGTCTCTTTCTTGTCTTGCTGAGTTACCTCCTACGGCTCTCGGGGAATCCTGCCAGCGTCACACAATCCCCCCCTGCCGTCCCAGCCTCTGCCACGGGGGGTCACTGCAAGCGGCCTGGCTGCCAAGCTGATGTCACCCCCAGTTTAGGCTTCGGGGTTATTTGTTACCACAACATAACCTGGTCTATCCTGACGACTACAGAAATAGGGTCTCTGCAGCAGGGAGCTGCCATTAAAAAAACGCTTAAATTAATGAATACCCACCGGACCTCCGCGGGCACGACGGTAAGCTTTGCAGCTCACATGATTGGGCTCAGCTTGACTGGTCTTGGACGGGCTCATTCCCATGGTGGGGAGTTGGCCACTGTCAGCAGGTCTTGGCGGCCTTGGGGGGCACTCAGCCCCGCTCCACACCTCTCTTCCTCCAGAAGGCAGGTCTGGGTATGTGGCCCCATGAATGCAAAGGCCGGTCACATGACTGAGTTCCAACCAATGGCAAGCGGGGGAAGTGAGGTAAGCTCCTTGCTTCTTTCAAGGTGACCCTGGAGGGCACATGTTCCCAAAGACAGTTGGAAGGTGACCAAGAGCTGGTCCACTCCCATGAGGCCACAGAGCTCGAGCCCTGGAAGCCCGGGCGAGCAGCAGACTGCCCGCGAGGAGGAGGGTGCGTGTCGTGAGCGTGGGGCCACCTGGAAGGACGGGGCGTGCTGCCAGCTTGGCGTTTGCAGTCTCAGAAGCGAGGCCGTTGTGAGGCTGACGAGGCCCAAGGGGAGGCTGTGGGCTCACCTGCAGTGGAGGGAAGTGGAGTGGAGTGGAGAGAAGTCACTGGACGGAGGCTGGGTAGCGTGGAGTGGCTTGTCCCCAGGGAGGACACGGAGACTGGGTCCGGGAAGCGGAGCACGGGCTGGTCTCCTTGGATGCGGCCCCTTGGCACCAGCTCCCGTGCTGAGGGCAGGCTCCTGGAACGATTCCAAGGGCACAGCATTTCCATCAGCGTTCTCCAGAGAAGCAGAAGCCATAGCGGAGGTTTGTTGCAAGGGATGGGCTCATGCGGCGACGGAGCCTGAGACGTCCCGAGATCTGCAGTCGGCAAGCCTGGGGCCCCAGAGAGCCAAGGCCGTGCGTGCTGGTTTACAAGCCCAGAGGCTGGAGACCCAGCAAAGACCAACATGTCTGCATGTGTCTGAAGGCAGGAAAAGACTCATGCGCCGGCTCACACAGGCAGGCAGGAGGAGAGCCCTGCACTCAGCCTTTTTGTGCTAGTCAGGCCATCCACTGATTGGGTAAGGCCCACCCACGCTAGGGAGGCCAATGTTCTACTCAATCTATGCATCCTAATGTTAATCTCATCCAGAAACACCCTCACAGACACACCCAGATTAATGTTTGTCCAAATGTCTGGCCCTCCGTGGCCGGTCAGGAGGACACACACAGTTAAACCTCGCACGAGGCTTCTGTCCCTATAACGGTGTGGGTTCCACCCGAGCCTCCCTTGTGAGGCTCCTGGAACACTGCTAAGTCCTTGCTAGACGGTTCTCCCATCACCTTCTCTGCTAACTCTCCCTCTGCCTCCCTCGTGGGCCTCGTGCTGACGCCGGGCCAGATCGCCCCAGCTCAGGGTCTTTAATCACACCTGCAAAGCCTCCTTGGCCGTCAAAGGGGACATTCCCAGGCCCCAGGGACTAGAATCCGGGTATCTCTGAAGGCCACTCTGTAGCCGACACGGCCAGAAACCCCACCAGCTGTCTGTGTTTTATGGGCGGCCCCAGAAGACACCCCACTTGCCAAGGCAAGGAAGAAGATGCTGGTGACCTGCGCCGCTGAGAATCCCATGGAGGCCAGTCGCTGGAGGCCAGGCCGAGGGCAGGAGGTGCCCCTTCGGAGCTGGACTCTGAGGGCAGTCGGGATGGTGGTGCCCGAGCCAGCAGAGGCTGGCAGCTGACCCTTAGAAGCAAGGATGGGGTGCTGTCCCAGGAGCAGCAAGCCCGAGAGCCCGGGGCTCCGTGACCAGCAGAGAGCTCTGATCCAGTCAGGGAGACGCGGCTGTCTTGGGGCGAGACCCACGGGCAGCCAGGAGGGTCCTGCTCCAGCTCCCATCACAAGAGGCCAAAGATGTTTGCTGGGGAGGCTGAGAGCAACTGCCTTGTTACTGGCTGAACCGTGCGCCCCAAATTCATATGTGGAAGTCCTGACCCCCAGCACCTCAGAGCCTGCCCATGTTTGGAGACAGGTTCTTTAGAGGTGATTCGGGTAAAACGAGGTCCCTGGGGTCGGGTTATTCCACGTGTGGGTGCTGTCTCTGGGGAAGATGGACCTGTGGAAGGGTGGGCCAGGCCTCCCTGGGTCCCCAGGGGCAAAGAATTGGGGGGGAAGGGCAGGCTTGCTCTCTGCCCCGTCTCTGCCCGGCTCATGGTCTCCCGTCTCCGGACGTGGACTGAAACGTACTCGGTGGGCGCTCCCAGTGCTCAGGCCTTCAGATCGCCCACCTTGGGACCTGGCAGCCTCCATGACCACAGGCGCCAATTCCCTCTAATCCATCGCTCTCTCTGTGTATTTATCCCACTGGTCCTGATTCCCTGCAGAACCCTGACCAGCACAAAACTCACCTGAGTCGCACGCAACTTGCAGCTGCTGGGGCAGCCCTGGGTCTCTGCCCGAGCAGATGGCATGGCCTCGGGATGTGGTTCGGGGCCAGGCATCTCCCGAATGGGTTCTGTTCCTCCCCCGTCAAGAAGGCATCGTGGACGTTTCCCCCAGCCCTGGGGAGGAGGCACACGGGCGGACCTATAGGGGTGGCCATGAAAGGCAGGGGTCTTAGGAGCACGAGTCCGTGTCCAGCAAGTGAGGCATGGGCAACCAATACACAGAATGGGCTCTGACCTCGGCCACTCAGATGCGGCCCCCTGGGCCTCTGAGCAGAGCAACCTTGGCGATAGACGAGGCAGGCCCTCCCATCAAGCCTGCCCCCCAGGCCACTGCCGGGTGCCTGCTATGACACCATCCCTCTGGAGGCCAGCCGGTCCCTTCAGAGACCTCCACCTGCAAGGGGCAGCCGTGCGTCTTCGGTGGAACGGACGCACAGGCCAGGCTGGTCTTCCCCGAGCACGGAAGCTCATCCAACCCGCCTTGATGAGGGCTTACAGGGTGTTGGATCGACCAGCACAGGACCCACCTGCACCTGCCCGGACCCAGGGACTCGACGTCCAATGTGGCAGGAGGGGCGGCAGTGGGCCCGTGGCCATGCAGACTGTGGAACGGTGAGCGGAGGCCCCAGCTCCTCCCCCAGGACCAATCAGGGTGCCATAGAGGACTTCGGGAAGCACTGTGGCCAGGCCCTTTCAGACTGGCCAGCACCACACGGTGCTGCCCGTGGATCCCTGAGTCTCACCTGAATCTCCTGGGGCAGCCATAACCTAGTAGCACGGACCAGCGGGTATAGACAGTGGACCTTTATTTTCTCGAAGTCTCAAGGCTGGGAGTCCAAGACCCAGGTGTGGGTGAGGGAGAATCTGGTCCAGGCGCCTCCCCCTGCTGCTGGCGGGTTGCTGGCCATCTTTGGGGTTCCTGGGCTGGTAGAAGCATCACCCTGATCTCTGCCTTCCCCTTCACACTCCTTTCTCCCTGTGTCTGTCTGATTCCCCTCGGCCTGCTGCATCCACCAAACAGGACCTCCGGGGCCTGGGCGTCCCCAGCCCCCATCCCGATTGTCCCAGCGTGGGCATTCCTGAGCCCAGACAAGCTTCAGAGCTCAGCAAGACCCTCCCTCAACCAAACTTCCCATTCTCCATCCACCTGACCTGGACCGTCTTTGTTTCTGCCCCGATTTCCCTATTTTGCACCCACCAGACAAAGCCAAATATGCCTTCCAAATCAAGCACACGGGAAGCTCCTCTCTTGGCTGGCCACCTCCATCTCCCCCAGGCCACAGCCTCCAATCAGAACCCACTTGAAACTTCCCCATTTTCAGCCTTACAGAGATAGAATCCACATACCATAAAATTCGCTCATGTAAAGTGTATATATAGTTTGGGGCACCTGGCCAGATCAGTTGGTGGAGCACGCGACTCTGGGTCTTGGGGTCGTGAGTTTGAACCCCACGGTGGGTATAGACATTACTTAAAAAAGTTTTTTTTAATCTTTAAAAAGAATTACAAGATAAAGTGTACAGTTCAGTGGTTTTTGAGTTTTGGTTTTGGTTTTTTTTAGCACATCCACGGCGTTGTGCAACCATCGCCACCGGTCTAACGTCCACTCGCCCGCCAGTGGGCCCTTGGCCGCTTCCCGCCTTCGGCTGTGCAGGTTTCTGTTTCTCTTGGAAGCATCTGAGGGGAACTGCCAGGTCACACGGTGACTCTAAGTTTAGCGTCTGGAGGAACTGTTGCTATCTCTCTCCCCGCCAGCCAGCCGGGCCCACTTCTCCATACCCTCACTACCCGCGTTCCCCTCTGTCTCTTTTATGGGGGCCTTTCTGGTGGCCGTCCAGGTGGGCGTGAAGGCATACCCCCCCGCGGCTCTCCTGGGCATCTCCCTGGCGACCAGTGACACTGAGCATCTTCCCGTGTGCTTAGTGGCGATCTATGTCTTCGCTGAAAAAATGTTGATTCAGATCCTTTGTCCATTTTTTAAGTTGGGTTATGGGGGGGGGCATTGTTAAGAGCTCTTCTCATGTCCTAGATCCTCGTCTACTACCAGATCTATGATATGCAAATTTTTTCTGCCATCTTGTGGGTTGTCTTTCCACATCCTCCGTGATATCCTTGGACGCGCCAAGGTTTTCAATTTTGGCCGGGTCTGACTTGGGTGTTTTTTCTTATTTTGCTTGTGCTTTCAGTGTCAGAGGTAAAGAACTATTATCTAACAGTCAGGTCCTACACTGGGGACCGTGACCCATCTGAGCTCATTTTGAGTTGATCTTTGGGCATGGCAAGGGGTGGGGCCCCTCGGCTCTGTGGCGTGTGAACATACACCCAGCTGTCCCAGCACTGCGGGTTGAAAGGACTGTTCTTTCTCTCTCGCTGATTCGTCTCAGGGCCCCCGCTGAAACCAACCGACCAGGAAAGTGGGGTGTGTTGCTGGGCTCTCGAGCATGCTCCAGGGATCCTGGGTCTGGCTTCACACCGGGCACCACGCTGTCCCAACGACCACAGCTGTGCACGAGTCCAGCAACTTTGTACTTCTTTGAGGTTGTTTGGGCCCCTCTGAGGCCCGGGCGGTCCCCTGTGGACTCTAGGATGAGCTCGTGAAAAGCCCGCCGGGGTTCTGACAACGATGGCGTGGAGGCCGCGGGTGAATCCGGGGAGCCGGGGCACGGCCACAGCACGGAGTCTTCCGATCTGAGAACCCTGGATATCCGTCCACGCAGTTAGACCTTTTTCAATTTCTTTCCAGGGTGTTTTGTAATTTCCAGCGTGCAACTGTTACACTTCTTTGGTTGAATTTGCTACTGGGTATGTTGTTCTGTTTGCAGCCATTAAGGTGGGACCATGGTGGGACCGTCTCCGTGACTGCGCTTCTGGACGGTTTGTCGCTACTGTAGTTGTCAGCTGCTGTGTTTTGTTTTTTAAACTTTCTTTCTTTTCTTCTCTTTCTTTTTAACTACAAAGCTGCTCAGCTCCGGGCCGGCCCTCCAGTCTCTGCAGATGCAGGGACGGTGTAGCGCACTCCGCATGAACAGCCTGTTGGTTTTGTTGGGGAGGTCCTCGTCGATTCCCACAGGAGGCCAAGGGGCAGGGGCGGGGTTCAGCGACCCCCCCACGAGAATGTGTGCTCCGCGGGAGCCATGAGCTCTGGCCCCCGCCGCTGTGCCTGCCTCTTGGTCCAGCAAGCCTGAAGGAGGCAGAGCCCTTCCGCCTCCCCCAGGCCAGGCCCTGCCCCACGTGCCTGGGTGCGTCCTCCCGTGTCACCCACCCGAGAACACTGGGAGCCGCACTGCCACAGATGGGGAAACTGAGGAACCAGCATGAAGTTGCACAGAAGACTCGGAGCCAGACCCAGGGGGGCGGCGAAGGCCAACTGTTCTTGCCAGGGTGCCCACCCTATGGCCATCGCACCACCAGCCCCACCGGCCCTCAGGACAACCAGCCCCTCTCAGGACGGGGCTCTCCCCGTCCCAGGCACAGGCAAGCCTGGGACGCCCCTTTGGACGCCCACCTGCCCCCATCGCTCCAACCTGGGTCATGTCACCACTGCCTGTGATGTTCAGCGTGGCGTGTCATGGGGACTGGCCGCGGGGTGCCCAGACGGGACGTTGTTTCCAGGGCCGTCTCTGGGAGGGCGTCTCTGGACGACCTGACCTGGAATCGGTGGACTCAGCCAGTGGATGGCCCTCCCCGGTGCAGGTGGGCCTCACCCAGTCCACTTGAGGCCTGGGTAGACCAGAAGGTGGAGGAGGTAGGACTTCTCCCCCTGCTCCTGCCTCAACCCTCGAGCCGGGACGTCTCATCTCACCTTCTCCGGCCCTCGGACTGGGACTTACACCGCCGGCTCCCTGGCTCCCAGGGCTTCAGGTTCTGCTGAATCACCCCACCAGCCCTCCTGGGTCCCCGGCTTGCAGGTGGCAGACGGTGGGGCATCCCAGGCTTCCTGAGCACCTGCGCCAGTCTGTAACCTGAGCCTCCTTCTGTCTCCTCCTGCTGTGTCTCTGGAGGACCCTGAAACACGGCTGGCGGGTCCCCTGTTGTCCTCGCAAGGTCAACTGGTGGGGGGCCACTGGGCAGGGCACTTCGGAAGTGGACCCGGGGCAGAGCCCATCTGTGCTAGGCAGCCAGAGGTGGCCCCACACACCCTCGTGGCCCACTTTCCCAGTGAGCCCCAGGTGCTGTTGGTGCCGGCTCTGCTGTGGGGCCGAGGCAGCCAGCTGACATCTGTGTCCCCATTCGACGCAGGAACCAGGCCTGTGCAGAGACCCTCCGATCTCCCCACGCACTCAGATCTAACACAGTTCCATTCAGGCTTCAGACCTGAGTGCTGGCTCCTGACCCCACAGCCTGCCCCAATGTAAGCACCTAGCTCTCTTCCCCCTTTCTGCTCCCATCCCCTGGCTCCCTTTCTTTTCCTCCAAATGTGTCGCCGCTTTGCCCGGAATGTTCCTCCCCAACACCTTGCAGGGCTGGCTGGCTCCTTCTCAGTCTTCAGGGCCTGGGTCCACCGTGGACTCCTCCAAGTGCCCAGTGCTGGAAGAGTGCCCCATCTGATACTACCCTTAAATTATCCTGGGAATTCTCTCCCTTCTCAGCATTGACATGATGGTTGTGGGGTGCCATCTGTTCTAAGGTCCTTGAGGGAAGGGGTCCTGGCTGGCCAGCTCCTGCCGCCAGCACCTGGGAGAGCGCCTGGCACACAGGCGGGACCTGCTAACCGGCTGATGCTTGCCTGATCTTCAGAACAAGCTGGCCGGACTTGACCTGTTTTGGGGCCGGTGCACCAAGGCACAGCGTGGGAGGTTCTGCCCCCTACCTTGCTCCCTGAGGGTGGGCTCATGGTCCCCCTCTGCTCCCATTCCCAGAAGGCCCAGGGAAGGCCTTTCTCTGAGGATTCAGCCCACAGCTTTGGCAGGCAGCTGATGGGAGAGCAGGGTGCCCAGGACATGGAGACAAGCATCCTGTCACCCCGGAGGCCTCTTCTGCCTGCTTTTCAGCAAACAGGATCCTGGCAGACCCCACATGAGGACTTAAGCCACTTTTATTACAACGACCCCTCAACGTGCACAAACATTACACTATGTACAAACACGTGCTTGGAGCTCTTACACAAGCAGGAAGCCAGAATGGATTTTGATTTGATTTTCATTATATCTTATCTATATCATCATTTTTTTTAAAGTAAGCTCCACACCCAGCACGAGGCTTGAACTCACGATCCCGAGATCCAGAGTCGCACACTCTACCGACTGAGCCAGCCAGGCGCCCCCAGAACAGATTTTTAAATTAACCAGCAAGAAAACTACACAAGTAGGAGCGCAGAGAGAGGAGAAAGCCGCTCTGGCCACCCTGAAGCAGCTGGCCACCCAGGGCATTCGCATGGCAGCGAGGTACAGTGATACATCCAGGTCCCGGTGGGTCAGGGTGCCGGCCACCCGCCAAGGGGTCTCCGGTCATTTGCGCTAGGGTCACGCAGACACAGAACATTTCCACTTCTTCATCCGCGTGTCACCTGGGGAGAAGC
>NW_023270418.1:36401486-36418189 GCF_011800145.1 Mirounga leonina | reverse complement strand
CGCGCCTCGCGCCCAGGACCGGCCCGCACCCCGCAGGCCGCTCGCCGCCCGCGCCGCCATGGGGGTGGAGGGCTGCACCAAGTGCATCAAGTACCTGCTCTTCGTCTTCAATTTCGTCTTCTGGGTGAGCCCGGGCTGGAGGAGGGCGGGGGACAGGGGCACCCCGAGCCCGGCAGGCCGCGCGTCCCGCCAGGCCCGGTAGAGGGGGCGCAGCCAGGCCGCCGAGGTGCGGGGCCACCTGTGGGCCGGGCGCGGATGGGCGTCCTGGGCAGGCAGACGGGCAGGTGGGGGTCGTCCGCGGGGGGTTGCCGCGAGCCGGGTCTCGGGGCCTCTGCGCGGCCGGGCCCAGGGCCCCGCGGCCGGGCCGGGGCGTTGGGGGGCCTCGGGTCTGTGCCCGCCGGGTGATGGCGGTCGGCGCGGCGGGCCGGGCCGCGGTGTCAGGGACCACCCTGCTTCGCGGGGACCGAGGGGGCCCGGGGGCTCGGGGGCGGGGCTCCCGGCGCCCCGCCCCCCATGAGCTCATCTGGGCCACCGCCCCTGGATGGGCGGCCGCGGCGGGGGTTGGCGGGGGGGGGGGGCGCGGACTGGGCCTGAGTCTTGGGAACCGTCCGCTCCGCACTTGGCCCAGCCCCGCTCGCCCCAGTGTGCCGGCCGCGGCCGGGGGATGGCGGGGAGGGGCCGGGCCGGGCGGCTCCCGCACAGGAAGCGCCTCAGCGCCTCGTGGCCCGCGTGCTGGGCGCCCGCACCGCGGTGGCCGCGCTTTGTGGGGCCGGCCCCCCTCCACTCCTCAGCCAGTCCGAGATTGCAGGCCCCGCTCTCCCGGGAGGCTGTGGAGGCCTTGACGGGAGTGGGGCTGGGGCGGCCGTTCTGAGCTGCCCAGGGCACGGGGCCCTGAGGACTTGAGCGTCTCTGGGCTCCTCCGGGGCCTGGGTCCCAGTGGATGGCCAGGTCTGGGCTTAGGTGTGGGCTTGGACATCCACCTCGGAAACAGGTACCCACAGGATGGTCATCTTGGGGTGCAGGAGGGTCTCAGGGGCTCCAAGCTGCTGGCCTGCAAGTTGCGTTTTCCTGGCCTGGGTGGTAACTGCTGGCCAGTGACCTGGTGCTTCGGCTTTGTTTCCGTTTCCTGCCTGTGTTGGAGTTGGGGAGGGGCCCCGGGTGGGTGCAGGAACCCCTCTCTTGGCCCTGCCCTGCTTCTCCTTGGCCAGTCCTCTGGGCAGTGCCTGGGAACCCTCCTGGACCCCTCTGCCACCCCAGGCTGCTCACCCCTTCTCAACAAGGACCGTGACAACATCTGGCAGACAGCGTAGTTCTCAAGTAGACCGGGAGGGTAAACTTTCGAAACGGTCCCCTGAGCAAGTCTGTTTCCCATCTGCACAGCCGAGGGTCCCAGTGTGGAGGATCCCAGTGCGGATCTCGGGGCAGTGAGGTGTTTGGGGTGGGGAGGACAGAGACTGGACTGAGCTCTAGCTGGGGATGGAGTGGAGGTGTCACACCCCGCCTGGGTGGGAAGGCACAGGTGGGGGGGGGGGGCGCTGTGGCTACTGGCCTCTGCCTGGGGAGTGGGGAGCAGTGGGACTGTCAGGAAGGGCCAGGACTGACCTGAACCGCCCCTGGGGCCTTTGCCGAAGGGGTGGTGTTTAGTGTTGATTTAGTAAGTTTGCCTGCTGTGGCCCGGGCTTGTAGGGGGCCAGGGGGACACCCAGACGCCCCTCTGCTGGTCTCTGAGCCCATCCCCTACAAGCAGAGCCTGGATGTGGGGTGAGGACCCTGACCAGGAGATGGAGGATAGACGGAGGTAGAGGATGTCTCCCGGAGCAGATTCCTGTCCTTGGGCTGAGTGTCAGTGCTGGGTAAGTCCCTCCCCACTGCCCAGCCTGGGAGGTCTCCAGGGCAGCCCCTGCTCACCGCCCAGCTCTGCTTGGGCGAGCCTGGTAGTTCCCCAGGCAGCTGGGGTGGAGGCCTGACACATCCCCAGGGGCTGCTCTTTATTCAGGCTTAAGGAAATGTTTCCAGGCCTCTCCCCTCCTGAGCCAACCAGCTGAGCATTAAGAACTGTACCCCACAGTCCAGTCACCGTGGCCCCACCCATCCCTGTAGTGGGCGCATGCAGAGCTAAGCAGGGTTCGGGCTGGGGGCCACCACTCTGGCAGGGCCCCTCTCTGCCCCGGCGTCCCGCCTCACCTGGCTGACAGCGTGGTGCCGTGGGGTTGGTTCCAGATGGTGGAGCGCTCACCCCACTGCTTGGGTCCAGGTCCTGGGCCTTGGCTTCCTGCTCCGTAAGGTGGACGTCCTCCACATCCCGTCCCCCGGCTTGGCAGATTAGCTACCATCCTTAGGGGCCAGCTCAGGAAACGGTTGTAGGGCCCAGATGGCCAGCAGGAAGACTGCTCTCCTTGGCCGGTGTGGGCAGTGCCCTGGGGAAGGGGCTTCGGGTGCCCCAGAAGGCGTTGGGTGAGGGAGGGCCCCTGGTGCCTGGCCTGACTCTCGCTCGTCGGGCACCCTGGCCACAGTGCAGGAGTGGGTGCTGAGGGGGAGCTGGGAGAAGACTTGGACAGTGGGTGTCTGCATTGGGCCGCTTTTAAAAGTTGAATCGTAGAGAGTGAAAACGCTCCCACTTGGGAGCAGGCCTCAGAGGCGGCCAGGCTGGCTTCTCCGGGAAGGAGCCCGCTTACCCTGCACGCTCACAGGCGCGTCTCTCTCCTCCACGAGCCGGGACTTCGGGGCCCCAGGCGGCGTGCACTCAGTATGCCTGACAACCGCTTGCTTTGGGGTTCCATGGCCTGGCGGGGACAGGAGTAGGAGCACGAGCAGAAGCCCGGGCCAAGCCTGGGAGACAGTGCAGACACCCTGCCTGGCAGCGTGGAAATCCTCCCTGTTGGGGTTGGACCTGGCACTTCCTGGCAGAGGCTGCTGGTTCTCAGGCTGCTGGGCATTTCAGGAAGAGCAGAGGCTCCGCTCCCTGTGACCTGGGGCAGGCATCTGGCACGCGTGGGCCCCGCTCACTCTCCTCATCTGTGAAGTGGGTACGACCACAGTCCTGTCCTTGGAGGCCAGCCAGGGAGAGCGCAGCGTCCCATGCCTGGGCCTGGCCACTCCTCCAGCCTGATGCCTTCAGTGGCCGCCTTCCAGAGGTAGGGCAGCCAGACTAGGCTGGGAACAGGGCTGATCAGAAGCCTCGCTAACTGGCATTTAATTCTCGCTTCCAGACAGCACATGACTGTCACTTAGCGGTTCTGTCGCCTTCCTTCCGGGACAGGGGATGTGTGACCCTGGCAGGCTCTGGGTGGGGGTGGGGACTTCCTGTGCCGGTTTTGGGGGGAGGGGGGCGAGTGGACGGACTGAGTGGCAGAGCTTTGGGGGAAACGGCTGTTGGGCTGGGACAAGAAGAGGAAGTCTGTGGTCTGTCCCTGAAACGAAATAGCCCCCCCCCCGCCCCCCATGAGGATGTCCAGGCACCAAGAGGTGCCACTGCAAGACTAACACGCCCCCCCCCACCCCCCCCCGCCACCAGCTCAGGTCTGCCTCCAGAACTAGAGCTCATCCCCAATCCCTAGCTCATACTGCTGTGAAGTCTGGACAGGGAGATGGACCCAAAAAGCCACCCCTCCCAAATCATCTGCCCCATGGCTTCATTTCAGCGCCTGAAACCCCACGAGGGCAAGAACCCAGATCAAATCAATACGGCAAAGTCCAGGCACCCGTGGGAGGAGCTGATGATCACCTTTGCACTGGCCCATGTTTCAGGGTGGGGATGGGGGAGAGGCACAGGGGTTCTCCCTCTGGTCCTGGCACCCCAGGACCCAGGCCAGGGCACGCAGCCAGGGCTGGGTGGTTTTCAGCCCTGGAGCTGCCCCGTGGCCAGCACGCCTTGTCCTTGACCTAGAACCAGGCTCGTCTGGAATTGGCCCTCGGGACCCTTCTCCCGAGTTGTTTTCCATCTATCCTGTGGAATGTGGTTTGACCCAGCATGCTTCCAGACCTCTAGACTTCTCAGTGCCCCCCTGCCCCCAAAGCACACATAGTTTCTACCCTGGGGCCTGGCCTAAGCCCCTCCTGATGGCAGGGCAGGTGCTAATTCACACAAGACCACTGGGGGCTTCCAGGTGGACCCCCGGGTGCTAGGGGTTAGGGTTAGGGCAGGCAGGGGGCCATGGCCAGTGTGCTGGCTGAGGATTTCCCTTGCTAAGCTAGCTGCCGGGGACGGGGCGCCCACCCTCCCTGGGCATGAGCTGAGGGCTGGCCAGAGTGAGGGGCTTAGGACATGGGGTTGGGCCCATAAGTTCCTCCAGTCGGTGGTGAGGGTGCTCCCGGCAGGGGGGGGGGCGCTGGGAGCCACAGAGGCCGGGGGACCCAGGGGCCGGCAGCACAGCCAAGGCCTGGGGGTTCATGCCCCCTTGTCCTTGTCCTCTAACTTGGGAAAGTTACTGCTGCCCCGCCTGTCTACAGTGACTGGGTACCATGGTCATTGTCAAGAAGGTGAAAGACAGGAAGCCAGGGCCGCCCGCCCTGCAGAGTCGGTGGCTGGGTGACCCACGCCTGGATTGGCCGGGTTGGCCTGGGTCATAACTCGCCCTGGGAGGACGTCGAACAGCTCCCTGTAACCTGTCTTACCTGCGCCGTTGTCTTTGGATGGGTGCTGAGGTTGGTTCTGTCACCACTGACAGCCGGCTCCCGACGCTCAGGCTGACACCCAGGCCTGTGAGGTGCCGGGGTGCGGCTGGGGTGACAGCAGTGAGGACTGCCCACCTCCCTGGGTCTCCAGTCCTGGGGCTGGGAGGCCTGAGCCCAGGAGCTCAATGCCCTTGGTCTTGGGGGTTGGGGTGGGGGCTTCCAAGAGGCAGTGGGTTTGGGAACCACCAACCGTGGTCCCACCGCGAGCTCGCGGGGAGCTCACCCTCTTGCACGGCTGTGGCTCTGCTTGGCTGAAGGGCCCACACTGCTCCCTAACCCGGGGGCTCGGCCCCCCACCCTTTGGACAGACGGCCTTTCACTTTGTCTTGAGGTGGTAAGACCTCCAGCTCCCACAAGGTAGCACTCCCCTGGGCCAGCCAGGCCCTGGCTGGAGCTGTCCCCTTGGCCTCCAGCTGGGGCAGTAGGAGGCTGAGGTCCCCGAGTGACCACGTGAGGCGGTCCTTCTACTGCTTCATAGCCTGGTGTGGCTCCAGGGCTGGGGCTCCCCTGGGACAGGGACAAGGCCATCCTGACCTGCCCTGGGAGCCCTCCACCTGCTCTCTTGTCCTCTGCCTGAGCCCACCCGCCTCCCATCTCCCTCCCCAGTCGGTGCCCAGCCCACCTGGATCCTCCTTGTCTGATGCACGCGGCCTGTTCTGTGCCCTTCTCTGGCAGGTCCCTGGGACGTCTGTGTCCACAGGCCCTCCCTGCAGGGGCCGAGGGGGCCGAGGGGCTCCCCACAGTGGGGTTGGTTTGGGGCAGGGGAACAGGACACTTCCTGGCTTTTCTACCCAGGGATTGGGTGGTGGGGTTGGGTTTCTCTTGTGCCCCTAGAGTAGCGGGGTGTGGCGGGGGCCTGCACTCACCTCTTAGGGGGAAGTGGCTCCCGCAGCCCCTAGCTGGTGGCCCCAGGGGGGCCTGGGTCATGACCCCCTTGCTTCCTACTGTTAGATGCAGGGCCAGGTGGCTTCCTGAGGTCCAGGGGCCTCCAGCGAGGCTCTGCTTCCCGGCCGAGGTGCGGGTCCCTGCTCCTCCCTCCACACCTGCTGTGTTGAGCTGCTCCCAGAGGCCACGACAGGACCGTGGGGGCAGCTGCCCAGCCCCCGGGAAGGCCCGCGTTGGGCCTGTCCCCTCATGGTGGGTGGAGAGCGAGGGTCAGTCTGCAGGAACCCGAGACCCCTACCCAGCTCGAGGGGTGGCGCCAGGACCTTCGTCTTGCTCCCCTGACCTGCCACAGCCCATCCTAAAAGCATCTCTACTGTGCCTCTTCCCTCTGACTTAGCCCCGTGTCCCTGAGGGCATTTCCGGCCTCATTTCCTGCCTTTAGCCTTCACTACCCTCCTTGGTTGGAGGGGTCTCCAGGCCTCCAGGACCCCCAGCTGCCCAGCCAAGTGGCTGCTTCCTGGCGCATTTTCCCTGGAGGTGGGGGGTTGGGGAGCAGAGCTGGAGTGGAGTCGGGTGCCCCCAACCCGCTCCCCTGCAGTGGAGCTCCCCCACACCCCCCACACACTGCCCCCTGCCCTCTGGGGCGGCCAGAGCTGCTGGGAGGGTGTGAGTGACGTGAGCAGCCCTGGGGCCCGCGTGGGTGGGGCTGGGGCACTCGGGGTGCGGGGTCCGAGGGCACGGCAGCCCCAGGCCTGCCCGGGCAGCACCCACTCCCTCCTGCTCCCTTTCAGCAGCTTCTTGGAAACGGCAGGCGGGCCGGGCAGGAGCCCAGCATGCTTGGCAGCCCCCTCCTGCTTCAGCTGACGCCGTTAGTTATTAATTCTCAGAAAGGAAGAACGAAACAGAAACAGAATCTCTCACAGGGTCCCGAACTGGCCACGCTGTGCCCGCTGTGGGGCCTTCCCCTGTGGCCCAGCTGGCTGGCACATTCCCCGGCGCCACCGGCCGCGGGGCCTCTCGGGGGGGCACGGCCTCTGGGCCAGGAGTGGGTGGGAGCCGTGCTTCTGGCGGGCGAGAGGGTCCTGTGACCCTGCGCGGAGGGCTCCGTGGGGCGGGGGCACCCCCAACACTGGGACGTTAGCTTGGACCACCTGACATCCTCATCTTCCAGTGAGAATGTGGAGGTGACCCCGAGGTGCGGCGGGGCACCCTTGGCTGCCATGCTCCGGGCCCCACCCTCTACCGTGACCCCTGCTCTCCCTGAACGCCAGGCTCCGTTGTGTAATGCACGTCTGGGCTCCACAGTTCTCCAGTCCCCTCTTTGACCCTAAAACCTCAGTTCTGTGTACGAGACTTCAGCACGATGTTTCCAGATGCTTGCTATGGGCCCTCGGAAGCCTGGCGAGCCCAGCGCGTGTGGCTCCTCGCTGCGGGCGCCGGCTGGCACCAGGACAGCAGCCTGGATCCTTTGGGGCCCAGATGAAACATTTACCCCTAAAAGCCTTGCTGCGAAGTTCAGCGGTCAGCGACTGAGTGGAGTTGGGGGTTTAAAAACAGCCTTATCGGGCGTAGAGTACACAACACGTGTTTTAAACGTGCAACCTTGACATAGAGCCCCGTGGGACGGTCACCGCATCACGATCGTGGACACGTCCAGCAGCCCCAAAAGCGTCCGGGAGCCTCGTGATCCCTCCCCCGTCCCCGGGCGGCCCAGGGCCTGTGTTCTGTCACTGCACCTGATTTGCATTTCTGACACTTCTGTAGAAAGGGAACTTTTTTCTTTTTGGTCTGGTGGCTGTCATTCAGCACGGCGCTCAGCCGAGTGGTACATTTCCCCACGGTGTGCTCGTCCGTCCCATCTGTGCGCCAGTCCAAGGACAAGTGGGTTGGGCCCGGTTTGGGGCTGGGAACAGCAGGGCCCATGTTGTGGTGTGGACGGCGCACGTTCGCGTCCCTGGGCGGACTCGGGTGGCAGGCGTGGCCGCGTGGAAGCGCACTGAGTCCTGATTCCTTACACGTCCCCGCCAGCACGTGAACGGCGGGGCAGGAGCCCTCCCTTCTCTGCGGAGGGCTTTCCACCCCCCTGGGTCAGGGTGCTGCCTTTGTCCCACCCTGGTTGGCGATCTGCCCCCTGCCATGCGGGCTTCCTCGTCTGGGAACGGGATGGCCCATACCACCACCGTGTCCACCCGGCCCCACCCCGGGGGTCTGTGCAGGGCCTGGAGTGACCGGAGCCCTGGCAAGCAGGGGCCCTGTAGGCACCGGGCCCTCCCCGGCCCTGGAGGCAGGACGAGCTTCCCTTTACCCTCAGGAGTGAGGGCCTGGGGGCTGCGGGGGAGTCTGAGGCCGCCCCGCCTGCCCCCGAGTCCGAGGCAGCAGAGGTGGTGACCAGGGGGTGGGATGAGCACTGCCCCCACTGTACTTCTCTTAGGACCGTGCACCCCAAGACACGCTCGTCTCCCCAGCTGCTGGGGTGAAGGGGCTGCGTGAGGAAAATGGGAGAGGTTGCAGCCGGGCCGCTGCTGAGGACAGGGAGGCCGGTCGGGGCTTGTGGCCAGGGCGCTGGCGCTACAGAGGGCTCCAGGGGGAGGCCCGGGACAGGGGCTTCCCTGCCCCTCCCCCTCCGCCCCGGGACATCTCACAAAGGCGGCTCTGGACCACAGTTTCAAAAGAACAAGTGACGGTTTCAAGCCAGAGTTTCCACGGCAACCCTCAGCCTCGACACCGCCTCCCTCTGAGCCGCAGATGGCAGCCACCTCGAGGCCTCTGGGGCGCCCGCCCTGCCCCCGCCGTCCCGTGGGGCCCCTGGCCTTCTCCCGCTGCTGACAGGTGCCACCAAGAGGCGCAGGAGGCTGAGAGCCCGGGGCCCTGCCCTCTGAGGGCTACGCGGTGGCCGAGGGCCCTGGGAGGGGACCCTGGCCAGGGCTGGCGCACAGCAGGCCCTTGGTGGTCCTCCCCACACTTGCTGGAGGTCAGGGCAGAGCCTCCGAGCCTTGGCCTGTCCTCCCCAACCAGACCTGGCACCCTGGGAGAGGTGGGCTGAGAAGCGGAAACCCCAGGCTCGTGGAGGGGACAGGCAGGTGCTCCGAGGGGGGTGCGGGCAACCCGGCCTCGGGGGTGTGAGCCCCGCCAGCCGTACTGGTAGGCGGGCGTGCTAGGGCCCGGGGAGCGGCTGGGGCTTTCCGCGGGGCAGCCCTCGGGGCAGGTGCCGGTCTGGCCAGGTGGTGTCCGCGGGGCGTTTCTCCTCTGCGTAGCACGTGGAGCTCTGGGCCTGTGTTGGGGGGCAGGGGGGCGGTGTCTGCTGCTGTGGGGGGAGCTCCATTGCCAGCACACAGACGGTAGGACGGGGAAGCCAGGAGCTAGCGGCCGAGCAGCGAGGCCCTCCGACCCGTGCCCAGGCTTGCAGCTCTGGGAGCAGAGTCCACCTCGGTGGGGCATCCGGGGCTGCGACGGCCCGGAGGATAGGAGGCTGGGGCCCGGAGGGCAGCACAGCCACTGGCTGGGATGATGAGATGCTCCTGTGTAGGCCGGGCCCAGCGTGGTCCGGGCTCCCCTTCAGCACCGCCCACCCCCCTCAATGGCCCTGTGCTCGCAGGACGGTGAGTCTGCTGAGGGCCTCCCTGAGCCGGAAGCCCCGTCCTCCCGCCAGGCTCTGAGCAGAGCCCCCTTTCCTGCCCCAGCTGCTCAGGCAGCCCCTCCCCTGGCCTATCTGGGAGCACAGCGTGCTTCCTTCCTCCTGCAGCGCAGTGGCTTCCCTTCCCAGGGCTGACAGCAGCGAGGATTTATCCCGCAAATGGCCCGGCCCCTCGCCCCCGTGGCTCCTTGGATGCCACCAACCTCCGCTCCTCCCCTTGTCTGTCGCTCCCTCCATCGGCCCCACCAGGCCCCTGGCAGCATCAGACCTCCACCCCTCTCTTTCTCTTGGTAGCAAAGACTTGCAGTCCCTTCCATGGGCTTCCCAGATGAGCTGAGGACTGCTGGAACCACCCCCTTGGAGGAGGGCCCAGCAGTCCCTGGGGTCCTTGGGTCTGGTGTGGACTGTGGCAAATAAATATTTAGCAAATAAAAATACAGGGCATCCAGTTAAATTTGAGCTTTAGATAAAAAAATGAACGCTGTTTTGACATAAGCGTGCCCCATCCAGTATCAGGAATGTGGTCCCCGATACCCAGGCCTTCCTTCCTGGGGCATGTCAGGCACCAGGTCCGCATGTGGAGCCGGCAGACAGCCCAGACCCCAGCGGTGCCTGGGAGCGCCACCTGGCGAGGGACGGCCTGGGCCTGCGGGCAGGTGGAGGCGCGGGTCCAGCACCTGCCTCCTTGGATGTTCAGTGTGGTTCAGCCCACACTCACCACTGCGGTGCTCTGGGCAAGTAACCCTGTACCCATTCTTTTCCCAGTTGGCCGGAGGCGTGATCCTGGGTGTGGCCCTGTGGCTGCGCCATGATCCACAGACCACCAATCTCCTCTATCTGGAGCTCGGAGACAGGCCTGCGCCCAACACCTTCTACGTGGGTGAGTGCACCTGGGGGGGCCCAGGGGCTGGTCGGCTCTGGGCTGGGGGGCCAGCAGGAACGACCCATCAAGGCGTCTGATCATGACTGCTGCGGATAGGAAGTCAGGAAGGGCTTCCAGGAGGAGGCAGGGCACGGGCCAGGTCAGCGAGGCTTGCTGTGTGCTGGGCTGCTGGGCGGGACGAGGCCTGCCAGGAAGGGCTCTTTGGGCGAGAGGGTGAGACAGAGCGTGGGTGGAGTCAGGTCCGCCTGGGGGCCTTGCGGGCCCGGGTGCGGAGGAGGTCCCCTGCCTGGCTGGCTGGGGGTGCGGGGGGCAGGAGCCCAGCTCCCAGGCAGCACTGGAACGTCACGAGGTGTGTGGGCTGTTGGGACCCCACCGGATGGCCTCCGGGGGCTGGCTCGTGGCAGGAGGCCTCTGGGTGGGGGCGGGGGAGCTGTGTCTCGTGGTGGGTATTTCGGGGGAGGCTCGCTGGAAAGGGGTGGGGCTGGATGCCTGCCTGGGCAGCAGGACTGGTAGCTGAGGCAGCTGGAGCTGAGGGGGAGGGAGACTCGGGCCCCAGGGTGAGGCAGGGGCCAGTGTGACTCAGGCCGCGCCCCCCGCCCCCCACACCTTGCTGCCTTATTAGGCTGCCTGTCTGCCTCCCAGGCACCAGCTGTGGCCCCCTCAGGGGATCGAGCCGCCACCCCTGCCCCACCGTCCTGCAGAGCCTCACTCCCCCTTAGGTTGGTCCCCAGCCAGTGGGAGGCAGGGCCTGGCCCTTGTGGGGCTCTGGAAGCCTTGTTTCTGTCCTTTAAAGGAACGGCCTGGCTGGCCCCTCGGGTCTCCACAGGCCTAGCAGCGGGACAGGAAGTGTGTGTGGGCCTTTAGGGCTCAGGGCTCCATGTTAGGACCAGCGGCCGCCCCACTGGCCTGGTATCCTGTGTGCAGCCCAGAAGGGGTCTGGGTCCCTCCCAGCTGCTGTTCGGGGCTGGGTGGGGCACGGGCTTGCGATACACGCTTGGTTGCTGAAGCAGGGATGGCCCACGGCCCCTGGGGCCACAAACGGGATGTGTGTCCCTTCCCAGCCCATGATCCTCTCTGAGCTGCAAGGTGGAGAGGTCTGACTCAGGAGCACCAACGGGGTGGCCCCTCGCCTCCCCGGAGACAGGAGCCTGCCGCGCCGGCTGTGGTTTCCCAGGGCCAGCCGTCCCTGGAGGGGGTCCCGAGCCTCCCATCTCCAGATCCCTAGGCTCCCCCTGGGCTGTGGGGCCCCTCAAAGGTTTGAGTCTCTGGAGGAGCGGGCCCCCCCGCCCACCTGCCCGCTCCAAAGGCGCCCACGAGGACCATCACCCAGGGTCTGCCGGGGCCAGGCACCCTCAGGAGCAGGGCGGTCAGCTTTGCTCACAGGTCCGAGGGCAGGGAAGTACCTCCCAGACCCACGAGACCTCCTCCCAGGTGTCCCCCTCCCCTTCCCCAGGGGTTCAGGCCTGCAACAGCCTGTCTGGGAGCGGCTGCTCTCCACGCCGCCCCCTGCAGGGCCTGGGTGCCGTGGGTGTGGGCAGGTGGTTTGGGGAGGGGTCCCCCTCCTGCCTCATGGCCGGAGCAGCTCATGCTGTTGCTGGCCCCTCCAGCTGGCCCAGCTTTTAGAGGGAACCCCAGTCACAGGCTCAGTTTCAGGCCCGGCACATGAAGGTCTGTGCTTCTGCTCTGGTCCTTGCCAGGAGGAGCCGGGCTGCAGGCTGTGCCCGGGCTCCAGGGGGGACGTGGGCCCATAGGAGAAGCTTGTAGGGGGCAAAGCAGGCACTGTCCCACCGGCCTGCCCCTCACAGGTGCCACATTGGGCTGTCACCGTGGGGCCTGACCCTGGCTTGCAGGGGCCCCCACTTGCCTCTCCTGGCACTGGGGGGGGGGGGTGCTGCCCTTGGGGAAACAGCTCCAGCCACTGGACCACTTGGTGGGTGGGGTGGAGGCAGGGCCTGCCAGCCCCGGGACCTGGGCTTCTGCAGTGGCCCCCATGGGCTGCCGAGTCCCTGCCCATCAAGGACCGGCCTTCTGGAGCCTCCCGCTGGTCCCGAGGCAGGCTGGGCCTGCCAGGGAGGCGGGGGAGCAGATGTGGGGCCTGACAAGGGTTCTTTGTCCAATGCTGGCGGGGGCGGGGGCAGGTTAGCGGGGCTCCGCCAGCATCCAGGGCAACACTGCAGGGCCCAGTGGGTCCCCGACTGCGCTTGTCGGAACCAGACCTGTCTGGGTGGGCCGTGGGCACCAAGAACGGCACCACAGCCAGCCTGGTGGGCACCCCCTTGTGCTGTCCTAGAACTGTCCCTCCCATACCATATGCCATCCTTGGCGGGGCTGGGCCACCGCAGCTGCCAGGCCACCTCCTCCGGCAGGCTCTAGTCCCTCGGAAGCCAGCTCGAGCCCACTGCTCTAGCCCAAGGAGCCACACGGAGCTGCTGGGTCTGACCCCCTGAGCAGTGGGCACGGCCTTGTGTCCCAGAGGCTCGCAGGACCCAGAGGGCGCAGACTGTACGCAGGCCTCAGCCCGGGACGGATGCAGCGTCCAGACCTGTCGGCTGAGCTCTCTGGGCACTCTGCTGTGCCAGTCAGTCCTGGCCCGGCCCTCGGCAGCCTGGCTCCCAGGGTGCAGACCCGTGCAGGAGAGATGTGGGCCGGGGGGGGGGGGGGGGGCGCGGGGGAGGCGCTCACCCGGCGGCCAGGCTGCAGTGCCCTCGCCACTGCTCGAGGGCAGGGTGGCCCGAGTCCGGGGCCGGGGGTGTGCACACGGCTGGGGAGGGGTCTGGGGTGGCGGGCCCTCGGGACGTTGCGCACTGAGGGTGTCCATTGCTCCCCCACAAAGGCATCTACATCCTCATCGCCGTGGGTGCCGTGATGATGTTCGTGGGGTTTCTGGGCTGCTACGGGGCCATCCAGGAGTCCCAGTGCCTGCTGGGGACGGTAAGGTCTGGGGCCGGGCGGGGGCGGGAGGGGGCTGCAGAGGCAGAACCCAGAGTTCTGCTGCAGACGCCCCGTGTCCAGCTCAGACGGCCCCCCGCCCCTTGCCAGTGTGATCCTGGAGCGGGGGCTCGCGGGGTGGTCTAGGGACCTTTCCCAGAACGTCAGCCCTCCAGGGTCCCTGTGTGGTTCAGAAATCGCGCCCTGGTCGATTGCTGTGACATCTGGTTCCTAACTCATGGTTCTACGGTAGCTTTTCTTCTCTGTTTTTAATAAAAAGCCACAGAAACAATAGGGGGCATGTCCCAGCCCCTCGGCCAACCTCAGTGGGGAAACTGAGGCGTGGGCAGGCCAGGAGGCATGGGTGGTGGGCGCCCATGTCATGATGACCCCCTTTCCATGGGAGAGGGAGAAGTGGGGAGCGGAAGGGGGTCACTTGGGGCCCAAAACCCCCTGGGGCTGTGCCGGCCTGCAGCCCCCACCCGCTGAGCCCCGGCCCGCGGGGATGCTGAGAAGCTCGGCAGGTCACTGCTGGGACCAAGTCTTCTCCTCCACATGGCTCGTCTCTGGTTGGGATGTGGGGGTGGGTGCCCCCACCAGCCACACACACACCTGTCGGTCACTTGGGCGCCTGGCGTCTGCACACGGCCAGCCCAAAGCTGCCCCACGCCTGCTCTCATCCCCCGTGTCTCTGCCCTCCCCTCTGGGTCCTGCACGGCCTTCCCAGTTCTTCACCTGCCTCGTCATCCTCTTTGCCTGTGAAGTAGCTGCCGGCATCTGGGGCTTTGTCAACAAAGACCAGGTGAGCCTGGGACCATGGTGGTGGGGCCGTCCCAGCTGGGCCGGGAGAGAGGAGTGCCTGCTGCTCAGGTTGTGGGGAATGGGTTGGGCCTACCCTTGGATTGCGGGGTGCTCTTTGGGGCTCCCCATGGTGGCCTGCCTGGTAGAAAAGCACAGAGGGCTTTCTGGAGGAGGTGGCTTGGGGGCTGAGTAGAAGGCAGGGCCACCTGTCTCCCAGCCTCAGGTGGGGGTGGGGGGGCATCCAGGTCTACCCTGGAAGCATCATCTTCTCGGGAGAGCCAGGGGAACACTTGCCCCCCCAGGGATGGCCCCTGTGGTGGCTGGGACCTCACCCCTCCCGCACACCCCTCCCCCAGATCGCCAAGGACGTGAAGCAGTTCTACGACCAGGCTTTGCAGCAGGCTGTGGTGGACGACGATGCCAACAATGCCAAGGCCGTGGTGAAGACCTTCCATGAGACGGTGCAGGAGGAGTGCTGGGAGGAGGCCTGGGGAGCTGGGGGGGCCGGGGGGTCGTCCTCTTGGGTCAGGCCCCGCTGGGGTTGAGTCTGGCCCCAGCACAGACCTCAGGAACAGGAGGGGTCCCGCAGACCTGGCGGGCCAGGGAGCCCTCTCTGGGACGCCCCTGGGGGCGTTCTCAGGGACCCGTGGATCCCCAGGGGGAGCCAGATGAGCCCGTTAGGCCAGGGCGCAGTGGGAGAAAGGGGAGGAGAGGGGCCCCTGGGCTCAGTTCTCCCCCTGAATAGACCATCCCAGCCCCCCACCCTGGCCAGCCCGCGGGATGTGTGTCCCTGGCCACTCCCCGCGGATCATGTCTGCACATGTGTGTCCCTGGCCACTCCCCGCGGGCCATGTCTGCACAAGGGCCCAGGGCTGACCGCAGGGTCCTCGGTCCCTGCAGCTCAACTGCTGTGGCTCCAGCACGCTGTCCGCGCTGACCACCTCCATCCTCAAGAACAACCTGTGTCCCTCGGGCAGCACCGTCATCAGCAACTTGTTCAAGGTAGGCGGGGCCGGGCCTCCCAGGCTTGCTCCCACGCTTCGCCGCCACCAGCCCTGGGTGGGTCCGGGGGTGGGGTGGCTTCCTGGGGGCTCAGCTGACGCTGCTGGGTCTCTGCCCGTGGCTCCAGATGGGAGAGTGGGCGTGGAGGGCGCCCCGACTGCGCAGGTCAGCGCCCTCCTCGTGCGGCTCAGCGACCTGAGCGGAAGCGCGCACACAGCACATTCCGTTTCCACATGTTTTAAAACGGGTGTGAGATGACCTGCAGAGACCAGGCCCTGGTCTCACCTCTTCTGAGGGGTTGAGTCCCTCCGTGCTCTTTGCACAACGAGCCTGAGCCTCGGGCCCCGCCCCTGACGGTCTGCGGGCTGTCGCCCCCCCCCCCCCCCCCCCCCAGGAGGCCTGCCCCCAGAAGATCGATGACCTCTTCTCGGGGAAGCTGTACCTCATCGGCATTGCGGCCATCGTGGTTGCTGTGATCATGGTGAGTGCGCGGGCATCTGCTCAGGGCGCCCCGTCAGGGCTTCGGGTGCTGACTGCCCCACCCAACCCCTCCCTGCAGATCTTCGAGATGATCCTGAGCATGGTGCTCTGCTGTGGCATCCGGAACAGCTCCGTGTACTGAGCGGCCCAGCTGCTCCCGCTGCAGGGGAGGGCCGGCGGGAATCCTGCAGTGCCCCTGGAGTGACCGGACATTTCTGAGGAGGGGCCGTCACCGCCCGTGTACATAACTTCTCCGGTATTACTCTGCTACACTATTAGCCTTTTTACTTCTGAGGTTTTGTTCTTGTCCTGAAGTTCCCCGTTACCTTTTGGGGCTGAAGTCACCTATAGAGGGCGTGTGAGCGGGCCTTGGGGACTGCGAGGCAGGGGCCGCCTCTGCCTCTGCCGCTGGAGGGGCTCTGCCTGCTCAGCCGGGCCTCTCCTGGGGGCCCCTCGGCCCACCACCCGCCCCCCGGCTGCACGGCTCATGCCTTTTTTAACCCTCGTTCCTCTCCCGCCACTTGTCTGGAGCCGGGTCTGCGAGCAGCCTTACGCCTTCAGTGCACCTGTCCTTTCTAACTCGTCACCTTTCGCTGTAATTACATCTCGAAAGTCATTCAATAAAGAAGGAAAATCCGGGCATGCTAACAGACTGCCTCTGTGCCTGCCGCGCCGGGACCGGGGGCGGCGCAGCTCTGTGGACCTGGCAGGGTGTGCTGGGGCCCGAGAGCCCTCCACACAACACAGCAGGTGCCGCCTTGGTGGGTCCCGTGCCACCCTCGCCGGCCTCCAGCCAGCCTCACTCCCCCGCTTACTCCCTGGGCACCACCGCCCATCGGGGGGCAGATGCGGTGGTGCAGGATGTGCTTGGGGTGGAGGGCCTGCGAGACCCCTTCCTGCCGGCGGACAGCTCTGTGGAGGACACGCGCCGGAGGGGCTCTCCCTGGCCCGTCTGGGTGCTTCTGAGGGTTCCACGGAGACACTGGGTAGCTCCGGGCCTCAGCCCATCTTGCAAGGGCTGAGGAGGAAGGGCTGAGCCTCCGCGCGGGGGAGCGAGGCCCAGCCGCCACCCCCGGGGACTGCTGGGTGACGTCACCACGAGCTGTGCTAAGCTGACCCCTCGAGGCCGCAAGCGCCGGCCGGGATTCATGGGGCGGACTCGCAGCTGCCTCCTCCGGGGTTTATTTTGGAAATAGCCCCAGCCTTGCTTGCACCTGGGGTCACCGGGTCCCAGCGGGGTCCGCCCCTCCGCCCTGTGGGCCGGGGTGGGTCTCCGGGAGAACAGGGCGGCCCTCGGAGCCGCCTCCCGCTTACTTCCCCCTGTGCGACCCTGGGGCTCCCTGGCCCAGGGGCACAGCGCAGCCAGACGCATTCCGTGCGCCGGGCGTAGGCCTGGGGGCGGCCCCAGGCGCGGGG
>NW_023270418.1:36374287-36401476 GCF_011800145.1 Mirounga leonina | reverse complement strand
GGGGGGTCTGGGGGCGGCCCCAGGCGCGGGGGGTCCCCGGGCTTCCCGACCACGCCTGGACTGCAGCCCCGAGAGCAGCGGGGGCCGGCGGGGGCGCACAGGCGAGTGCGAGTGGACGCGGCCAGTCAGGCCATGGCGGTGGGCAGGCGAGGCCAGGGCGCCCGGAGGTAGAGGTAGAGACGAGCGCTCAGCGGAAACCCCGGCCCGCCCCGATCCCCCGACCCCCCGACCCACGAAGGGCGCGGTCGCGCGCTTCCGGCCGGACCGGAAGCTTCCGGCCGGACCGGAAGCACCCGGCAACGGCGCTGCGCGCGAGGATGCACTTCCGGTTCGGGGCGGCCGCCGTGCTCGCGACTTCCAGCAGGTGGCGCTGGGGCCCCGGGAACGCGGAGGAGGCCGTTAGCCCTCGAGCATTCTGGGAGTCGTAGTGCTACCTCTTCCTCCTCCCTCTTTTCCTTACTCAATTCCGGCTCGTGGCGAGAAGGAGAGACGCCGTTTCCGGGGAGGGGAGGCCCGGAAGAAAAGTGAGGACGCATGCGCAGGGGCTCCGCGACGCGACAGGCCTCGGGAGTAGCGGCCCAGTGCCTTGTGGGAGATGTAGTTCTTCAGGTGCGGACGCCGCGTCGCTGGGCCGGCGGAGGACTCGGTGTCCCGGGAGGCCGCGCGCGGCGCAAGATGGAGCCGGCCCGAGCGCGCCGAGCCGGTAGGTTTGTGCCAAGGGAGTGCGGCGCTGACCCGCGGTCGCGTCCCTGGGAGGCCGCTGTCCGCAGCCTCCTTGCCCAAGCCCGGAGGCCCCCCCAGAGCGCCTCGTGTCTCCGCTCCCTCGCGGCCCGGGCCTTGGGAAGCCTGGACGCTGTCCGGCCCGGGCCCCCGACGGGGCGGAGAAAGCGCGCGGCTCCGCTTCCGAAGGGGGCAGCGCGCGCCGGCGGGAGGCCAGTGGTGCCGCCCCCGGGCCCGCGAAGTTGGAGGCGAGCTCCCGGAAACAGCGTCCCGGACCCCGAGTCGGGGGCCCTGTCCCCCGGCCGCTTGGCGAGCGCGGCGGCGGGGGCCGCAGGAGCGCGCGTCTGGCCGGAGCGCCTGCGTGCCGTGCGACCGGCGCGCTGGCTCCCTCTGCGGCCTGCCAGCCCTGGGACGCGCTGGGGGCGTGTTTCGCGCGCCCGGTCCCGCCTGGAGCGGATCCCGCGCCCGGGGGCCGTGCCCCAGAGCCGTGGGGCTCTGGTCGGCGTTCGATCGGCGGTGGGGGCTCTCGGGGGCTCTCGGCCGCTCCCGGCCCACTGCCTGGGCCTCCCTGGGCGCACGCACCACAGGGCGTCGCCGCGGACCAGGGGGCTGGGTGGGTGGGCGGGGGAGGCCGGGCTGCCCTCTGAGCCCGGAAGTGCCAGGTGCGGGGTGCCCGCCTGGTCGCACTTGGGCGGCTGCATGAGTGCGGGCGGCACTCCCGGGCCCTGCTGGGAAAGGCGAGGGGTGTGCGGGCTGGCGGGGGCGGTGCCACCGGAGGCTGCTGCGAGAGCGGCGGGGCTCGCCTCCGCCCGCCTCCCTGCGGGCTCGACCCTCAGGTGCCAGGGACCCGGCTGCACACCCCTGCGGGGCCCCGGCCTCTCCCAGCAGTGAGGAGCGGACCTCCTCGCCCTGCAGCAGCAGGTGGCCCGTCTCCGTGGGGTACCTGGGACGTGCCCCGCGCTGTGCTGAGCGGTTAGGGAGCCAGCCCACCGGCTGCAGAGTAGCAGCGCCCAGCGCAGGCTGCTGCTCACCCGGGGCGGCCCTGGCTGCCCGCCTGCCACCACAGCCCCACCCCCGGCGGGCCCCAGACGTGACCCGCGAGTGTTGAGCCAGGCGATCTTTACCAGGGATCTGCTCTCGGGCCTGGCGCCTGTCTGGGCTCCCTAAGCCCGGGACCACCCCTTGGGGGGGGTGGCACCACTTGGGCACCTTTGCGGTCTGATCTGAATGTTGGCTCTTCCCGCCCTCAGCCCGCTGCCGCTGGGCAGCTGACGGGAGCCGGACCGAGGCCAGCACGCCTTTGCCAGCACTTCCCCCACCAGCACTCCAGTGTCCGCACAGACAGCCGTCAGACAACGGAGGTGAGTGGGCTTTCGGGGGACGGGCATCTCTGTCCTTCGCCTTGTAGGACATAGTTCTTCCTGTGGGTCCTGCCGCCGGCCCAGGGACAGTGGGTCTACAGGAGGGACCTCTCCTAAGTGCCTGCGATCCTCAGAAACGAACTTCTTGGGCTGTCTGGTCTGGGTGTGGTGTGCCCTGGGACACATGTCTGAGGCAGGGGCAGGAGAGGCCCCGGAAGCCGAGCGAGGGACAGAGGACGACGCTCTGCCTTCTGACGCCGTCTCTCTCAGCGACTCAGACTCTGATTTCAGCCTGCCTGCCGGTGCTGAGATGGAAGCTCTGTCCCCAGGGGTGCTGCCTGGGGAGGCCCAGGGGGACTCAGACCCTGATGAGTCTCCTTCGCCTCCGAGGGGCCTCCCCACGGCCTCAGTGCAGCCGTTCCACCTGAGGGGCACGAGCTCCACTTTCTCCCGGCGTAGCCACAACATCTTTGACTGCCTGGAGGGCGCAGCCAGGCAGGTTGTGCCCTCTGTGGCCCAGACGGGCCCGGGTGACGACGGGGGCTTCCTTCGGCCACCGGCACCCTCAAGCCAGCCTCCAGGAGAGGGCCCAGGCAGAGCTGGTCAGAGCCCTGCCCCCCCGAAGTTGCCCCCCGTCCCTGACTACGTGGCCCACCCTGAGCGCTGGACCAAGTACAGCCTGGAAAACGTGGCCGAGGTCAGCGAGCAGAGCAACCGGGCCGCCGCTCTGGCCTTCCTGGGCTCCCCGAGCCCGGCTGCCCCCAGTGACTACATGCCCTCTTTCAACCAGGATCCCTCCAGCTGTGGGGAGGGAAGAGTCATCTTCACCAAACCCGCCCGAGCTGGCGAGGCCAGGCCTGAGAGGAAGAGGGCCCTAAGGAAGGCTGGAGAGCCGGGCAGGGCTGCGCCTGGGAACCTGGGCGCCGCAGGGGGCGAGGGCCCTGTGGAGCTGGCCCACCTGGCCGGGCCTGGGAGCCCCGAGGCTGAGGAGTGGAGCAGCCCCCTCGGGGGCCTTCAGGAAGTGGGTGTGCTGCAGGCCGCTGCCCACACTGGGTCAGCAGCCAGGCCCCCGGTGGTGGAGACTGTTGGCTTCCATGGCAGCAGGAAACGGAACAGAGACCATTTCCGGAACAGGAACAGCAGCCACGAGGCCCCAGGTGCCGAGATCTAAGAGAAGAGACTGACCAGGCTGGCAGAGGAGGGCAGCCAGGGCCACTGGGCACTTGGGGTGGCGCGCAGCTCGGGGCCTCAGCCCCTAGGGAAGGGAGCCAGCGGGCTGCCAGTAGGAGGTGCCGGCAGCCTGGGCTGGGGCTCAGGGTAGCGGTCTCTGAAGCAGACTCCTTGCCAGTGGATGGCAAAAACCCTGCCCATCATGTGCCCCTGGGGCAACAGTAAAGGTTTGGGGTATTCCTTTGGCTTTGTGTCTCTGTGTAAATCCACCTCCTCAGGACCAGTGTGCTGGGGCCTCGTCTGCCACCTGGCACACCCACACGCCCTGTTCTCTCATTCGATCCTCCCCAACTTAGTGCCAGGGGGCATGGAGGCTTTTTAAATCAACGCCTGGGTTTATCAGCAGCTCCTCTTCCCAGAGGGACTGAGGCAGCCCCTCCTGGGTCCAGAGCAAGAGGTGCAGAAGGCCCCGGGCACCTCTAGGGGTGAGCTCATAATCCCGGCTGTCCAGCCTCTGCCCCCAACAGGGCTGGGGACAAGGAATCTTGATGAAATGGGTCTCTAGGAGGCCAGCATGTGAGTGGGGGCAGGGGCCCTCCCCAGCCCTGGCCACTCTTGCCCCTTAGCTCTGGCTTGCCTGGGCTGTGTGTGATGATGACCAGTGTCCTGGGACCACATCGCCAGAACAGCTGAGCTGTGTGCAGGGACCCTGCTGGTGTGCCCGGGCCCAGCGGTGGGGGAAGGAGCACTGGCCCCTGAGGGTGCCAGGGAAGGCAGACCGGGACAAGCATGCCCCCCCGTGCCTGGTGGAGGACATAGCAGAGACTGGCCAGCATGCTGGCCCAGCCCCAGGCCCCTGAGGGAAAGGGGGACCAATGTGGCTAGCCACTCGCCCTAGGTAGGGCCAGCACAGGAGCCTGGAACCCCCTCTCACAGGCAGGTAAACCCACCCACTGCCCTGTGGCCTTTACTGACTTGGTGTGGGTGTGTTCTCTTAGGAGAAAGCAGCCGTGGGGCCAGAGGTGAGTCCTCTTGGGGCAGTGTCCTGGGGCTGTGACCCAGGCTAGACATAGTCCGGCACTTGCCATGTGAGCCGGTGAGGGTGTGCAGGGCTGGGAGCCGACATGCACAGTCAACACCCGGCTCCAGGTCCTAAAGGGCAGAAGTTCTAGCCGCTAGTGTTTCCAAAAAATGAGTTTTAACAGGTGACACAGATTGGGTAGGAGACAGGTATGGGCCCCAAACTGTTGACCACCAGACAGGAGGTGCTTTGGCCTAGGCCGGGCAGTTGTGGCTGGGACCCAGGGGCTCCCCCAGTCTGGAGAGGGCCCACCGTGCGCCGTGCTTCCGCGTGGAGAGAGGTCCCAGGGAAGGTGCCGGGCAGGGCGAGGGGTGGTTTCTTCTGATGAGGGCACTAGAGTCACGTCCCACGAGGGCCCCGCAAGAGGTAAAGGTTTGGGGTGTCTGTAGGGCCTGGGATGGCTGGCTAAGAGCCGTGTCCCTGCCTGCCCGTCATGATCGGAGTGCTGGGAGAGGTGGGCCCCGTGTGCGGACCGTCCAAGTGGTTCAGGTGTCTGAGAGCCGCCGGCCAGCGTCTGGGTGCTCGCTGCTGCCTGCATCCCCTCGGAGGCCAGCAGAGGCTTGCTGGTGTCCACCTTTGAGGGTCTGGGAGTCTGCTGAGGAAGGAAGACCCCTCAGCTGCTGGGTGTCCGGTGGGGCCAGCCCAGGCAAGGGAGAGGTGGCTCGCACACACGAGCACAGGACACGGTGGCCCCAGCCGGGAGGAGGTGGGGAGCCTCCAGAATCCGAGTGGCCACGCCCTCATGCCGGCTGAGGTGGGGGGCTCCAGCAGAGGGCACCTGCCCCACCCCTGAGACGTCGCCAGCCGTGGGCCATCGAGGCCCGGGCCAGTCCTCTCCCAGGACGGGAAGGCAGATGACAGGGCACAGCGCGACAGTCCTCCGCCTGTCCCTGGGCCAGCCTGTGCCCCTTCCTCAGCTGTGTCTTCCCCGGATGCACACTTACTGCAGTAGGCGCCGTTCTGAGCCCCAGAGGACGGCGGGGGCGTGGAGGACGGCGGGGGCATGGAGGACAGGAGCACCACGCAGTAGTTGATCTGAAGGAGGAGGGAGAGGCATCCAGGGGGGCCCCAGGGCCCTGCTACCCCATGACCCTCCCCTCCGGTAGCTGTGCTGGAGGGAACGGGCGTGAGGGCGAGGTTCCAGGTGTGGAGAATGGACAGGTGAGGGGGTCCGAAGGGCAGGACCCCCTCCAGGGAGGGCACGCTGTCCCTGAAGTCACATATGGGGACAGGTACAGGTACTGCACCCCCCAGGGCCTCGCCCTGCCTGCTGAGCCGAAGCCTGGGTGCGGGCCCGGTAGTTTGGATGTTGGGGTGCAGGGCTGTGGGTGAGGGCCCCAGTCAGAAGAGCGCGTGGTCTGCCTGCCTACCTGTGACTCCAAACGCTTGATGCGCTTTTCTTGCTCTCTCAGCCCCCCGAGGTACTGGGCTACAGACTCCACCCTGCAGCAGAAGCTGGTGGGCACAGGGTGCTCCGCATTTGGGCGATCTCCCCATGGTCCCCAGATCTGGGTGCAGAGCCCTTCTGCCCTCCCTGGGAGCTCGATGGGGCTGAGTGACTGCCAGCAAGAGCGGGCGACAAGGGCAGGCAGGAGGCCTGAAGGGACTGCTGGGATGGACCATTTCGGGGGGACCCAGAGCAAGGAGGACCCCACCTATATCAGCCCCTCTGCCCCTCTCAGCTTCAGAACTGTGCCCGGCAGGCGGTGGCCACACCAGCTTTAAGGCCGCCAGCCGCTCGGTGGTGATGGGGGCAGAGGTCCCGGGGGATCTTACAACCTCTGGCACCCCGCTAGGCATCCGGCCGTCCCTCGGCAGGCCCTTCGCCAGCTCTGCCAGCCCTTCTTGGTGGCCCGCGGGGGACACAGCCCACCCGTGCAGCCCCCACGCACCTGTGGGCGGTTTTCCGCAGCACCTCCTCCTCGCTGTCCTTCTTCTGCTTCTCCAGCTTACTCAGGTAGTTCTCCTTCTGAACTGCCTCCCAGGTGACCATCTTTTGGTCCAGGGGCTCTGGCAAGTCTCTCTCTGGGAAGGCCAGGGCGGCCACAGGCTTGGCTGGAGCCAGGTGGGCCTCGGGGCCAGGGGAGCCCAGGGCAAGCCCCCCACCCTCCGGATCGCTGCAGACGGGCCCGCGGTGTGAGGGGGAGGAAGGCGATGGGCTCAGCCTATGCTGGAGGGGGGCTGAGGAGGGGACCCACGCCTCCACGCGCCTGCCCACCCGGCACGTCGCCCGTCCCCTTCCATGCGGTCCAGGGCCGCAGGCTGTATCCAGCCCTGTGGCCTCACCCAGGTGCTTCCGCTTCTGTCCGGCCACCTTCTGGAAGAACCTCTTGAGCACCAGGCTCAGGTGGCTGAGGAGGATGAAGGGCGGCGCCAGGGCGGGGCGCTCGTGGTACTCCACGATGAGGTGATAGCGCTGGAACTTCCAGAACATGTCGGCATTGCCCTGCACCACCTGGAACGTGTAGCTGTGGGGCCCGCGTGTGGGCGGTGGAACACGCATGGGCCTCCCGGGTCCTCCGTCCTGGTCCCTGCTGCGGCCCCACACCATTCCCGGAGGCCCCCCCAGTTCTGTGATTGTCTCCACTCCCTCATTGCCCTCTGCGGGGTGTGTCTAGAACGGGGTTCGCTCATGTGGGGTCTTCACCATCCCCTCTGCTCTCCTGGACAAGCCCAGGCTTCCCTGGTGCAAACCTGCCTGGGGAGCCACCCTTCCCCATGCCTGTCATTCGCCCCACCGCCTCCTTGGGGCCCTGCCCTCCCTCAGCCTGTGGTCCAGGTTCCAGTCCCTCCGGGGGCGGGGGTGCAGAGAGGCCCCCGCAGCCCGAGGCCTAGAGGGCTGGGCACTGGGGTCCCTGGGGCCCCCCACACATGGAGGGAGCACAGGGAGCGGACCACCTGAACATGGCGATCAGCAGGTTCATGAGTAGCACGTTGGTGACCAGCAGGAAGGTGACTAGCAGGAGGATGACCAGCCAGTTGGCATAGAGGTTCGGGCAGGAGGGGGAGTCCTCCTGCAGCAGGGGGTGCAGGGAGCAGTTCACGTGGGCTTCTGAAACACAAGTGGCATGGTGGGGGCCGCCTCCCCATGACACCCTCCGATCTTGAGAGCTTCCTCGGGGTGAGGCCACCCAGGGGTGGAGGGCACCGGCCGGGTGGCCCAACTACCCTGGTTGGCTGGGGATTATCGGGCTTAGCACTGAAAGTTCCTATGTTAGAACTTTCGCTGTCCTTCTTCTGCTTCTCCAGCTTACTCAGGTCCTGGCAAACCAGGGAGACAGTCAGCCAGGGGCACTGGTCCCACTCCCCCACCTCCTCCTGACTGCGGTCACAGCAGGGCCACAGGTTCTGGGGGCAGAGCCAAGGCCATCTGGGGGATGGGGCACAGAGGACCCCAGTTTCTGCCGGTAGGTGTGTGCATTCCCCACCACTAGCACCACCAAGGGCTGTGCTCGAAGCTGGTGTGGAGAGAGCTGGCCGAGGCGAGGAGTGACCCTGTCTCCCCCTGCAGGACTTGTCAGGGCCTTTATAACACTAAAGCTTGTCACGTGGCACCCGGCGGCGGGGGGGCAGGGCAAGTCTGCACCATCTCCAAAGCTCATCTGGCCACACCGCCCTTGACCCTGATTGCCACAGGCAGTGTGGACACACAGCACCTCTGGGCCAGCTCACAGAACATTCTCCGGCCAGTGGGAATGAGTGTGCGATCTGGCAGCAGGCTGAGCTCTGCACCCTGGGCGGGTGTGCCCTGGGGGGCCCGGGGATCACAGCTCTGGCCCCTCACCAGCCAGCACCCCCACGCTCACGGGACAGGAGGCGTGGGAGGAAGGAGCAGAGCGTGAGCGCACAGGCCATGGGCGCCCGGGGTGCTTGCCGCATCTTCCTCAGGAGGGGGCCCGTGGCCGCATATGTGCGCGTGCCCGCGTGGACGCTGCCCACGCCTGCACGCTGGACCGTTCCCACGGCTGCCTCTCTGGGCATCTGTGCTGTGAGGCCTCGGTCTCTGTCTGCGTGTCCCCACGCTGTGCGCACATGTCGGGCTCAGGGCCTGTCTTCCTGTGTCCGTGTCTCCCCCCGCCCCCCGGGAGGGAGCCTCTCCTACTTTCTCCTGAGGGAGTTTTTGTGCCGGGCCAGCCACGGGGAGCTGCTGAGCATGCTGAAGGGCGACAACCCTCCTCCCTCCCCCAGCGCCCACGCGCCGAAGCAGTGAGACCCCTGTGACCCCCAGAGGTGCCACCAGGCCAGGCTGGAAATTAAATTGTCCCTGGGGCTGAAACCAGACTGAAGTCAGCCCCGGGGCTTCCCGCCTGGCGTGCAGGGACGGGGCGGGCAGGGTGGTACTCTGGGCCCCAGGCCCACCGGCTGCATGTGAGTGACTCAGCCTAACCCTGCCGCCCCGTGGTGGGGTTACCGAGGCCTGAGCAGACAGGAAGCCCAGCCCCAGGAGGGGAAGGGGCCTGCCCGGGACCCTCAGGGAGCGGGCCCAGGCCTGGCCCTAGTCACGGGCTTCCTGCTACAGCACTCTGGCCGCCTGAGGTAGCCCAGGGGCTGGGGGGAGGCCTGCACTCCCTCTGCCCTCCCTGGGTAGCCCCGGGCTCCTGGGGAACAGGGGCTGTGACCCCGCCACACACCACTGTCCCCCATAACAGCGTGTGGCTGGGGCCCGAGATGTGGCCCTCCGAGGGACCCAGCGCTCCCCGCCTCCCAAGGGCCCCCGCAGGACAGGGCGGCCAGGGGCCATACGGGGAGGGAGGCTGAAACTAAGGGCCTAGAACACTGCGGAAGAGCAAACACCGAGGAGTCACAGGGGGCAGCCCGCACAAACAGACCAAGGGAATGGGCCTACAGAACACCCCAGTTAGCTGATTGCCCTGGCGGTGGTGCCCCTCCCCATCCTGGCAGCCCGTGTCTGCATCGCTCCCGCTCTCACCCCATTGACAAATCCATCCCGCGGGTGGCGGGCATGCTGACCCCGCCTCACTAGCTAAGGTGGTCGGGTCAGGCCTTAGACGCAGGGCGCCCGTGACTGCCCTGGGGCCCCGGGTGGCCCCGGTCCTGCGCCAGCCGGAGCAGACGCCCCTCCCTGAGTCCTCACGTGGGCCTCTGGCGCTGGCTCAGCTTCCTTGAGGGTCCAGTTCCCCCTCCTCCTCCTCCTTACCGAATCCTGGCCATCTCCAGGGCCTGTAGAGGTGTCTCTGGCCCGCACGTCAGGGCTCCCCTGCACCTGTCACCACCCAGCCCCTGACGGAGGAGCAGCTCCGCCTCCCGGCCGTACCCTCTGCCTGGGAAGTTCTTGGAGCCTGCACAAGGGCCAGCTGGAGACACCTACACCCTCTGATAGGCGTGCACACTTGGCAGTGGGTAAGGCACACACACTGGGGTGTGTCCCCGGAAGCAGCAAGGGCGCTGCCAGGAACGGCCTCTCGGTAGAGGGGCCTTGCCAGCAGGCGGGCCCAGGGCCCTGTGCGGAGCCTCTGGCAGAGGGGTGGGGGACAGGGGGCCCGCTGGGCAACAGGGCCGCCCAGGAGGGCAGAAGCACCAGTGCGTGGATCGGCCCCGTGATGGTGAGGGATGGACTGGGATGGCCCCTGTCTGCTTTGCAGCCTCCTTGCGCCTCGGTTCCTAGCCGGGTGCCCCAAGTCTCGGGTCCCTGTGGTCAACAGAAGTCAGCCCGGAGCTGTCCCTGGGCTGTGGGGCCTGAGGGCCAGCCTCAGGGACTTCCCCATCTCAGCTAGCTCCAGGCTGGGGCCTCATGTGACCCCGGAAGAGCCCTCAAGGGCCCCATGTCCACTGTGTTTTAAAAGGAGGCTGTAAACCAGACCCCATCTGGCTGCCCCGCAAAGTGTGGGGTCCTTCCAGCCAGCTCAAAGGCGCGCCCCCCCCCACCCCTGGCCATGTGCTAACCATCGATCTCGTCCAGTGGGATTTGCCCGAAGATCTGCAGGTAGGGCCGGTAGAGCACGCGGCGGAAGACCCACTCCAGGCGCCCGTCGTGGGGGTGCAGCAGCGCCTGCGTGGTCACACCATAGGCCACAAGCCACACGCTCAGGAAGAAGAGGAAGAAAAAGACGTCCTTCATCTCCGGGGGGAAGCAGAGTGTTAGCAGTCGCCCGGCTGGGGGACGCTCTCTCACCCACCCCTGGAGCCAAGTGGGCTCAGGCGCAGCCGGCGGCTCACCATGCGCTCCACGATGATGATCTTGGGGCCCAGCTGCTTGTGGATGGCGAAGATGTGGATGAGTCGGAGCGTGAACACCATGAAGTCAACGGCAAGGACTGTGCGGCCCGCCTCAAACATGGAGGGCACCATCCTGGGGGAGGGTGGTGGGTTGGATGGGCTGCTGGTGCCCAGAGAGGGGAAGGAGCGTCCTCCAGGACACACAGTGCGGGCGCCAGAGACAAGCCGGGATCTCTGAGGCCTTTCGTGGCTTCATCCTGCAGGTGGCCCTGCCCACCGGCCCAACCGAGCTGGCCCCCGTCAGCCTCTGGGCCCCACAGACCTGCAGGTGACACCGACAATGAACAGGAAGATGGCCCCCATGTCACACTTGTTCCAGTTATCTTCCACATAGAGTGTGAACTTCTTCACCAGATGTGTGTCCTCGTCTGTGAAGAATCCCTGGCAGAGGGGCAGACAGTCTGCTGACGGCTCACTGGAGACAGCCCTGCCCGGCCCAGGCTGGGGTCGACGGGGATCAGGGCTCAGCCTGGAGCCGGATCAGGGCTCAGCGGGCTCGGCCCACCACTGACCTGCCGGATCTCTTCCAGCACCAGTGTAAAGACCCAGAAGTAGAGGGTGACCTCAGGCCCAGATGGCCCCTGAGGAGGTGGCCTGAAGTCCACCAGCAGGACGTAGGTGAACAGGAAGAGGAAGGCAAAGTACATGACCACGTTCCCCAGGAACACGGTCACGGGCGCGCCCCAGAACATGCGCCAGCGTGTGAGCAGGAAGGCAGCACGCGGCCCTCGGTCGCCCTGAGCCCTTGGTGCCTCAGCCAACTCCTCCAGCCTGCAGCACAAGGAGACCACAGCCGGCGGTGAGGCGGGCGGCCCGTACGCCAAGGCACGAGTGCCACCCCCTGGCCAGCCCGCCCCATGGCCCTCACCCGCTGCCCGGGCTGCAGAGCAGGCTCTTCTCCGTGTCCAGGCTGTCCAGCTCCTGCAGGCCCTCGGGGCCCGTCCTCAGCGGGACCTCCTCGCTGCAAGCACAGGGGACCCTCAGGGCCCACGGCGAGGGTACCAGCCCGCAAAGGAAGTGCTGAGTGCACTGAGAAGGTCAGCGCACAGCGGGGCGCACACGGATGCCGGAGACGCACCCCCAGCAGCACCCGCGAAGCCCAGGCCCCCCCCCCCCCCCCCCCCCCCCCCCCCCCCCCCGCCCACCGCCCGTGGCTGGCAAATGGCAGCTGCCTGCGCCCAACACACCTGAAGGTGATGAGGTTGGTGTAGATGAGGGCCGGGCAGAGGAAGGCACACAGCAGCCGCAGGATGGGCGTGCCCGATGCCATGTCCCCCCACCAGATCTTGGTCAGGAAGGCCTGAAATAAAGGCACCACCGCTGGCCTGCCACCCCCACACCTTTGCTCACGCTGTGCCCGGCACCAGGCTCAGCCAAAGCCTCGCCCTGCATCCCGGTGGGGAAGACCCTCCACGGCGGGGAGGGAGGCCGGGTTTGGGGGTGCGGGAGGGCCGAGTGGAGGAGGCGGCACCTCTGCTGAGATCCGAGGCAGACAAAGGTCTGGCCAGGGGCAGCGAGAAGGAAGCCAGGCAGGTGCCTTCCAGGAGCAGAGCTCCCCTCCTGCGCCCCCTGCCCTGCGTGACCAGGACTTGAAGAGCGGAGGCGGGGGAGGCCGGCCCTCCCTGAAGCCAGACGCTCACCTGCACCCCATCGTGGGCAAAGAAGGCCTTGGTGTCGGCCTCGGTGGCCAGGTGCAGACAGGTGGTCCTGCTCCAGCAGCGGTTCCTGCGCACCAGCAGGGCGAACGCACGGTCCTCGCTGTTCCTGTAGCACTCGGAGAAGAGACCTGCCCGGGGACACCGGCCGCTGGTACCCACAGGGCCACGGCCCCCGGCCTCCTCCCTCCTGTGCCCGAGCCGTGCCCAGCTTCCCGCATGGACACTGGCCGTCCCCGCCTGCCCTGCCCTTCCCTGCCCCCATCGTCACCCCACGTGCCCCGACCGACCCCCAGCAGGACCCAGTGTGTGCCCAGGGCCACCGCCGAGGACCCCTCTGTCCCTCTGTTAGAATGTTAGGGTCCGCCTCCCCACTAGGAGGAGCCTCTGAATGGACCCCGGGCCCCCGCTGCGTGCGGCGGCTGGGCGCCGGGCCGGTGGCTCACCCAGGGCCAGCTGCTCGTACTTGGCCTCGCTCACGGTGCAGTGCACCCCCGCCCCGGTCTCCAGGCGCGACATCTCTCTGAGGATCTTGCAGGCGGCCAGAGCGGCGGCCACCCCCTCCTGGCCCTAGGAGGCAGGGTGAGAGGAGGCGGCCTGCCCCGCCCCGCCCCCCGCCCCCCGCCCCAGGAGCCCGAGGCCAACCCACCATGGCCCAGAAGTAGGTGGCCATGTCCTGTCGGTTTTGCAGCACGGCCCAGAGGAACAGGTCCCTCCAGGGGTTCTCGCTCTTTCGGTTCAGATCCAGCAGCCACTTCCGGCCCTCGGGCCGCCTGGCGGGTCCCCGTTCCTGGAGGACAGGGCCGTCAGCCTCCTGGCGGCCCGGCCCAGCCCCTCCCGGCCGCCGGCCCGCTCACCTCCTGGTAGAGCCCGCGACAGGCGTCGTGCAGGAAGTCCTTGAGCAGGCGGGAGACCTCGTGCAGGGAGAAGGCGGGCAGGCCCCCGGGCGGCTCGCGGGCCTGCTGGGCGCCCAGGCCGGCCAGTGTCAGCCGGCCCTCCTCGTGCTTGCGCTGCAGCAGGTCGAAGAGCAGGCTCTTGGGGGGCGCGGAACGGTAGAGCTGCTGAAGCCTCCCGTACGTCAGGAAGTCCCCCACGTCGGCGCCGTTGTCCACAAAGAGTCGCACAAACTCGGGCTTGTCACTCACCAGCGCGTCCATCATCACCTCCTCCAGGTCACAGGACTGGGGCCGCCACGGGACACGCCCGGGTGGGGGAGACGGGCAGAGTGAGTGGGAGCCGGGGCACGGGGAGCCCCCCAGCTCCTGTCCCTCTGAGCCGGCTCCGGGCCACCAGGGGCCACCAGTCCTCCCTGGGGGCCGTGTGCGAGGAGCCGCCAGCAGGTGCCCTGGCCTCCCGCCCCCCTGGGCCACAGCGGGCAGGAAGGGGCCCGTCAGTGGCCCTGGGAACACCGTCTGCCCCCAGGCCCTTGACACGGCCCCAGCCCTGTGTCGCCCTGTGTCGGCCAGAAATGCGGCTCAGGAGGAATCAGCCGGCCGGCGGGCGGGCACCTTCCACTCCACGTCCCCGTTGAAGATCTCGCTCCTGGCGATGTCCACGCGGTCCCAGGCCACGGCCAGCTTGAGCTCATCCAGGTAGTCCTGTGCTCCCTGGCTGTGGCTCTTGCAGGCTGTGGGCAGAGCGGGCGGGAGGTGAGGGGCCAACCCAGGGGTCCACAGGGCCCCTCACGGTGGTCTTCCGGACACACAGCCCAGGAACCGCAACCTGCTTCACACCCTCTGAATAATGGTGAGAGGCTCCCAGAAGCCGGTGCTGGGAACCCAGGCAGAAACGCCGGCCCCGGGGACCCTGATGGGACGGGGTGAGCGGAGCTGGAGGGAGGGCACGGCCTGTCTGGAGGAGCGTCCCCTCCCTCCCTCCCTCCAGGGCATCCCGGCCCCAAACTGCCCCTTTGGGCCTGGGTCTATGTCTGGCTTCCCCAAGGTCAGTCCCTTGGCATGGCTGGTCTCCAATACGAAAAGCATGTCGAGTGACAGGTGGATGGTGAATCAGCCCAGTGTCGTTGATCAAGGAACAGGGAAACACAAGGCAGCCCTTATGGACTGGAAGATCCCTCAGCCTTAAAAAGCAATGAGGCACCCACCCGTGCCGCGGCCTGGGCGATGCAGTGATGGGAGCCGAAGGCCACACACCGTAGCCCATTGATAGGAAGGGCCCCAGAAGGGCACATCCGTCCAGGCAGAACGCAAGCCAGTGGGCGCCAGGGGCCCGGGAAACAGGGCGTGCCAGACGGCTGCCAGCTTGCTTTGGGGGCAGTGAAGGCGTTCCGGCATTAGACGGTGGGGATGGTTGACAACTTGCAAAGGGACTAAAAGCCCCTGGATTGGACACTTTAAATAGTTTCTTAAATTATGGTAAAACATAGCAGACCTAAAACCTGGCAAACACGACCCTGTGCGGATCTGTGGGTCATCTCTGTGTCGTTCCAGTTGTGTTACATGTGCTGCTGGAAATGTGAGCGCCGGGCCGCACACGCACGCACACTCGCACTCACACAGGTGTCCGCACACGTGCACACGCACACACGGGTGCTCACACTCGTGCTCACACGTACACAGGCACACACACCCATGCACATGTGTGCAAATGCACACGCACACACGGGTGCTCACACGTACGCAGGCACACACGCCCATGCACACGTGTGCAAATGCACACCCACACACGGGTGCTCACACTCGTGCTCACACGTACGCAGGCGTGCACGCACACACAGCAGAGGGATGCCGTCCCAGGAGTCCCCGCTGCAGACGTCCCACCTGGGGGGTGGCCCTGCCCCACGTGCCAGGCCCGCAGGGTGAGAGCCGCGATGGGACAGGGTGTGGGAAGCAGCCCCGCGCCAGGTGCAGAGCCCGGGGCCGTGGGGAGCAGTGGCTGGCCTCCCCGCCTCCACCTGGGGCCCTCACCTTTCACCAGCGCCTTAAGGATGACGGTGTCCAGCTCCTCGGAGCTCTCCTGCTCGAAGTCGTGCACGGTGAGCAGTTGCGGGTGGGAGGTGATGTTCTGCAGCTGGGACATAGGACAAAGGCCCTGAGGTGGCCCTGGGGGCAGAGGGCAGGCCGGTGGGCAGGCCACAGGCCCAGCACGGACAGAGGCACTGGCCGGGCACTTGGCGTGTGAGGCGGGTCCTAGCGAGCAGGCCAGCCGGCTGCCCAGGGCACCGAGGCAGCACCCCAGCGCAGGGGGCTCGCTCCCAGGTCCCTTGCTCCAAGGGCCTAAGGCAGAGCCAGCCTGGAGGCTTCGTGGGGAGGGGGAGGAGCGTGGGACTTCTGTGCGGGCCGGGGGCATGGAGGCGCCCAGGAGGAGTTTCCCCCTGGGCCAGCCCCCCCACCCCCAGGAGAAGGGGATGGGACAGGGAGGAGGGCCTCGGCCTTTGGACCCCACAGTCCCTGGGAGGCCCCTACCAGCTCGGTCCAGTGTACGATGTCCTCCCAGCGGAAATGTTCGCCCGGAAACTTCTCTTTAAACTGCTTCTCGGCCACCTGCGGCACCAGGAGGTCGGGCTGGTTCAGCAGGGCGGCCAACACGTCCGCGATGCCCCCTGAGCCTGCCAGGATCAGCCACGGGGCAGCATGCTCCACGGCCCTGGAAATCCTCTGAGGCAACACAGTGGGGAGAGTGGACCCCACATCAGCGTGGGTGCCGTCCTGAGCCCACATGCTGGAGGTGCCCCGTCCCAGGCCGGGGAGGGCCCTGCAGGCAGCCACGGCCGGCCCGGGGGGCTCCCGCCAGGCCCCCGCCCCCCTCCCCCGCCCTACCTCCAGGGTGCTGGGGTCACCATTGACCAGCAGACAGAGGACCGGGACCTCGATGCTGCCGGTGCCTGTGGACAGAGCTCCCGTGAGGTCTGCCCTGGTGCCCGGGCAGGGGGGGCTGGCACCCTCCCCGTGGGGAGGCTGCCTGCTCAGACCACCAACCCACCCCATTTTCTGGGCAAATGCTGGCCCAGAGGCAGGTTCTAGTGAACGTGGGCTCCAGGCTGCTCTTCACACACACCAACCCCTTCACCTGGGGACCATTTTGGCCACTCACGGCTATTCCCACAGAAAGGAGTGTCAGTGAAGTCAAACGTGCAGTCCCCAGCCGCACCAGCCACAATTGGGTGCCCAGCATCTACCCCTATTGCGGCAGAAAGCTCTCCAGCTGCCCTGAAGACCGTTGGAGGCCCACAGAAGCAAGCCAAAAAGGTAAAGGAGGGGCCCGGCCTGTTGGTCCCCCAAACATAAACCAGAAACGAGACTGCGGAATGTGAAGCCAGCTGGTGCTGGGCAGGCAGGGCCACCAGGCTCCCGGCAGGTGCCTCCTGATCGAATCTGGAGGCTAGATGAGCGTGGGGGGGCCATCCAGGCTTCCGCAAACCGGAGCAATGCACCACCTCTGTGGTTTAAACATGCCTTTGGTTGTGTTTTCGTTTTTGAAGAACACTCAGTTGATAAATATTTTATATTGCTTATAAATATCATAAGCAATCATGTTTTGTGTATAAATTTTTGTTACACACCGGAGTTAATCCAGCTTTGAAACCCACCGCTGGCTGCGGCAGGGCCTATTCCTCAGGTAACGCTGCCCTCTGGTGGCAGCGTACCTCCTGGCTGGTACAGGGAAACGGGCCTCTCAAAACTTGCAGATCCGTTTTCTTCCCAAAGTCCTGAGCCCACAGGAAGAGCCTCTGGCCAGGGGCGCCCGGGTGCAAACACGCTGGCAACTACTCGGCCATCCGGCGGGAATGCCGCTGCCTGGCAGGGCTACACCCCGAGCTGTGCGCCCGCCAACCCGCTGGCAGCCTCCCATCCCAGCCCAGTCTCCGCACCCACGCATGCTCAGTGCCTTCAGCCCGGCATGCCCTACCCTGCCCACCTGTGGTCCTTCCAGCCCTGCCCACACGCTGTGCCCCCGGGACCCCCCCCCGCAACCCCCTCCCCAGGCCTCACCCCCATAGCCAGTTCTCTGCTCCGAGATGTGCTTCTCCAGCCTCAGCCTCAGCTCTGTCAGCCCGTCCCCCTTCCCGGGGGGCCCAGGCTCCACCAGGATGAAGTGGGCCTGGTTGCTGTCCAGGGAGTAGAGGGGGCCCTGGCTGCTGCCGTCATCCGTGGGGTAGTGGACGGGGCTGTGCTCCTGGACCCCCACCCCACACACAGCATGAGGCCTGGCCGGGCCTGTTCCCACCCCCAGCCAGAGGGAGGGCCGCGCAGCAGGCGCCTGGGGCCCAGGGGCAGGCAGGGCGGGGAGTGGGTCCTCCAGACCCAACCCGGGCGGAGGAAGCTCCCCGCACTGCCCGGCCCTGCCTTAGACAGACCCTGAGCTGGGAGCCGAGCCCGCTCGACCGGGGTCGCCCAGGCTTGCTGTGACCGTCTGGGCCTCATCCTGGTCCTGGGCAGAGGGTCTGTCTGTGCTGGCCGCATGCCGGGCTCCCCCTCCTCCCCTCCTGCTTCCTTTCCTTCTTCCTTCCCCTCCCCCTTCCCCTCCTCCTTTCCCCTCCCCCTCCTCCCTCGTTCTCCCCCTTCTCCTTCTCCCCTCTCCCTGCTCCCCTCCCACAACTTCCCCTCAGTGTCTCAACCCTTCAGGATGCCTGCCTCACTCCCAGAGCCCCACCCCACCCCCACCCAGGGCAGAGGCTACTCTGTCCACTGCGGGCCTGGTACGCAGAGAGCATCTCAGGAGATGTTTGCCAAATGCCCCGTGGGCAGCAGATGGGCGGCTGTGGTCAGCCTTCAAGACTGCACTGGTGGCATCCTCGGCGGACCCCTCTCCCACCCTGGGGTGGGGGATACCTGGGGGTTGTGGGCCCCTCCCTGCCTCCTAGGTCCACCTTGCCCAGCGGCCGTGGTACTCCAAGACAGACGCCTACCTGGGCATCGTCCAGAAGCTGACGGTGCAGGACGTGGCCCAGCGAGGCAAGGCCGATGGCCACCACACGGGCCCTGGTGGACGTGCTGGCCAGCGAGTGGTCACGCACGACCTGCCCGACGTACCGGGCGAGGCCCACTCGGAGCGCGCTGGTCAGGATCCAGGCCCCTGCGGCATGGGGCTCAGTGTGCCTGTGGCCCCCAGGTCCTCCCCCACCAGCTGGTAGGCCCAGGTCCCCAGGCCCATGGGAGCCACGGCGCCTCTCCCACCTGCGGGTGTCAGCTGGGAGTGGGCCCCCGGGTGGCACCCTGGGCAACAGGCCACAGCTCCGCCCCGTTGTCTGGGCCGGGACCAGAGCCTGCAAGGGTTTCTCCAAATCAGGAAGCCCTCGGCCCGGCGGGGTCTGTCGGCCTTTTCCTTTGCTGCCCCAATGATCCCCTCTGTGGCGAGGGAGCTCAGAAACCCCACGACCTTGCACTGGGTTTTCTGCAGGTTCAGCCGGCCTGGACATGGAGCCTAGTAATCTGGTTCTGACCCAGTCCAGCCAGGCTGCTCCCCTGAGGGAGGCGGGGAGGGCAGTGGGGGCCGACCCGCAGGCACGGGGTGCAGAAGGGCTGCCTCCCCTGGGGGCATCTCACCAAGGCCCATGGGGGGAGGCCTGCAGCTCCTGGGGGAGGCCTGAACCTGGGGGACCTCAGCCGCTGCCCTGCATCTCCAGGAGCTGCTCCCATTGCAGGCCACGCGGAAGGAGCCACATAGGCCAGCGGGCTGGGGTGCTCCCCGCTCAGCTCTGGGGGGGCCTCACCTGTGCTCTGAGCTGCCTTCACCAGCCCCTTGCGCAGGACATCCCGCAGCCAGGACTTCATGGCGAACGGCCGCTCCTCGCCCACCAGGGACACCACCAGGTTGGGAGCAGTCAGGTGCCACTCGGCCAGCAGGAGGTCAAAGAGCTCGGAGGGGGCCACATCGCTGGGCACCTTCACGAACTGCAGGGCAGGATGGCAGCCTCAGGGTCCAGGGTGGGGGGGTGCTGGGCATGGGGCACTGGGCACTGGGGGGCACGGGGCACTGGGCACAGGGGACATGGGGGCGCTGGGCACTGGGGGATGAGGAGAGAGGCTGAACCCCTTTAGGGGCAGGGTGGCAGCAGGAAACCAGGGCTCAGGTGGTCCTGCCTTGATCTGCCTGTGCCCCAGGCAGCCCTGACTCCTGTCTGGGCCTTGCTTCCCTCTCCACGGGGGTTGGGGGGTGGAGAGAGGAGGGGTCCTGGATGTACCGTGCAGGGGCAGGAGGTGGGGGCCAGAGGGCACTGGGAGCTCTGCACCTTGCTGGCCCAGGGGCTCTGAACTCAGCCCCGAGTGAGCAGGCACAGGGGGCTCCGTGCTCAGGGGAGGAGGTGGGAGCTCAGGAGTGGAACAAGCACTCGGTGGTTGGCCCCCAGGGCGTGGGGGCCCAGCCTCACTGTTGCAGGGAGGGCAGCCCCCTTACCTTGCCTCGCTTCTTCCCAGACCCCCCAAATTCGATCTCGCCCCGGCACAGGCCGGGCCCCGAGCCGGGCGCAGCAGCCCTGGGGCCTCCAGGACAGGTGCCCCCGGCCTCCTGCATGAGGACCTCCCTGCGGGCACAGAGCCGACCTCTGAGGGCAGGAGAGGCGAACCCTGCCCCCTCCCTGCTGGGGCCAGCAGCTGCCATGCTGACAGAGACTGGGGCCACCAACAGGTGTCCCCGCCCCAGGGCCCTCCCCAGCAGCTAGCCCAGCCTAGAGCCCCACCATGACGTCCACAAGGCCCCCTTCACAATCCGGCTTCAGTTGTGGGGAACCTCCCTCACCCCACCCCCTTCCCAGATGGGGAGGGGGCGCATCCTGGCCCCTCTACCTGGCTCCCCGTCCTGCTACTCACCCCGCCCTGGGCGCCTCTGGCCGACCACTCCTGTCACCACTCCCGCCGAGGCTTTGGTGGGGGCTGTCCTAGAAACCCAGAACGTCTTACGGCCTTCCGGACACACAGCCCACCCTCCCCACACTCTCGTTGGCCCCAGGATGGGGATGGACACCCTGGGTGTGCCTGGGCAGGGAGGGGGCTGGCTGGTGTCCACAGCTTAGGTGCAGGGGGCCGAGGGGGACCTGGGGAAGACCGTGTGGGTGTGGGGGAGGGACAGACCACCCTTCTTGCCAGAAGGCCCAGGGGGGAAGGCACCCTGCCCCAGGCTCTCCCCACCAAGTTCCTGCCCCAGCCCTGGCCCGCTGCCCGGCTCAGTGCCCAGCACTGCACCCTAGACTCTCTCAGGCGGGTCGGGCACGTCAGCCCCACCCCATTCACCGGGGACGGAGGGCTGGGGGCCCACAACTGGCCCAGGTGACGAGGAGCTGGCTCCCAAGGGCCTACCTGGCTGCAGGCACCCCAGGGTCCCCCCACCGGCCAGCCCACATCCCCCAGGGTCTCCCCCACCCGCCAGCCTGCATCCCCCTGCCACCCTTGGCTGCCCAGCCACCTGTCCACGCGGGCTCAGCAGACACCCTCCCGCTGAGCCAGTCTCCCAGCTTCCCTGGGGCAGCCCCGCTGGCCCCCTCCCCCCAGGACGTGTCCTTGGGTGAAACCCTTTCCCCTGGCAGCCCCCCAGGCAGCCCACCCTTTGTTCGTTAGAGAGGGGCGGCCTGTGTACACAGGAGGGGAGGGTGGGTGGTGGGTGGGGCCCTGCCCATGGGACAGGGACCTGCATCCTCACGGCCCTCACCGCTGGGTCCCCCAGACGGACACGTACAAGTCCCGACTCCTGGCACCTGCGAACCATCTGTGGAAATATGCTCTTTGCAGAGGTGATCAGCTCAAGACGAGGTCGTCAGGGTGGTCCCTAACCCAGTGACTGGTGTCCTCGTAAGAAAAGGGTAGAAACCCACTTGACCTCACAGGCAGAGGCCGGAGGGGTGCACTCCCAAGCCCAGGACCACCTGCAGCCCCAGAAACTGGAAGAGGCGAGGCAGGACCCTCTGCTCCCTCTTCGGAGAGTGGGCGGCCCTGGGGGGCGATGCACTGTTCGTGGTCGTGTGTGAGGCCGCTGGGGACACCCCTGCAGCCATCAACCCCAAGGGCCCAAGGAGCCGAGGCGGCCAGACTTGCTGGTGCCCCCGCCCCCCCAGATCCCCTGCATCCAGGCCTGGCTGGGCCTCCAGCCGCTCAGGCTCTGTACAGACAGCCCCGGGGGCGGCGGGTGGGATGCAAATCCTCCTGGCTTCCCCTTCCCAGAGCAGGAACCTGGGCCCGATTTGAATGTGGCCTTACCGAGCTGGTGACTATTGACTTTGAATGGGAGGCTGGTGTCTGGGGAAAAGGCCTGGGTGTGCATGGGAGGCAACAAGGCACGGGCCAGGGCAGCTATGACGAAGCTCCACAGACCGGGCGGCTCAGAGCCCTTTACTCCCTGCTCCAGAAGTCCAACACCGAAGTGTCGCAGGGTCTTCCTGGTCCCCTCTGCTTCCCGGGGGCTCCAGGTGTCCCTGGGCTGTGGTCCCTGGACCTCAGCCTCTGCCTTCATCCTTCCGTGGCCTGCCCTGTGTCTCTCTGCCCAAATGTCCCTCATTTCACGGGGACACCGGTTGCTGGATAGGGGCCTACTCGACCCACTGTGACCTCGTCTTAACGAGGGGGCTGGCTTGTGCCCACAGCTCAGGTGCAGGGGGCCGAGGGGGACCTGGGGAAGACCTGGGGAATGACAGCTGCATAGACCTTATTTTCCAGATAAGTCCCATTCCGAGGTTTGGGGGACATTCCTCTACCCCAGAGTACAGGCGGCGGTGGGGGCAGGGGTGCGGATGGGACAGGGACCCTCGGGGCTGCTGTCTGGGGACAGCCCTCCCTCCCGCCCGCCTGGGACCTGTCATGCCCTCTGCCCAGTAGGGTCATCTCTCGCCACATCTGCACACGCGCTGCAAGCAGGAGGCTCCCAGCTGGGTGTGGGGGGGGTTGGGGGTTTGGGGCCTGGACAACAGTGATGGGCTCAAACTCCGTGAGCCTCACGCTGGCTGGGCCGGGGAGGGGGCCTGGCGGGGACAGCAGTGGGCGGCCGCTGGGGTTCCTCCTCTGACTCCGGGCCCCTGTCCTCACTGACGGGACAGGTGGTCCCGAGCAGGAGTGGAGCGCAGGCCTCGCCATCCCTGGGACCACAACTGCCACTGCTCAGGCCACGCTCCAGCCTGGGGCCTGGGGCGGCATTTGGGCATTGTGCCGGGTGCTGGGGTGGCACGGTGCCAGAGGCCAGGCAAATAGGGCCAGTGGGAAGGGTATGCAAACAGGCAGGATTTGCATGAGCAGGTGTCCGGGTCTTTAATGGCCCCCCCCTTGTTCCTGGAGAGGTGCGGGGGGAGTCAAGGAAGCTAGGGGTGGGATCCTATCTAAGCCCTGGTTGGAATCCGATCCCACAAATCCTGATCAGGGAAACTGAGGCAAAATCTCCAGCCCTGGCAGCCAAGGTACTGAGGGCTCTCACTTGGGGGACAAACGGCCACCCCTTCTCGGAGGCCATCAGGGAAACGGCCCCAGTGTGGACGCAGCCAGGCAGCCAGGCCCCAGGGGTCCCGGTCCAGCTCGTCCCCCAGATGTGTGACCTTGGGCAGCCCCTCAGACTCTCTGGGCCCTTCTCTTCCCCCTTGAGATGTAGGGAGAGAGCAGCGATGAGAAGGCACCCACCGGTCCCACACCAAGCTCTGCAGGCCAGCAGGCAGCGCCGTGGCCCTGATGTCGCCCAGGTGAGGTGCGGGTCTCCCCAGAACAGGCGTGGAGGGCGCGGAGCCAGGAGAAGGCCGTGCAGGGGAGCCTCCCCCGCCGGACCGGCGCCGGCTAGGCCCCTGCCCCCTTCCCTGGCGGTTTGGGCAGATGCTACACCAAAGTCCAGGACCTTGGTCCTGCTGCCCAGACCCACCCCAAGCACTGGCTTTGGGCCTGGGGCAGAGAAGCCCTCACCCACAGAGAGGCTGTCCCCCCACAGCCCCCGGAAGGCAGGATTCTCTCCAGGCTCCAGACCAGGGATGCGGCCAGAGCGCGTCCCCTGCGGCAGCACCTACCCGTCCCACCTGGAGGAGGGGACCCCCTGCTCCTGCCCCCACCTGGAGGCTGGCAGCTCGGGGCACCTACCTGCCTGCCTTCTCCCCGGCGCCCGGACACGCGGCTGCTGGCCGGCGAGCAGAGGGGAGGCTGCCCACCGCACGGGGCGCCCGCCCGCGAGCTCCCTGCTCCTCCTCCCTCCCGCTCTCCACCCCGGCACCTGGCAGCCAATGCCGTGAGCAGCACGGCTGCCACCTGATCGGGGCACGGCAGACCCACAGGCCTGCTGTGGCCAGAGCCACCGGCGCAGAGGGCCAGCCCTCCCCGGCCCGCCTGGCCCAGCGGCGCCTGGGCTCCGATGGGTGGGCCCCCGTAGCACTGGCTGCCAGGCTACCTCCTTGCTGTCGTGCCCTCCACGTGTGGCCCGGGGCTGAGTCCGGTCAGTGTCACACCCGACATACCTCAGTTTCTCTCTCCAACCAGCAGGAATGGCAGACCCCAGAGTGTGCGGCCCAGCCGCCACGGCCGCGTCCCAGGGCGCATGGTCCTGGAGGTGACCCGCCGTGAGCACTGTCTTCAAGCAGGGCAGGACAGAGTGCCCGGGTGTGTGTGGGCGGGGTGCTGCCGGGAATCCCAGAGTCCTGGGCTCACACCCTGAGTGTCTGTCAGCCTCCTGAACCACGCTGGGCCTCAGTTTCTCTGAAAACCGGGCCCCAGAATAGTCCAGCTTCTGGGAACTGGTGGGTCACACCTGATGGCAGAGCCTGGACGACACTTCTGTGGGCCCCTCCCCAGACCGCCTCCCAGGACCCCCTTGTTCCCTGAGCTCCAGGAGGGCTGGGGGACAGCCTCCAGGCCCTGCCCTCTGGGACCCCAGGGCCTCGCCAGGCTGACCTGTCGGCCACCAGAGGGCGCCCCAGGACCGCGAGCGGAGTCGGATCAGCGGAGGTGCTGGGGGGCAGAAGCCAGGTTTGCCCCTGGACAGGAGGGCTCAGATCAGGGCCTGGGGCACAGCCGGTAGCTTTGGGGGGAGAGGGGCTTTCTGAGGCCCCTCAGGAAATAACGGGCCCCGGGTACGCGGAACCCACAAACCCTTGGGGCCTGAGGACCTGTGGACCAGATTCTGAACGGGCCGTGTGCAGGGGGCCGGACCGCAGCCCCAGTAAGGTAGGGGGCTGGGGGGGCTCTGCTGGGACAGTCCCCAACTCTGAAAGTCCCCAACTCTCACACCCACCCTGCAGGCTGGGGCCTGAGCCTGCTGGGGGTCCTGCCAGTGTCGGGGAATGTGGGGAGTGAGGGGGTCTCCCCAGACTCTCCAGCCGGTGGGACAGGGCAGTCTTGGACCCTTCCCTTCCTCTGTTCCCATGTCCTGTCCCTCTACCTCCGCCTCCTGGACACCCCTCCCCAGCCCCCCAGCCCAGTACCAGGCCATGCCCCTCTCCTGCCTACAACGCTCCATGGCTCCCCATTGTCCCACGGAATGCAAACCAGCCCGCGGTCCCCGCCCTCCCGGGCCATCGCCCACCTCCCTCTCTCCAGGCATCTGGACTCCCCTTTGCTCCCTTGTCCCCACCTCCCTTCTGCTGCCCCCCCCCCGCCCCCCGCCCCAGCACAGGGTCCTGCTGGGTCTCTCGTCCTCGCTTCTGGTGTTCTTCTCCAGGAACCTGGCCCTCTGGAGTGACTTTCCATGTCTTTGTTTGCTGCCTGTCGCTTCCTGCTCGGAGCTGGGGGCCACCGAGGCCCCTGGTGCCTCCTGAGCTCAGACCACAGCCTCCGGGGGACCGAGCGAGTGTGCAGGGGCGTGTGTCAGTGGGAGAGCCGCTCGGGGCAGGGACGGGGCGAGCTCAGCAGGGGCTGGGGCACCGCTGTGAGGGGAGGCCGCCCGGTGCCGGAGCGACATCCGAGAGGGCCTCCCTCACTTTGTACGGTTGGCCCCGGGGCCAGCACTGCACGCGACGGACGGGACTGTGATCGAGTGACACCTCCTTTTGGGGAGCGGCCACGTCAGCAGAGGGCAGGACCTGCCCCCAGGCCACTGTCCCTGGAACGGCAGGCCCCCCGGGGGGGAGGCTGACCAGAGACCCACAGAAGTGCAGCCGAGGCCTGGGAAGGAGAGCGCCAGCGCTCGTGTGGGCCTGGACGGGCAGCCCCGCCCCGTGCCTGCCGCCGGCCACGCAGGGTTTAACACGCAGGAAGGCTGGCAGCCCTCTGGCCACCTTTGCTCTTTTGTCTCGTAGCACAAAAGCCACGAGAGCCACCAGCCACAGAGGGCCCCACTGGCCCTGGGTCTCCTCCAACCCTAAGCCTCCCTGGGTCTGCATGAGGTCCAGACTCAGGGACACTCAGACAGGAAGGGTCCTGCCCTGGTCCTCAGGGGGGATGCCCCCTCTGGCCACTCGCGGTTGGAGAGGGCAGGGCAGGCTCTGCAGGACAGGGCCAAGAGGCCAAGAGCCCCGTGGGCTTCAGGGTCACCCATGCAGAGCAGCCCAGAGCCCCAGCTCCTTCCCCGCACTGCAGGTCTGCAGCCACCCCTCCTGCCCACCCTGGAACCCGCGGTTGTGAAGCTGCCCCTCGAGGGCCCTCGTCCCCCATGGCCCCAACCAGGGTCCTCCGGAGTGACCTTCGGATCTCAGCCCAGGATCCTGTGTCTGGCAGGTGGACCCTTGTCCTCCGTCCCCAGGAGCAGGGACCAGGAAAGGAAGGGACAGAGGATGGCAGCGAGGCCTCTGGCCCCCACCTCACGGGCAGCACCTGTGGTAGGCACCTCTCTGCCGGGCACCAGCGTTTCCGTCAACCCTGGAAGGGGCGTCGACCTGGCCCCATGCAGGGCTGGCCCCCCGGAGTTGGTGGGGGGAGTCCGGCCTAGGCTCACGCCCTCTCCTTCCGGCCATCTCGTCCCGTCCTCAGAGGCTTCTGGGGATGCAGACAGGAGACACGGCCGCCCCCACCCCTCGGACGGTGTTTGGCAGTCAAAGGCAGAACTGCAGATAAAGGAGTGTCTCCTCCAGCACCAGGGGCGGCCCTGCGCTCGGGCCATCAGGCCCTCAGGCCCGAGCAGGTGTCGCTGCGGAGGCTGGGCCCCGGGGGGGGGGGGCTCCCGCACACACCCGAGCACTCTGAGTCTGTCCCTCCTGCATGCGTGTGCACCTGCGTGAGGGGCCGGGGGGCTGCGGGGTTACCCTCCCTCGACAGGGGAGGCGGCCGGTCCCTGAGCGAGATGAGCACGAGACACCACCACCCACAGGGCCCATGGGGCCAGGACAGCGTTCGGAACAGAGCCCTGCGTCCCTGGAATCACTGCAGCCCCCCGTGCCCCAGGGCCCCAGGGAGGTGAGCGTCCAGGGCGGGGACTGGTGTGTGTGTGTGTGTGTGTGTGTGTGTGTGTGGACACACAGGTCTTGCCCCGCTGGTGCAGCTGGAGCTCCAGGCAGTGGGCATCAGGTCAGGGGACACAGCCCGGCCGGTCCTCAGCTGCCCCACCCCGCCGACCCGTCTCCTTCCTCTTGGCCTCTGAGGCCAAGAAACCAATTCTCCCTTCCCTGGGGTCTGCCAGGCTTATTAAAGGCAGGTGTCCGTGGATCCCCTCCCACCTCCCGGCCCCCCAGGTCCCTTACCCACCCTCCCCAGCCATGCATCACCCTTCCGCTCCTTCTGTCACCACTTATTGAGCAACTTCCATGTGCCAACATTGTGTGAGGCGTCAGGCGAGACGCAGACAATGAACAATGAAATATATAAGAACTAAATAAAAGAAAGAAATGATTAAACTGGCTGTGGAAAAAGCAAGGGAGAACCAGTGGTTGGGGGATTTTATTTGTAAATGGGCGTGTCAAGGACTACCTCATCACGAAGGTAATGTTTGTGCAAATAACTGAGGGAAGGGTGGTCCGTCTGCTCATCATCCCTTCACCTACCCACTCCCATCCATCCACCATCCGTGTATCTATCCGTCCATCCGTTCATCTGTCTTGCCATCTGTCCATCTATTTGTCCATCCATCTACCCACCCATTGGGTATCCACCTCTATCCACCCATCCACATCCACCCATCCATTCATCCA
>NW_023270418.1:36349068-36374277 GCF_011800145.1 Mirounga leonina | reverse complement strand
CCATCCTGCCATCTGTCCATCTGTTTGTCCATCCATCTACCCACCCACTGTGTATGCATTCCTCTGTCCATCCCTCCACCCATCCACCCATCCATCCATCCATCCATCTGTTCATCCCTCAATCCATCCATCTGTCGACCCATGATGCATCCATTCCTCTCTCCAGCCACCCACTCACCACCATTTGCTGCCTCCTCTTGGGCACCTGGACTCACAGACATGAATGAGTCAGTCTCAGCCCTCTGGGGACCCACCTGTCAGTGAGGACGACTCTTTCACGGGCTCCGGGTAGCTGTGGGGGGGACAGGGGAGGGGCTGGGCGAAGCACTGTGCACAGTCTGTGAGGTTCCCGTGTGGCTTCTCCCTTGGTCTGTGTATCTCACAGTCAAGATCTCTACCCCCCACAGGCCAGGCCTGGCTTTCCGCTCACCAGGCTTCCCCCACGCTGTAGCCAAGCAAGGCTGGGAACTCAGTGGGTGCCCAGTAAATACCGGCACCCTGGCTGACTCATCCCTGCCTCTTCCTCCTCCATTCATCCCGTCTTGCTGTTGGCTCCTTCACCCCGGCCTCCCTGCCAGCCTTTGGCCTGACCTGCTCACCTGGCCCCTCCAAGTCCGCTCTTGGCTGAGGCCCAGGCTGCTCTCTTGCGTGGGTGCCCCGTGAAGGCCGCCTCTTGGTCATCAGAAGTGGGGCACATCCGGCCCCTGGCCCACACTTCCTGGGCTGGGCGGGTGTGTACCCCCTAGGGCCCCACCTGGCTTAGAGAGCCCCTGACTTCGCCCTGTCAGGCCACCAGAAAAGCAAAGGATTAGGGTGAGGGTCTGAGGCAGCACATTTTTGGGGTGATTTCACCAAAGGGCACCAGGCTGTGCATCCTTACAGCAGCTGGACAGGCTGGCTAACATCAAGTCTTGATTTTGCAAGCAGTTGGTGCAAATTCCCAGCAAAGGTATTAGCAGGTGGACCAGCCAGTTGGGGGCTGAGCCTAAATCCCCAGCCTGACTTCTCTGCCCGGAGGGACTGCCTCCGGGGCTGCAAGGGGAACCCTGTCCGGTTGCCCATGCCTTGGGCCCTTGTTACCGGGACTTTGGATTCTCAGGGCTGGGCCCCAGGACATCCACTCAGAAGGGGGGGCTCGAAGCCTGGTGGGGGGCCTGGAGGGGACCCAGGGATTCTCGTGCCCGGCCACAACACCCTTCCAAAACCAAACCCCCCAGCACAAAGCAAGGGCCAGGGGCCCTGGCGAGTGTGTGGAAGGCTGCCTGTGGGCTGGGCTGTGGCCCGGATAGGCACCTGGGGACTCCCCCAAAGAAGGAGCAGGAGAGGAGGTGGGGAAGGCGGTGATGGCAGATGACCTAACCTCAGACCAAAGAAAACAAGGGGGGAGCTCCCCACTCGCCCACGGGATGCCGAGCGGGACTCAGTGCCCTGCGCTTGGAGGGGTGTGGGCGTGTGATTCCACGGGCGCCGCCCGGCCAGCTGGGGTGTAGGCACGGCCCCGCAGCAGGTGGTTCCTGCCCCCAACTCTGACCACGATGGCCTCTCTTCTGAGCGCTTCTTGCTTCCTACCCCACCAGGCCCACTGCTCCAAGGCTGTCCTGCTTAGGGGTGTGGACTGGGCACCTCCAGTCCCGTTGTGGTCACGAGAGGGCTTATGGGGGTACAGAGCACCTGCACACAGGGGTGACACAGGCAGGCACGCACACGCAGCTCCCGGCCTGGTGCCTTGGAAGGGAGGGGGCAGTGAGCTCAGGCAGCGAATGGAGGGGACAGGGCAGGGGGCCGTCCAGCTCCCACCTCCCTGGTGCCCACGCGGCGATGGCAGGTCCGTCCCGCTTGGCTGTGAGACCCACCGAGGGGAGGCCTCTCGCACGCCGAGCCGGCACACGGCCGGAGCTGGCCCGCGCTGTGCAGTGACATTCACCCAGCCCACGAGTGGGAGACACGTGGTCAGCTCAGCGCAGAAGGACTCCCCTTTGGCCTCTGTCCTAGTGCGGCGCCCAGGCTTGGGGACGCTCAGTGTGCCCTGCGTGGGCAGAAGGGAACTCATTGAAACGCCGGTTCTTGGGCCCTCCCTAGCTCCCCTGCGTCTGTGTCTGCACGGGGAGCTCGTGTGTTCTCAGAGCCAGGCCACTCCGTGCCCAGCAGCTGCCTCGGGACTGTCCCTGCCGACCGGCGCAGCAGGAGGCTCCGTGGAGGGCAAGTGTCTAGGGCTTAGTGCAACCAGAGCCACCCGCGGGCCAGGCTGGAGAAAGGGCTAAGTGTGGGGCCGGGCGGGCAAAGCCACCTTCCCCAGGGCGCTGTCATGGCCCCCCCCACGGGACACTCACCAGCCAGAGGGTTGCCCTCAGCAGCCTGCCCTCCGGCTGCTGTACACCCCAGCTGGCCTACACCCTACACCCCGGCGGCTCCCTCTGCATCCCCTCCCCCTGCCCACGCCAACCCCCAGGAGGGCACGGCCCCTGCATGGACAGCATGCCTGGCACGCCACCGGGGCTCAGTGAGGACCGGGGGCTGAATTGGAAGTCGCCAGCTGGGAAGCCTCTGGTGGTGCACCCCCGGCCCACAGACCTCCCAGCAGCCACACCCCACCCGTCAGCAGCCTCAGTTTACCCAAGTGTTTCTGACCACCCTTTGGCCCCACGGAAGGAATGTGGGGTGGGTGCAGGGAGCGAGGAGCGGAGGGCCACCGAGGGAAGCTGAGGGCAGTGTTCAGCCTGGGGAGGGAGCCGTGGGCAGGAGGGGCATTCTGAAGGGCTGCTGGAGGGCCAGTGGGCTGGGTCACACTTGTACTTCCTGCCCTGACCCTGACCCTGGGCCCTTCCTTCCCTGAGCCCACTGAGTCCCAAGCCACTCACCATGCCTGCACGCCTGGCCTCACCCCTACCCCAGATCCCACCTGTCAGCCCAGGGCCTCAGTCCTCTCTCGGGGCCACCCCCAGGTCCTCGGAGCTGGCAGGGAGCTCTCGGCAGCCCCCCGGCCAGCCTCCCATGCTCCCCAGAGTCCCCCTGCTGCAGCCCAGGATCCCCAGAGCAGCTTCCCGCATGGCTCAGGGCACCCTGAGAGCCCCTTGCTTTCTCCCCGCCGAGGCCCCAGCCCGGCATGTGGCCCTCCAAGAAGCCTCCCCAGGTGCAACCTGTCATAATTAAAAATATATGGAAACAGACACAAAAGTAAAGTTGGTCTGTCATGACCTCATTCAGCGGCCACCCAACAATGGCCAATTCAGAAGCCCTTTGGTCTAATCTCTGCCCTGACTCCGCACCCCGCCCTGCCTGCCACGGCTTCAAAGCCATTCCCGACATCACAGGACTCAGGACGGGGGAGGAAGTAGCCCCTGCTCGGCTCCAGCACCTGCGGCTTCTTCTCCCCGAAGGTCAGTGCCAACGGGGCGGGCAGGAGCCACACGACTGTCCCTTCCGCTCTCGGTTCCAGAAGAATGAGCCCAAGCAACCAGCAAAGGGTCAACGAGGATTTCTTGTAGCTTCGTTAATGAACGAATGGTTCTGTAAGTTATCGGATGTCTTTTACTCCACGATTCTGTTTCACGCTCAGATCGTCCTGCTGTGGATGGGCCCCTCCTGAAACTTTTCGGTGGACGGGGCTGGAGAGTAATTTGGTTTGCAGATAAAAGAGCACAGCAATTGACACCAATATTCCCGATCAGAATTTAAGGACGGATTCATACTTCCCTGATTTCCTCCTTCTCTCTCTCTTAAACTCTTGGCTCCCAAGGAGTCTAACAACACATCCATAATCCCAAAGAAAGAATACTAACATTACTATAACAATGCGGTTCTTTGGGTTCCTTCTTCCTACGAATGCTGGTGAAAATATTGACAATGGGTGACCCCGTGTGGCTGTGCGGCCCTCGGTTCGGCTACCGGAGGGATATTCTCATGGTCTTCGGGGTTTTCTGCTGTGACTAGCACGGCATGCCTCACTCTCTGTGTTCCCACAGGGCTTTGGGGCTGTTCCTGGGAGTGGAGCTAACCTGAGGGGTCAACTGTCATGTTGGCTAATAGCGCCAGGCCCCCCGCCCCCAGGCGATGTGCATGCGGGACTCCCCTGGGCCTCGCCGCGGAACGTGTGGCCTGTCAAACGTGTGGACATCTGCCGATCAGATAGGGGACCAATGGGATCGGCCTGTACTTTTAATTTGCATTTTTCTTGTTACCAGGGACGTTGCTCATTTTCTCGTAAGTGCAAAGATCACGGACTCCCCTTTTCCTGGGAACTCTTTACGTCTTTGGCCCACTTTTCCGCAGGCTGTCTGCCACGGTCTGTCCCACGTTGGCTGTCCTGAACGAGCCGGCGCTGTTAACCCTTGACCTGCCATGTGTGTCGTAAACACTCTTTCCAGCTGCTCATTGGTCTTTTTGATGTTGCTAATTTCAGCTATTGTCTCGATTTCAAGCACAGTTGGACGTTTTGCTGGCCTACAGGTGGTTGCGGAATTCCCCGAGCCTTGCTTACAGAACCCACGTGACCTCATCTCGACTTTTATATCTAAGCCTCTGATCCATCCGAAACCTACTCCTGTGTGTGGTGTGTGAGGTGGATCCAAACTTTTTTTTTTCCCCCTTCCTCCATGGCTCTCCAATTGTTCTAACACCACCTACTGAAAGATCATCTTCCTCCTTCGGATTGTGATGTAGCTGTGTGGACAGTGCTCATTCACGCGTGCATTCATTCAGAAAGGAATGACTGAATGCCCCATGTGTGCCCCGGCCTGTCCCCTGGGGCCCCTGCGGAGGCAGACTCTCCACCTCCCTCTGGCTGGCTGCCGGGTTGTACTCCCCAGAAAGGTTCCCTAGCCTCAGCGGCCCTGCAGTCTTCGCAGTGCCTGGCGCAGGCTGGGACCCACTTCCTTCATTTTTCTGCAAATACAAACGGCTGGCTGTGTGGGGAGTCTGGGGTGAAGGGCCAGAACTTTGCTCTAGCCACCAACAGGAGCTGGTTTCCTGCTGGGGGGGGGGGGGCGGGAACATGAAATGAATCAGCCTGGGGTTCTCAGTGAAGACCTGGGAGTTGTCTGGTAAGTTACCTGTCCCCCACATGACATCCCTCTGCCCTGGGCAATGTCCGGAAAGAAGCCGTTTTGTCCGTCACCCTCCCCCCATCCTCCACTCCGGCACCCCAACGTGCAGGGAACCAAATGCCAGCCCAGCAATGGCCAGAGGCCGTGTGGAGGACCTCACAAACCTGATCCCATCCCACCTCTAAACCCCCACGCCCAGCGTCCAGGGAAATCCATGGGGTGCAGAGGCAAGCCCAGGGCAGAGTTCGAGGAGGACGAGACACCCATTCTTGCATGTCCCTAGGACCTCGAAAATGCCTTGCCATGACCTGCCCAGCGGTCAAACCCTGCCTACACCCCTGAACCGCCACCTCCAGTAGGCACCACATCCCCCAATGGCCCGAGCTCACCTCCTCGGTGCGACGGCCCCTAGTGGGTACTGACCCGACAGCATTTTTCTCCACCCACAGCGTGAATGGGCGGGCACAGGAAACGGGGTGCTCAAAGTGTTGGAGGAGCTAACAGGCTGCCCTCCTAGTGTCAGGAGGGTCAGTCCGCGTGTGCCCTAGGGTGCCCCCCCTTTCCCCATTAACCCCAGCCTCTCTCCGGTGAAGTGGGTGCCTGTGCCCTACCCAGCTCTCCTGCCCTGGCAACGAGGTTCTCAGTCGCTGCACCTGCGGCCCCGGTTCAGCTGGGGGCTGCTTACTGGGCAAGCAGGTGGGCGTGGGGGGGCGGGGCGCGCACGTGGGCGCACGTGGGGCAGAGCGGAGGAGCGCGGGAAGGGGCGGGCGGGGCAAGTGGATGCAAAAAGGCGGGAGGAACAGGTGGGCGCAGTCCGGGCGGGACCCAGCAGGCGAGCAGGTCCGCAGTCTCAGGCGCGGGCTGGGGCGCCCGGGAGCGCCGGTTGGTCCGGGCGGGGCGTCTGGCCAGGGGCGGGGCGCGCCATCCCGGGACCGGCCCGCGGCCCCCACCCCCTCCGGCCCCGCCCCCACGCCCGGGCGGGGCGGGCAGCGGCCGCCCGCACTGCGCCCCCGGCGCCCGCCCTCGCCGCAGCTCCCGGTGCCGCCGCCTGGCCGGCCCCCCGCGGGCCCTGCCTGGCCATGGCTGCGGCCTCCTCCCCGCCCAGGCCCGACAAGAAGCGCTGGGGCTGCGGCCGCCTGCCGGGCTCCCGGCGGGGCAGCACGGGCCTGGCCAAGAAGTGTCCCTTCTCGCTGGAGCTGGCGGAGGGCGGCCCGGCGGGCGGCGCGCTCTACGCACCCATCGCGCCGCCCGGCGCCCCGGGGCCCGCGCCCCTCGCGCCCCCCGCCGCGCCCCCGCCCGCCGCCGACCTTGCCGGGCGGCCGCCGGTGAGCCTCGACCCGCGCGTCTCCATCTACAGCGCGCGCCGCCCGCTCCTCGCGCGCACCCACATCCAGGGCCGCGTCTACAACTTCCTCGAGCGCCCCAGCGGCTGGAAGTGCTTCATCTACCACTTCGCCGTGTGAGTATCGCCGCGGCCCCGGCGCGCGGCGCCCAGGGGCTTCCCGCGGGCTGCAGAGGGGCGTGGGGGGACCCTGTCTCGTGCCACCTGCAGCCGCGGGGACCGTGCCAACTACGACTCAGGGCTGCGGGGGAGGAAGGGGTTATGGGGAACACAGCAGCTCTGAGGGGCCTGTCTCTTGAAGTTCAGGGCCGGTGTGGGTCCGATGGGGGGGTGGGGTGGGTGGGGGGGAGAGCTTCCCTCTGGCTCTGCTCAGGCATGTGGGGGGAGGTTGCCCGAGCCCAGAAGTTGGCTCCACTCCTCCCTGGAAGGACAGTCCAGGTGTTAATCCTTCTGGGAAAGGACGTGTGCCAGGGGAGCTTGCCCTTGGGTGCGGAGGAGAGAACTCAGGGTCGGCAGGCACCCAGGACGCAGGAGCCCCCAGGAGGGGAGGGCCCCAAGCTCCTGCTGGTGGCAGCAACATGTCCCAGCTCAAGGCAGGCCACGTGCGGGGAGTCTCCCGGGCCCGCGGGCGCAGGGCTGCCCCAGAGGGTGGCAGGCCGAGTGGTGTCCCCTGAGGGGTCAGTGTGGCTGCGGGGAATGCCCCACCCCCCTTCAAAGGACCAGGCTCCTGAAGCGGAGGAGGCTGGAGGGGGCTCCGGGGAGGGGCAGGATTGCGCCCACGTTTCTAACCCTCGATGGGAGGAAGCTGTGTACCAGCGGAGAACAGGACCCCATGGGCAGCACCTGGCCCTGTTACCCAGGTGGTTCTCATGCCAGATGCAGCGTGCCTGGGTGGGGCAGGGCAGGCCACTTCATTCCTCGGGGTGGGGGTACAAGGAAGTTACCTCCTCGGGGCCACCCTCCTTGCTGCCTGCCTGGAGCCCTCCCCTGCCGTTCTGTGGTTCCACTTCCTGGCTGCCCAGCCCGCAGCCTCTTGGTATGGTGCCAGCCCCTGGCCTGGGAGCCCTCACGGGGCCACCCCCACACGGGTCATGAGGAGTGGGGGGCTCTGCTGGGGGCTGCATGGGGGGGTCTCCCTCTGGCTTCCTATTGGCGGTGACAGGTACTCATCCCTGCTGCCTTGACTGGCCGGCGGCTGGGAGAGACCTGGTTGTGGGGGAGGGGCTCAGGACCCTTTTTCCTCTTGGCCGGCAGCTGCCCGCAGGGCCCAGGGGTGCAGTGGGAGCCCGGCCCCGGCTGGCTCGGAGTATCGTCTTGGGCCGCTGCAGCAGGGTGGGGTGGGGCAGCCTCAGCCTCACACTTCGGCTCCTCTGTGAGCGTAGGTGGTATCGGGGTGCTCCCCTCTGTGCGGAGGGACCGCCTTCCACAGCAAGAAGGCATGTCCCGGGGACTGTGTCCCCAGAGTCATGGGTGGGCCCCGGTCTTGAAGCCTCTTCCCCAGCCCAGCCCCCACCTGCCGCAGTGTCAGGGGGTGCGTGCCCCCTGACCGTGGCTGATATTGGGGAGAGCATGGCCCTGCCCGTGGCTGCAGCACTGGCTTGTCTCGGGGCGTAGGGGAGGGTTTGCGTGCACGGACCCCGAGGGATCCCACGAGTCCGACACCGGCCAACGTCCGGCCAATGTCAGGCTCGCGGGCACCATGGTTCACACGGGCTGCTTGCCTCCTAGCCCTCGCCTGAGAAGCCCAGGGGTGGTATGGATTCCACAGCCGGGTCCCAGAAAGACCTTGCCCAGCGGCCAGCTCTGGGCGAAGGCAGGGAGGCATGCCCGGAGGGCCACCAGGCGGTGTCGCGGTGCCCCCCCCACCGCTGGACAGCTGCCAGGGCTAGGGGCCGCCCGAAGCCCCGCCGGTCCGCGTCCTGGGGGTGCAGGCCCGTGGGTGCGCGTCGCCCGGGCTCCCTGGCCGTGTGGTGCCGTGTGGAGGAAGAGGGCTCGCCGCACCCCAGAGGAAGTCTCTGCTTACACTTGTGTTTTCTTCCTGATTCTGATTGTTTAGCTCTCGGAAGTTTGCTCAGCAGAGTTGCCTTTGCCCGGCCTCTCCGGGAGCAGGCGGGCAGGGGTGGCTTCTGGGGATAGTGGCCGAGCGTCTTCCCCACGGGGGGCGAGCCAGGAAGGGATGCTCCTGGAGTGGCCGTGTGACCTTGGGTCAGTCATTTCCTGCTCTGGGCCCTGCCCTGTGGGAGGTATGCCGCAGCCCTGGGGCGTGGACAGCCACGGCAGCTCTCCTGACGCGGGCTGGGGCTGGAAGGGACCCTGGCCAGGCAGGGCATGTGGCTTAGCTAGGGCCTCCTTCCCCTCCTAACGTCTCTAGGAGCTCAGCTGGTGCCGGACACTCTCAGAATTAGCCAGTCTTTTGAGGGGACCTGGCCTTCGAGCTCGGATTGCAGCGGTGGCCTGTGGCTGAGTGGCCAGGGCCCAGCCGCAGCCCCACGAGTGGGGTGGACAGCGGCTGCTCTGGCCCTCGTGTGGCTCTGAGCAGCGTCTGAGATAGTGCGAGGGAAGGCCGGTCCTTGCGGAGTCACTCTGTGAACAGGGCAGGATGCTTGCTGCGGCCGGCCAGCCTCCCTTCCCTGGCCTTGAAGGGCCGGGCAGGTGGGTGGATGTGGGAGCCACTGTCCCGCGGGGCCCTGCAAGGCTGGGCACACTCTCCCAGGCGCAGCTGGGGAAGCAAGCCAGGATATCCTGTCCCCCTCCTCTTCGGGGAACCCCTGCTCCGGCCAGCCGCCAGGAGAGAAGGCTTTCCTGTGTGCGCCTGGCCGGCCCCCGCTGCTGGGGTCAGGGGGCAGGACTCTGCCGCCCCTGTCGGCTCAGGCTTCCTGCCCCCCGGGCCCCCAGCCTTCCAGGACCCTTTGTGTCCCCACTGTGTGGCAGCTCCCAGTCTAGCTGAGGGCGTGGGGGTCCTGGTCTCCCTGCTCATGAGCCTCAGTGGAGCCGGCTGGGTAGGGGAGATGCCCAGGCCGAGGGGGGAGCAGAGTTCCCATAGCAACCTGCATGCCCTGGCCCCGGGGCTGGGCCCCAACCTTCCTCTGCTGACCCCCAGGGGTCCCTGTCCTTCCCCTGACTGGCAAGAGGCTTCCAGTTCCAGGAGCCGTGAGGAACCCCACCTGCCCTCCTCCTGCTTTTCCTGCCTCCCCTCCACTCCCCACCCCCCAGCTCTTAGGAGCTGCAGGATGACGTGGGCAGACCCTTTTCTTGTCCCAGCTGCTCCTCATCCCACCTCCCACCCATGCAGCCTGGACCTGGCCTCCCGCCGTGGTGGCTGCTTGGCCCTGGGCACTTGGCTGTCCTGCTCAGGGTGCTCCCTCCGGGGCAGGTGCAGAGCGCCCCCCACGGGCAGCATCCGCTCTGGCTGTCCGATGCTTGGAGATCAGGTGCCACTGAGAGGCTGGAGGGAGGGCCTGGGGAGAGGGGAGGGCGCTGGCTCTCCAACTCAGCTGGGTGCTCCTGGCCCCGTCCTTCTGCCGCCCTGCCGTTCCTGGGTCCCCAAGGTGGCTTTGGCGAGTGTTAATCATTGACGTGCTGGGGGTCCGCCTGGTGGTTTCGTGGGCTGCGTGGCAGACGGGATCAGAGGAGGACGACTGTCTGGTCTATTCTCACCGTCCCCTTTGAGCCTCCTCTGCCTGTCCCTCAGCCCCGGTTCCTGGTGAAGCTGGGAATTCCTTTTGGTGCCTCTTCCCGTGTCACCTTCTCTGGGCCCTGGTCCTCTGGTCATGGCCTGGGTTAGTTGGGGCGTCACAGCCATCCTGTATGTCGGGGCCACCTGGCCCGGATGGAAGGGAGAACTCGAGGCCGCAAGGAAGGTGGTGGGAGGAGAGAGATGGTTCAGGGGTGGGAGGATTTGGAGCCTGGGTCAGCAGGAGCCCTGAGTACACGCCAGGGTCTCGGGCCAGGAGGCCACCAGGCACGGGATGCGGGCTGGCCTGGCGGTGCAGGGAGCGTGGACAGGGGATGGGGCTTCATGTCTGAGCACGGCCCGTGGCTGGGCAGTCTCCCACGTTCCCTAGCTCTCTGAGTGTGATTCCCCTCGTCCGCGGCAGGCTGGACAGGTGGGCAGCGCCTTCCGGCAGCCTTGCTCAGCTGGGAAAGAACATTTGCTTGGACCTGGCCCCGGGTCAGTGGCTCCCGTGGGCTTCGCCTGCACCTGTGGGGCGTGCCAAGGTGCCGCAGGGACAGAGAGACCCCTGAGCGCTCGCAGCCCCCCCATGCTGGGGCCGTACCTTGCAGCAGGGTGTGACGGGGGCTGGGCCAGGGCTGGGGGGCCGTCCCAGGGAAGACAGACGTGAGGGGTCTCAGGGGCTGCTCAGTGCCCACTGGGTGACCTGCCGGTGACTAGGAGGGGCAGGGACACCGAGGTCTCAGGGCCCGGCTGTCGGGGGATGTCATGTGCAGCGTAAATGGTAAGCGTGCGCTCGTGATCACACAGGGGCTCCGTGTTTGGGTTGAAACCATTACGGCAAAGCCCTGAGCCCTGGGACCTACAGCGTGGCTGCCTTTAGAGAGCGGCCTTGAAAGAGGTGATCAGGGTGAAACAGGGTCCCTGGGGTGGCCCTGACCCCGTGTGACCGGGGTTCTTACAGAAAGAGGGTATCAGGACACAGACCTGCATGCAGGGATGATCCCTTGAGGACCCAGGGAGAGCACGGCCGTCCACACACAAGGAGAGAGGCCTGAGGGGGACCCGCCCTGCCCTGTGCCTGGACCTCGGGCATCAGCCTCCAGGACCGGGGCACAGTGACTGTGGGGCTTTGGTATGGCTGTCCCAGGAAAGCCCTGCACCTCCCTGCCTGGCGGGGCTGCCCTGGGGTCCAGGAGCCAGCACGTCACAGGTATAGATGCAGCAGATCCTGCTGTCCTGGGAACCGTGAGCTGCCCTTGGGCTGGAAACAGGTCACGCCCAGTGAAGCAGCCGGGGGCCTGGAGTGCCGCATCCCCCAGGGGTCCCGGCCCCATCCAGCGAGCCCGGCGTCCCTGCTTCTCAAGGAGTCTGGTGCTCGGAATCCTCCTCCTGCAGGAGCCAGCCCCCGAGGGCTCTCCTCCGGTGCCGGACGCCTTTGCCAGCGTGAATGGGGGTTTCGCAGCCCTCGTGCCCTGGGGATGCTGCTAACAGGCAGGTGTGGGCCAGCAAGCTTGGACCCCCAGAGTCCTCGTTCACCAGCTCCCGGGGGACAGGTGTCTGCTTCTCAGGAGCGTGGTCTGAATAGAGGCGCGGACGCACGGGTCCCGTGTTCGAGTGGCCACTTCTGATGGGGTCGCTGGCTGGGAAATGGGCACAGGTGAGCTCTGTGGCCCTTCTCAGACTCACGTTGGAAACCAGCTTTTGGCCAGTGTGGCATCTCTTGGGATTCAAGACCCTGTTCCCTGGAGAGAATGACATGGCCGGGACAAGCTCACGTCTGGCTCCTGTGAAGAGGGAGACAGCGGTCTGCGCGGAGAGTGCATCAGGCTCATTTCCCCCGTGGGCCCTGGGGGAGATGCCACACGGAAGCTTCTGGAAGCCGCTGTGCTCCTGGCCCCCATGGCTGGAGGAGAGGCCGCAGAGAACTGTACTGTCCCGTCCCTTTGAACTCCGAGCCCATGGATTTGGTTACTGCGTGATGGGCCAGGTGGGTGCGGCTCCACTCTCTGCAAGGAAGGGCCTCGGAGGGAGGGGCAGAGCGTGGAGGAGGCTCTGGTCCCGAAGGCACGTGGGGCGACCGTCCACACCTCCTGGGGGGCAGCGAGGGCCACCAGTTTCTCTCCCGAGGCCTCCCAGGTGCTGTGAGCAGCCCCAAATGTCACGGAGAGCAGGGCAGTGTTGATTGGTAGCAGGTGTGGGGGCTGGAGGACCACGGGCAACACTCCGTGACCCGAGCCCCGTCTTCACTCACGCCTTCCGCATCTGTGACAGGACCTGGCCTCTGTGATGGTTTGTCTTTTGCTGCCCAGCCCGGGTGACAGTGAGGCCCTTCTCTGGGCTCTCGTGGGCACCGGCTGGGGTGAGGGTGCTGGGACACAGGGACCTGGCTCTCCTTACCACCCCCCCATGCAAGTGGAGGGGGATGAATGGTACCGTGTGCAAACCTTGGGGGCTCAGAGAGGGGAGGTGATGTGCCCAAGGCCACACAGCTGGGCTGGAATGCAGGTAGGCCCACTGAGGCCCCTCGGGTGGCTGGGGTTGTGATGTTGACCCCTTTGTCATGGAAGGAGAGGGGAGCTACCAGCCAGGCCCAGCCTGGAGGCCCTGCTGGGGCTGGTTCCTAGGACTACTCCCCCTGTGGGTGGGGTGGCCAGTCTTCACAGGCCTTTGATCTGGCAGCTCAGGCCTCTGCCTTAAAACCCTGCTGCCCAGAACCACAGGCTTCTCCAGGAAGCCTTCCTAGCTTGCCCCGGGCAGAGCCTTGCCTTGTTTCTCTGGCACCCCTACCCCAGAGCTCAGGCCTCCGATGGCTCAGCTGCTCTTGGATGGTAGAAGGTCCGAGTGGGTGGGCAGGGCTACTGGGGGCTGTCTCGGTCCTCCCTCCACCTGGCAGCCAGCGGAACAGGCACTTACGAGAGGATCACCTGGCATCCGGCCTCGGAAGCCCAGGCCCCCTCCAGCCTGGGCCGTGGCGGTCGGCCTGCTGCCTGGCAGCTCTGAGCCCACAGACAGGCCGGGCCTGGTGATCTCCGTCTGTGGGTATTTTTATCCAGCGGCATTCCTGAGCCTGGGAGAAGGGTGTGCTCGGAAAGGAGGAGAGTCCTGCAGGCCCCGGCGGGTTGGAGAGGGTGTGGGGTCTCTGCGGAGCACTTTCCTCCAGGACGTCTCTGTGTCCAGAGCAGCGTTGTCTGGCGGTGGGCACAGAGCCTGCGGCCAGGGGCGAGGGGGGCTGGGGGTGAGGGCCCGGGGTCTGCCCACCTGTGCCCCCAGAGGAGGAGCCTGCGTCCCTCCGTAGAAGCCAGGTCCCTGTTGAAGGACCAACGTGTGGCCCCAGGGTCGGCGATGCTGTTGCCCGGGGAGGGCTCTGGGCACAGGAGGAACCGGCTGTGGCCCTGGGTAGCCATGGAGGGGGGTGGGCAGAACTCTCTGAACCAGGCCCGGGTTGGAGGGCCCACCCCACCACTGGGGACTCTGGACCTGGTCCTTGCCCCCTTTTTCTGCTCAGCCACTTGCAGCGGGGGAAACTGAGGTCTGGCCACTTGGCTCACACAGCCCCTCTTCTGCCCGGAAGTGCGTGTGATGCTGATGTCTTCAAGTGAGGCGGGGGTCTCGTTCCTGGCATCGTGCCCACAGGCACCCCCATTCCCACTGGCCCTTGCCTCCGATCCACAGGGCGCCGACGGCCATGTCCTGCCGCCGGGTGCCAGGCTCCTGGGCGGCAGGGGCTGTGAGCTTACCCTCTGGGCGCCCCGGGGCTGGGCCCCCTCCCAGCTCCTTCCTCACGGTTCTCTGATACTGAGAGGATGCTCAGGACGGGGGTGCCTCTGCATCTTTCTGCTGACTTTGCCACTAAGTGCCACGCAGAGAAGGCCTACATGGAGGCAGAAGACAGGGACTAAGGCCAGGCCAGCTGGACGGAGACCCCCCTGCCACTGCACCCCCAGGTCCCTTCAGCCCTGGAAGGCTTCTCTGGATGGAGACCGCCCAGCCCACCCGGGGTTGCCTCCTTCACCTGCAGGCTGCTTCTGGCCTGTCCAGCTGGGTGGGGGATCAGGAGGAGGTCCGATCCAGGGGGCAGGCCACCACCTCCCAGAAGTGCCCCCCGCATGGCAGAGGGGGTCGCCGGGGGGCCCCGGGGGGAGCCCAGGAGAGTTTCAGGTGGTGCCTAGGGAGCCACATGCTTTGAACATTTGATCTTAGTGGGTCGTGTGGTTTGGCTTTCTGTTCCGTGACGTCTCCGGCTGGTCTCTTATAAAAGTCACATCTGCGTTTTTGGCTAGGGCAGCTCAGAATAATGTAAAATGTAAAGTTCAGCGAATTAAAACTGTGTGGTGCTGGCATGTGCACAGGCAGATAAGGGAACAGAATACAAACCCCACATACAGACTCAGCTGCGTGTGAAAACGTAGCTGAAAAGGCAGCCCGCCTCTCCGGCGGGTAGGGGAGAGCTCCAGACCGTGGGGCTGGGCGAGTGCAGGGCCCGAGGAAGAGGGCCAGGCTGGGCCCTTCATGCTGCCCAGCAGGTGGACTCTGGGGAGCTGAGCCAGGTGCGTGAACATAAAGGTGCAGACGTTTGTGCGAGAAGCAACCCTCGTGTGACCCCGGCACCTTCAGAGCAAACGGCAAAAGACAAAACCTGGGAGAGAGATGACGCCTTCTCAAGGAGGATCCATCTCTCTGATGGAGGAGGAGCTTCTGCAAGTGCGCAAAAGCCCATCGACCCCCCAGAAGGTGAGCATGAGACGTGAGCACAGCTCCCAGCGGTCCTGAAGTGAGAAGATGCTTGCACACTTGCAGTCAGAGACGTCGCTGCGTCCCATGGGACCGGTAGGAACCCACCAGTGTGTGCAGGAACCCCCTCGCTGGAGGCTTGGGAGGCTGGGGGAGACCGCACTCCTCTTGCGGGACGGTCTGTGGGATGGTAGAGTCTGTGAGGAGGGGGCTTTGCGTGTATTGACCCCCCCACACACAACCCCATGTCCTGCAGTCTATCTCGAAAATATTGGCCAAAAACAGCCAAACCAAAAACCAAAACAACATCCCCGGGAAAACCAAACAGGAAAATAAACTCGTGCACCAGGCTGTTGGTTACAGTGCTCCTAACGTGACTCCGTGTGCGGGGTCTCGTGCAGACGTGAGCAAGGTGCGTGGGACCCCGTATGCTTTTATGGAGCGGCTACCGGGACATGGTGTTAAGTGAAAGAACCCCTGCGGGTCAGAGTCTGACGAGCCAGTACTCGTCTAGGAAAGGAAGAGGCACCGACGCACCCGCGCTTGCTTTAGGCTGGGACAGCAGAGGCGGCGGGGGGACGGCCGGAGCAGCTAGAGGTGACATCCGGGGAGGGCGGGTGTGATGGAACCCACGTGGCTCGGAGTGTCCCTCGTTCCACGGATCTGACTCTGAAACCACGTGGTTGTTGGCGGTCCCAGCACGGCTGTGATGCCCTCGTTTCGTTGTCCTGAGGCCTTTGCACGGGATCTGCGGCTTAAGGCAAATGAGCATCATGTCGGCGTCCTTGACGGCCAAGATTTTGGCCGAGGACGAAAAAGCCGACGTAAGTTAGAGGAGGTCCAGCTCCTGCCCACCCCCCGCCTGCATTAGGAAGAGAAGTTATCAGGAGGCGCCCCTCATGAGTTTGTTTAAAATTACTTTTCTGCGGGCTGGAAAGGACCCACCCCACAGTGTGAGCACCCGCGGCTCACAGATGGTGGTCTGTCCGTGCCGCGGGCCCCGGGCCTGCGAGACACGGCCGCCTGCGGGCCTGGGGCGGGAGAGGTGCAGGCGGATCCCGTCGCGCTAGAAAGCAGGACGGCCACCAAAGGCCGCTGGGGCCACGTCCCAGGCTTTGGCGACAGTTAGCTGGAAGGCGTGACCCCCACGAAGCTGTGACACGTCGAGGGTGGTGATCACCGTGGACTGAAATGCAGCACGAGGACTTTGGATCCCGGAGGTCACCCTGACGTCAGGGGCGCAACCAGCAATCCCTTTTGGAAACAACTCGTTATTTTGGGCCCCGGCGAGGAAAGGGCAACCCTTAGCTTTCCCACGCGTGACTCAGGGAAACCAAATAGAGGTGAGGGCATGCCTCTTCTCCGGGACCCCACCTGCCGCCTGAGCAGGTGACCCGGGGTCCTGCTGAGGTCCTGGGTCCGGCACTGACCGTTGTGGCGGCTGGCGACCTCTCCAGGGCAGGCCCAGACACATGCCAGCCCCCCACGCCTTCTCACCAGAGCAGATGGGTGAGTAGATACAGTGAAGGCTCCAGATGTAAGCGGGAGCCTGGTAGAGGCACGGGGGGCGGGGAGCACGCGAGAGGACACGGCGGGGTGCCCCCTGCAAGATCCCACCCGGGGGACCCCCTGTAGGGCAAAGACCTGATTTCCACCACAAACAGGAGACCAAGAAGTGAGAACAAGAGGGATGGGAGCGTTCGGATTGAAGGAGTCTGTGAGGATCCTACAGGCACCTAGACTCCCGGCTAGGCCCGGAGTCAACCTTGCCTCGTTTTCCAGCTGAGTGTTGCTTGCCCCCTGCTGTCCTGTCCCCTCCTTCTCCTGGTGCGCCGGCCCTGCCGGGGGGCCCACACCCGGCTCCCAGACTCCCTGCGGCCCCTCAGCTGTAAGCAGGGGGGGCCGGGCTTCCTCGTGGGCAGTGTGGGGACTCCGTGGCCTCTGGTAGCTGCACCGGGGCGCCTGCTGGTGTGAGGTTGGAGCTCATGTGCGGTGCCTAGGGGTCACGTGGCCTGCCCGGGCCTGGGGAACAGAGGATGCACGTGACAGCAAGGAGTCCGAGCAGGCCTCCCGGAGATGTGGGCTGGGAGAGGGTGGAGGGAGACCCGGTGGGGAGATGCTGGGGTGCTGGGCGGACTTGGGGGTCTGGGCGGGTGAGCTGGAGGGGTTAGTGGGGGACCTTGGAGGGCCGTGAACACAGACTGAGGTGGTTGGTCTCATCTGAGGGCCACGGGAGGCCATGGCCATGTGTGTGTCCCTAAAAGGCCACCTGTCCTGAATTTTGGCTGTTGAGCTATCCTGCTTGGGCCTCGCCCCTCAATGCCAGACCTGTGTCCTGTCGGGAACACGTCTCGAGATGTCGAAAGGTCCCAGATGGCACGCAGTGCCCTCCCTCCTTCACCGGGTTCCTGGGACGTCCATCCCTTCCCTGGCTCCACGACACACGTGTGCCTTCCCTTCACACGGGCCACAGCGTGTTTCCGCAGTGCTCAGGACTTCCTCTCTGAACAGGGTGTAGGGTTTTTCCGCGTGGAGTTAGTCTGTGGTTCGCGTTCAAGGCCGTGCCAGAGCCGTTCCAGCTCTGTGGGCGCGTGTTTGGCACTCACGCCCTGCAGGGTGGGACACGGGGGTCCCCGGGTGAGCTCCCGGTGCGCCTCGCTGCATCCCCGGCAGGCAGGACACCTGCTCGTGCGACTCTGCACCTGGGGTCCCGGGGGAGTTGTTGCTTAAAGGGGGCTCATGTCACGCTACCGTTAGAACATGGGCGCTAACAGACGGAGCGCAGGGAGGGTTCGAGGCTGGACACAGTCCAGCAGCTGAAATGGTCCGATGGCAGCTCCAGAGGCTGAGCCGCTGTCCTTTTGTCCCCAGCATCCCCGTGCCTAGAACGGCGAGGGCACGAGACAAGCACGCGGCACGTGTGGGAGTGTGTGACCGTCTGACCCGCTTTTCATGGCCGTGCCGTGTCCCTCACGGCGGCGGTGCCTTGACCGGCCCCGTCGGTGGGGGTTTCCGACCCGCGGGCTCCCATCTGACCTTCCAGTGCTCCCTCACGGCTGCCCGCGGCTGCCGCGGAGTGAGCAGGGGGCATGCTCCTGTGCCTGTGCAGGGCCCAGCGTGGAGCAGGGGCCCTGGGGGACGGGAGGGGCAACACACAGATGGACGGAGGATGGGTAGATGGATGGATGGGCGGGTGGAATGATGGACGGATGCACAGTTAGCGGACAGGTAGGTGAATGGAGGGACGGACGGACAGGTGTACAAACGGGCAGACAGGTGCTGGTTCCAGCATCCGGCAAGCACCCACTGTGGCTGCGGTGGACTGATGTGCCGTTGGCCGTACTGGGCCAACTTAGCCAAAGCCTGGGACTCAGAGGGTGGCAGGATGTCCTCGGTCCTGGGAGGAGACCAGCTCCGTGCCGCCCCCTCACGACTCCTGGACCAGTGGCCCTCTTTGTGCGCATTGCTGTGGGAGCCATGGGAAGCCAGCTGGTGGCCGCGATTCTGGATGAAGGGCTGTGTGGGTGGGTTGCTCTGGCTGTCCCTGGGGCCACCTGGCACGGGGCATGGTGTGGGCGGGGCTGTGTTGGGCTGTGGTCTCTGGTGCTGAGTCCGGACGTGCCTCCTGCCTCGGATGGGCCTCATCCTGAGCCTGGCACCTGCCACGGGGCTCCCAGCAAAGGCCTCAGTTTCTAGAACGTACTACCTCTCAACACCACAGGCAGTATCAGCTCTGATTGGGGGTGGCCGCTATCACGGCCCCACCAGGACCCCCAGAGCCCCCCACCCCATTTCCAGCGGAGAGCCAGCTCTCTGCTCTCCTGCTGTGTGCCCTGGGCACGCAGGGAGGCCAAAGGGGACACGCCTGCTGTGGTGGGGCTTATGACCCAGGGAGGTAGGTGCTCCCTGGGTGACCCCACCCGAGAACCACACACTCAGGGTGGCCCAAGGGCGAGGGACCGGTGGGGCCAGGGGGTGGGTGGCCACTCCCAGAGGTGCCCCACGGTAAAGGGGGACACCGAGGCCTGGCCAGGGGTCAGGTTTCTGCCCAGTACGCCCAGTGGCCATACAGGGTCTTGGGGGTGAGGGTCTGAGCTTCTCCAGCTGCTCAGTTGGGGGAGAGAGCAGAGGGCAGGGGGTCTTTGGGTGATGTGGGGAGTAGGGTGATTCTGGGATGCTCCGGTTTGCACGTGATCCGAGTGGGGCATCCTGACATACTGCTCGGCTCCTGGCTCATCCCTGACCTGCCATGTGCCCTTGGGTGACCAGTTGACCTCCCTGTGTCCCTGGAGAGGCCTGTCCCTACCTTACTGGGCGGGGGGTGAAATGGGAGGCCTTTCAGGGCCCCTCAGCTCCCTGGGGGTGAGGCTGCTTTCCATGCCCTGCGTTTCCCCCTGGATCAGGGCCTGCTCAAGGTCCCGGCGTGCAGCTCCGCGGAGACGCGGCACCTCCCGGCCAGCCCTGGAATGTTCTGGCTGCCCTTGGCATGAGGGGGATGGGCAGGCTGGGGGCTCTGCGGGCTGGTTGGCCTTGTCCCCGGGGTGGGCCCCGCCTCCCTGCTCTTATCAAGCCTCTGCCAGGCACCCAGAGCAGCCTCCTCTGGGGCAGGGGTGGGGTGTGGGGCGGCAGTCTCTGCCCCACCCGCCCCCACCCCCCATGCTGGGGTGGCATGGACACTCGGGGAGCTCTGAACCCAGGTTTCTAGACTCAGGCCTCAGCTCAGCAGACCCCCTGCTTCCTGAGACCCCAGAACACTGCCTGGGAGGGAGTCATGGGTCCCCGGCTGCCACCCAGTGACTGCGGGGACCCTTCCCCCTGGTGGGCCAACTTCCCAGGAATGGCTCAGCAAACCCACGACAGGGAGCAAGGGAGCCAGCACCCAAAGGGCTCCTTGCCCCAGGGGCTCCTCCTTGGGCACCGGGTTTGGTTGAACCCACTGAACGTGGGCCCAGGACAGGGGGCCATGTCTCTCTAGCAGGTGGGTGGTGCCAGTCAGGCCGGGTCTGGGCAGGGCAGGGGCCGGACACCTTGCGGCAAGTAGAACATGGACCAGGTTTGACCCACGTGGAGGGCAGTGCTCTGTGGCTGCAGGTGGCCGGCCAAAATGCACGGCTGTGCAGGTGGGGGAAGGGCCGGAAGTGGATCAAGAGGAGTTTCCTCGTCGCCACCCTGGGTGTGGATTCGGGGTTGGAATTTGTTAAGTTTTGCTTAAACGGATTTTCTACTTTAAAAATATTGGTTGTTTGAAAAAACAAGTAGGTGGTTCAAATGGGTAGCAAGAAGACCCCCGAGAGGTTCCTGGGGCCCCCCCATGTTTTCTGGCCCTCCTGGGGCAGGTGAACAAGATTTGGGACCAGAAGGGTAACGTGGGGCCGTGTACCCAGCGGGTGCTGAGCACTGACTGCTGATCAGGCCCCGGACCGGCCTGGGTGCTGGGGGAGCCTGGGGGGAGGGACTTGTGTGGGGCAGGCTGGCCTGCTGCGTAAGGGACCCCAACCTCTCTCATGGGGTCAGGAGCAATGACCCATGGAGGGGACCCCACTTGGCCCAGGTCTGGGGTGACCTGCAGGGCTTCCTGCTGGGTGGAAGGGCAGTCTGGCTGACCCCTTGAGGGTGGGCTCATTATGGGGGTGGATACCAGTCTGTGGGGGGGGTTGTACCCAGAGATGAAGGGAACCGGGTCCACAGGGGGAGGGGGGAAGGAGGGCCCAGACACCAGACTCACAGGCGGTGCTATGGCCCTCCCCTCCGGGACAGACTGGGGAGCCTGGTTGCCCATCCAGGAGGACACCGGGATGGTGGGCGGCGGCCCTGTGTCCAGCCATGTGGCCAGAGACGCTGATTCGTCCACGGCCAGGCCAGTCGGGGGGTCGGGGTTGGGGGGTATCGTGCCCACCAGGGCCGAGCCATCCCAGCACTTGCTGCCGCTATAGGTTACCGAAGCGGGGTCAGGGCCCCGTGGGGACATAGACACTTGCTCAGGGTCGCAGCTGGTGGGCGGCAGGACTGGCGTCGGACCCATCACGTGACTCTGTCCAGTGCTTCCTGCCTGGTTGCATTCAGCACCCTAGCCCCTGCCAGTCCCTCACTCTGGTCCTGCTCACCCCGCGGGCGCCGGGCGAGCAGTCCCCCAGGGCAGTGGGCTGGGGGCCTGCTGGTGGCCGGACGAGACTCCCTCCCCAGATGTCCCCAGGGTAGCGGGGCCTGAGCCAGGGACACTCTTGGCAAGTCCTCGGCCGGCTACTGGGGAGACTGGCCCAGCCTGCCCGGGGGCGGGGCAGGGCGGTGGGGTCAGGGTAGTAGGGGATGGGTGGGGTCAGTGATCTCCCTCCCACTGCTGTGCTCCTGCAGGGGACTTCCCGGCCCGTGGCATCTGGACTGAAGAGAGGCTTGTGGAGGGGGTCACTGTGGGGGCAGAGACCGGCCCGCACCCCAGTGCTTACTACGTGGGTTGGGACAGCATGCCATCAGGTCCAGCGCCTGGGCCGTCCCTGGGAAGGACAGCGCAGCCCAGCTGCTCACTGACTGTGCCTTCTGGGAGTGGGGAAGGTCATCAGCCTGGCATGCTGTGGCAGGGGCTGAGTCTTACTGGGCAGTTCTGGATTGGGATGGTTCCTGGTGGCACCTGCCTGGCTTGTAACCCGAGCTGTCCTTGGGGGAGCTGGTGACTGTCTCAGCTTGCCTCCCTGGGGTGGCGGTGGAGAGGGGCGGGAGCAGGTACGGGAAGAGGAGGGCTCTGCTCCCTCCTGTCTGGGGCTGAGACTGGCCATCTCGAGGTGCCCCAGAGGATCAGGTGATTGACTTTTCCTGAGGCGTCTGCACAGGACGGGTCCCTGCAAGGCTGGACGGTGACCTTGCTTGTTAAGGAGACGCAGACCTGCTGTGGCCCTGTTGCCCCATGCCATAGCCTGAGAAGGGGACTTCCGCTGCCTGGACGGGGCACTCATCGGTGGGGAGGCCCCCCGGTGCCCCCAGGTCCGGCCTCTCCACACAGAAAGGTCCCCCAGTGCAGTTCCCACTTGCAGGAGGAAGGCTCACAGGGCGAGGGGCGTGGAGGACGTGGAGTGCTGGGGGTCCTCCCCGCTGGTCTGGGGCTGTGGTCCGCAGAGAGTGGAGGGTCTGGCCCGTGTTGCTGGGGTGGCAGCTGCAGTGTCCCTGGCTTGTCCTGGACAGCGAGTCAGGGCAGCGTCAGGGACATCTGCCTGGCCTTGGGGGGCGGGCGGGAGTGGGGGACGGGAGCCGGCCTGCACTGTCAGCCTCGCCTGGGGGAGTGGGGCCCTCCAGGAGCCAGAAAGCCCTTGGGGACCCTGCCAGGGTCAGCTGCCCCCCAAGGCTGGGCTGCAGGAATGCTGGTCAGCGTTGCCCCGGGGCTCCTGCTAGGTGGGCATGGGGGCCAAGGCTTCCTCCTCTCCCCCTTTTCAGTTTGCGGGCAGGGCTCCTCCAGCTCCGCGCTCTGACATGGGTCCAGACCGCGCTCTGGGGGGGGGCCGTGCTGGGTCCTTCAGGTGTCAGCGTCTCCCCTGGAGTGGTGGCCGCCACACACCCCTGGCATCTGCCTCCCAAGTCGTGGCAGCAGAACCACCTCCAGACTCTGCCCACTGTCCCCTGGGGGGCAGAGTGTGGGCTCAGAACTTGGCTCCTGGAGTCGGTGTTAGGGGGTTGGGAAGGTGAGCGCACACAGGCCTCGAGAACAGCTGGCTGGGGGCAGCTCTGGGCTGGCCCTGCTGGGCGCGGCAGGTGCCGTCGGGAGGAAGGCCGCGCTCTGCGGGGAGTCTGGGCCCGGTCCACAGCCAGCAGAGCCGGTGGCCTGTTCCCCTGGCTCCCCGAGGCCCTGTGGGATTAGTGCCTTCCGGGGGTGCAGCAAACCCAGGAGGGGCCCTGGGTGCTGCTGGGAGGAGATGCGGCTGCTCAGGAGCTCCCGGCCCACAGGGACCGCTGACCATAGGCTTGTCGCTCCGCACGGTGTCTGGCTCGGGATTCGGGGGCATCCGGGTCAGAGCCCCGGGGCTTACCGAGCCGACGCCCATGGTCATGGGCCCGTCCTGGGGAACCACGTTGAAGCCATAGGTGATCCCAGCCCTGCGGTGGGACTTGGGCTCTAGCCCCTGCCTGCCCCCTGGCTGCCCTGATAGGTGCCTTGAGCCATCCCTGCCCACCTGGGCCCCGGTCTTCCCAGCGGTGCCCACCTGGGCCTCAGCCCCCATCACTGCGGATGCTCTGCGTCTACGGTTTGCTGTGATGTGGGGCCCGATTCAGCTGAGGCCTAGTTTTGCAGGCCTGCCTGCTGTTCACCCTGGGGGCCTGGCCTGGGCCCAGGAGCGCCCAGCGGCAGGGGGGCCCCTGCGGACCCGTCCCCATACCCCGTCCATCCTGCCCCGGCCCTTTGCCCTTGCCCTAGCCTGAACACCACAGCCTGCCCGCGCCTTCTGCCACTGGTCGGTCTGCCAGGCTGAGGCCACCTCCCAGGGGGCCTGCTGAGCTCAGGCTCTGTGGCCTGCAAGGCCAGAGGGTCCACGGGTCCCTGGCCACCTGCTCTGGGCGGGTCGCAGGTGGTAGGGCCACTCGGGTCTGTTCTTTGCTGGCCTGCCCAGGGACCTGCATGTGCCTCCCCTTCCAGAGCCAGGCCCTGCTCACCGTACCGAGCAAGGCCTGGTCATGGCCCAGGGCCTCCCCAGGCTCTGGGGGGCCAGTGCATATACAGGATGCTCAGGGGTGCAGGAGCCCGAGGGGGCTCCTCGAGGAGTCGGGGCTTGAATGGGGCACTTGAGATGGGGCAGGAGGTGACCTGAGCTCAGGGGCCAAGTTGTGGCTGAGAGCCAGGCAGGGCTGGTCAGCAGGCCTGGGGAATGGATTTCCTGGGGGGTGGGAGGTGGGGAGGGTGCCTCTGCGGGGGGCAGTGGGTTCATCCCCCTGTGGCTCCTGGGGGGGCTGAGCTCTGGGTGCCCCTCATGGCACCCCAGTGTCCGGCAGAAGGTGGTTACCCTGAAGAGGTCAGGGCTGGCTTTGTGTCTGCTCTGCCGCCTCCCACCCCTCGGCCTGGACCAGTGGGGACAGGGTGGGCGGGGGAGGCCCGCTGCCGTGGCCTGACCGGGCTCTCACAGAGGACGTGGTGTGGCTGGGAAGGTCAGCTGAGGAGCCACAGGAAGGCAGATACTGCCTCAGGAAATGGCCCTTAGACACGGTGCTCCTGGAGCCGTTGAGAGGCCATCGGGGGTGGGGGGAGGGGCGGCCAGCCTCAGAACCGTGCGGGGACAGAGCGAGTGCCAGTGAATGGCCACTTTCCCTCCACTCTTTCACCTTTCTCATGTGTGGACACTTCTCCGAGTGACCTTTCTTCCGAGCAGCCTGACTGCCGTGTAACTGCCCTGTGGTACACCTCTTGTCTTCAGCGCGTGCTCTTGGGTCAGCGTGGTGGGTGTGGACCCCGTGAGACCACCGTTAGCGGGGCCAGCCATCCACCCCCCCAAACGTATCCTTCTGCCTGTCCAGAGGCTCTCCTCCCTGCGCGCTGCCCCCGCCCTGGGCCACCACCCATCCGCTCCTGGCTCTGTAGGTTGGTTTGCTTTGGTAGAACTTTCTGTCAATGGAAGCACACAGTGGGCACTTTTTTGTCCGGCTTCCACCCAGTACCACGTCCCGGGGTTCCTGCGGGTCGTGGCGTGTGCACACTCCTGGGTGGGACTCTGCACCCTGCTTTGGGGATCCGTTCCCCCGCTGAAGGACATCTGCGTTGGGCCCAGGTTTGGGGCTGGGAACGTGGGGGCCCACGTCGTGGCGCGGGCACGTGGCAGGGCTGGCCATGCGGCAGGGGTGGGCGGATAGGGAGGAATCTGCGTGGCTGCTCCCCGTGCCTCCCCACCGGCCGGGCATCAGTGTCCGGCTCCCGCGTGTCCTTGGCAGCGCTCAGCTTGGTGGCTCTCCTTACGTCCAGCCAACCCGACATGTGCGTGGGGGCCTTGTCTCGTGGCTGGGTTTGCGCTTCCTCATGACCAATACACTGAGCGCCTTCCCAGGTCTTCATTCTGCGGAGCATCTGTTGAGGTCTGTCCTCTGGTGGGGACACGGGTGGTCTGTTTCCTTCCTGGCGAGCTCCAGGAGTTTTGATTATATTCTGGACACAAGTCCTTTGTCGCCTTCCCACCCTGCTGAGGTCCAACAGGTGTGCAGCCCTCTCGTTCCCTTCACTGCCTGCAGAGAGAAGATTCCGCTTCTGGAGAAGTCTGAGAAGTCCCTGACTAGCCCGAGGCCCAGAGCCCTTCGTGCTTTCTCCTAAAACTTGTGTGGTTTCGGGTTTAGCTTTAGGCCTGGGACTGTTTGGAGTCCCTTTCCAGGTTAGGTGTGGGCTGCAGCTCGAGGCCCCTTGTTTATGTGGCTTTTCCCAAATGTCTGAGCACCGTTTGCTGGAAGGGCTGTCCCCC
>NW_023270418.1:36330069-36348668 GCF_011800145.1 Mirounga leonina | reverse complement strand
GGGGCATCCCCCCACGGTGCCCCCCCGCCCTCAGGGGCACCCCCCCCCACAGTGACCTTAGCACCAGGGTGGGGATTCTGGAACCTCTGATACTGATGAGCCTTGCCTCCCACCCGTCCACCTGCCAGACACCGAAGGCGGGTCAGTGGAGGGCCAGCAGACCCAGCAGGACCCCCGTGTCCTCCCACGCACCGTGAGTCCCCAGGACTTGGAGGGCCCGGTGTTTGACCTGTGTGTGTACGTACATAGGTGTGTGTCTGCCTGGGTGTGTATCCCTTGCTCACACGGAGAAAGAAGGAAGGGGACAGGAGAGCCCCAGGGTCAGCCTGTGTACCCCAGCGGAAGGCATCTGCATGCAGAGAGGGAAGGTCAAGGGCTGGGGTCTGGGGCCGGGCTGCTGGCCTCTGTCCCTGAAGGGGCGGCAGAGCTGCTGGGAGGGGAGGGTCCCCGTGATGTGAGAGTGTGGGTGGGGGGGCCAGGGGATGGTGGTGTTGGTAGCCAGGTTGGGCTCCTGCTGCCACGTGCAGTTGACCACGCCCCTCTCCAGGCTCCTTCTGTGTCCGGGGTGCCCAGGTGCCATGCTGCCACACCCCCCACTTGTTAGAGGAGCCGTGTGATGGTGCTTTGGGCATAGCTGTCCCATGCTGTCCTCAAGGGCATTGGGAGGACGCCCTGACCTTCCCGGGGCCCCAGTGGGGTGGCAGGACTCACAGCTCTGGGCCGAGACTTGACCTGGGCTCCCCTGACACCACAGGGCCCCCCAGTACCCCAAGGTACCCAGATGGCCATGAAGAGTGGGCTCTCGAGGGGGTGGGGGTGGGCGGGGCGTGGGGCTGACCCGAAAGGCATCTGTGTCATTTGGGGGAAGAGCCTCCTGCCCCTCTGCCCCTCTTGGTCCCTGGCGGGGAGCACCTTCCAGGCAGAGTGGGGTCCCACCTGCACTTCGACTCCCTGTGGCACCTCTGGAATGTTCCATGTGTGGCTGAGGAGCGGCTGGCCCAGGTCAAGGAGAGCAGGCCACGTGTTGGGGGCAGGCCCGGGCAATCCTGTTATTTTTCTCCAGGACTTGGATGGTAACAAACCACCAAACTGGGAAGAAAATTGGGAGCCTGGGGTGGGTGTCAGGGATTCAGAGGGCTGGGGGCCTCCAGAGTTCCCATTTTTGGGGGCCACGTCAGGGATGGACCCTGAGTGGGGGCAGGCAGGTGTCGTGCTGTGAGGCCCTGGAGATGCCCTGGCAGGGGGCCGGCTGAGCTCCCAGCCCTTCCCAGGGGCCCGGGCTGGGGAGGGCTCTGTGCCGGGGCCCCAAGAGGGCAGGGCCATTTCCCGCGGGGTCTGGAAGCAAACCTGCCAGTGAAGCGCGGGGAGCAGGAGCCGTGGCAGCCGGGAGCAAGGCAGTGGCTGGACGCGTGCTCTTTGCTTGGGTGTGGTAGACGTCTGCACCCACTGATTGGGAGCCCCCTCCCATCACCCCATCTGTGGGGAGCGCCCTCCACTACAGCTGAGCAGACCAGGCCGCAGTGGCCAGGTGACAGGCCCCAGAGTGGCTGGCAGCCAGCGAGCGCCACCAGACGTCGGGGCTGGCGGAGGTTCCCTCTATGCCCGTGGGGCAGCCGGGCTCCAGGCTCTGAAACGTCTGGTCTGTGAGGCCGTGTGCCCGCCCGGAGCTCTTGCATCCGCCCCGACGCAAGGCCCCTGCGTCAGGACGCTCTGTGTTAGGGCTGAGCGGCGCCGGACGGCCGGGGAGACAAGCCCCCAGGTCGGAGGGACTCAGAGGGACTCGGAGCGGCTTTGTGCTGCCGGCGGGGTCCGGGCTGGGTGTGAGGAAAGGGGCGCTGACGGGGCCTTCACGGCCCTGGGGGGATGCTGGTCCGCCTGACGGCGGGTGGACCCCAGACGTGTGCGGGCACTTACGGGGGCTCACTTCTCGGAGCCCCCCCACAGCCCGACGTCAGCCTTGTTCCCGGTGGGGAAAGCCGGGCCCGGGGCGCCCTGCTGGCGAGGGGCAGAGCCCGACGGGAACCAGGCGTTTGACCTTGGAGGTGACCTCTGTGTATGTGTGTGCTCGAGTATACGTCATTTTATTGTGGTAACTGAAAACGTAGCATTTAACCCGTTGGAAGTGTGCAGATCGGTGGTATCTGGGAGGTTCGCAGTGTTCCTAACTCCTGCACGTTGTCACGGACCACATAGGAAGCCCTATGCCTGGTAGCAGGGAGCGACCCCATCACCCTACCCTGGCCCCGGGCAACCCCGGATCCACGGTCCGTCTCTGCATCGGCCTGTTGCGGGCGTCGGGTGGGAGTGGGTCCCTGCAGGGCCTGGTCCTTGGGGACGGCTCGGTCCATGCTACGGCAGCTGTGACCTGTCCCTGGTCTCGAGCTGTGTGATGTTCCGTCGCCAGGACGGCCGGCATGTTGTTTATGCTTGTCTGCCGGCGGGTGCCTGGGCTGGTTCCACCTTTGTGAGGAGCGCTGCCGTGAACATGTGTGTGCTTTTGTTTGAACACCTGCGTCTGGTTCCCTGCTGTCTGCACCCAGGGGCGGGCTTGTCAGGTCATGTGACACCGGGTCCCACCTGCCCGTGACCTCTCTGAGCCCTTTCATTTGGGGGGCCCCCCGGGGGTCTCGGTTTGGGATCGCATCAGCTCCCCCTCCTGCCTGCCCCCACACCCCCACGCTCTGGCCCTGGATGCAGTCCCTTGCGCTGTCCCCTCCTCGCCACAGGGACCCCATCGTGCTGGTGCCCAGGCTCTCCCAGGGCCAAGTGCCCCCCCCACCTGGAGAGCCCCCTCTTCCATCCATGAAACTCTGCTCCTGGGCCCCCAATTGAAGTGTCAGTGGAGTCTCACACTGACAGTACCCCAAAGCCAAGTGGGACACAGAATGTGTTCTAGAACTGGACCCTGGGGAGGAGCCATTCTCCTGAAGGACAGCAGGTGACTCCCCCGACCCCATACCCTGGGTAGGGCAGCGGCCTCCCAGCCTCTCCCTCCCACTGCACTGGCCTGGCCCTCCATGTCCCCTCTCTTGCCCCCAAACCTCGAAACCCCTCACCCACAGCCCTGCATCCTCCCTCCCCTCCCAGTAGGGCTGGGTAGGGCTGGGTGCCCCTTGGAAGGACAGGTGCGTTGCAGAAACCCCAGACTCACCTCCTGCCTTCTGCTGGCTCTCCTGCAGCATGACCCCTGCCCCAGATGAGAATAGACCGGAACCTGGCCCACCCCCAGTTCTGCGGCAGCCCCCCAGGTCTGCAGCCCACCCCCCACCTGGTTCTGCAGCCAACCCTCCCCCACCAGGCTGGCTTCTCTCTCCCGCCTCATCTCCATGCACATAACCAGTGGTGAGAGCCCCCTCCTAAAAGCCTACATCTTAGAATGAATTCAAAACAAGCCCAAATATCTATTGTCTATAAAAATATCACAAAGTCGGGAACAATGTCATCAAAATAAAAGAGCAGCTGGGGATTTTCAGGTACCTGCACCCAGAGACAGGAGAGGCGCGGCCTGCATCTCGGACAAGGCACTGGGGCGAAGAGGGAAATTTCATCGATAGCCGCGCGGCCTCCATGCTCCGTAAGCAGGACCTCCTGACGACATCCCCAGGACGGCCGCAAACGCGGATTTTATGCTGGACCGCCAGAGCCAAGATACATTCTGAAATTAACAGACTAGATTTCCCTGATCTTGACCTACGTTTAAAGCTAATTACCAGTTTACTTAGTAACAAGTTTAAAGAAGAAAAATCTACTTAACTGAACACAGCCACAGCCCTGTGGGTATTGAAGAGCGCGCACGGGGAGGGACGCGGGTGTCCCTCACGCACAGCTGCGTGGGCTTGCGGGCCTAGACGAGACTGAAGTCAGCCATGCAAGCTGAACCAGTGATAACCCGGGCAAAAACGCAGAAACAAGAGAAGACAATAAAATACTAAGAAGCAAAAAATATCGAATTGACAATCCGGAATGGACTCTTATTTTTTTGTTTTTTTGGGGGGGGGGGTGTTTTTGGTTTTGTTTTTTTGTTTTAGGAAAAGGATGACATAGTTCTAATCAAGGACACATGGCAACTATAGAGTTAAAAACTAGACACGAGAATGTGACAGATTGAGCTTTGACCGTGATTCGCAAACTTGTATTCCAACAGATCTGAGAAACCTTGCGGAATGGCTGCTTACTTGGGAGAAGGTATTAAGTTAGAGACGATCGAAGAAGTGTCTCAGATTTGGAATGAGCTGGAAAGGCCACTGAAGTGGGAGGGAAGATGAGGGCAGGCTGACGCACGATCGGGACCCTCCGCGAGGTGACTCTGGTGGCCGAGGGCCCGGTCACGGCACAACCTGTGTTCTGTTCCGAGTGCAGGATGTGGGACACGAGCGAAAAGACACTTCTACAAAAGGTCGTTGACGAGTTTTCCCTCCGGAAGCCTGTGGCCGGCTGACCCGCGCCACGCAGGCCCCTCCCAGTCCAGGTCGACACCTGGCCACGGGCAGCCCACCTGCTGCTGCTTAGAAGCACAGTGCTGACCCACTGGCCTGGTGAGGACCCCAAAAAGGTGACTGCCGACCGGCCCTGTGCACAGGCGGACATGGGAGAATCCAAAATAAAGTAACAGCGCACTAAACCCAAAAGCACGCTAGGAGTGGCCACCGCTCCCACAGAGTGCTGGGGATGGGCGAAGCTCGGGAGACAAGGGACATGGCTTGTCGGGGGGAGGGAGCGCTCCCGAAGTCGCGGACCAGCCAGGAGGGCAGGTGGTCATCAGTGGGGGCAGCGCTGCCCTGGTGGACGAAGAGGGGAGGATGGTTCCATACCCAGCCTCAGAGCATCTCCCTCGGGGGTGACGTGGCAAAGACCCCACCTTGCAGGGATGAAACCCGCCTGATCAAAGTTCACATCCCCAGGAAGGGGCAAACCAACCGCGGGAGCCCCTGCGCGGTTGTCCTTGGTCAGCCGCGTTCTTGCCAAAGACACGTCACCGGATTCTAGTCGTGAGGAAACACCGGTAAGCCCGAATTGAAGGATACTCCCCAGGGACACTGGCCTGAACTCTTTGAAGATGTCAAAGTCAAAAGAATGTACAGAGAGACTAAGGAAGTGTTCAGATCACAGGAGGAACATGAAGTTGATGGTGGCATGGAATCTGTGATGCAGGGTGGGGTTCCGGTCGGGGGGAGCCGCCTGTGCGGCCAGCGCTGGGGTGCTCGGCCAGGTAGAGTCAGTGGCTCGGATTGGGTAAGTTGTCCCGTGTGCGTTCCGTTTCCTGGTTTTGACACCTGTGGCTAGAGACCAGAATGTCCTTCTTCCTGAGATATGCACGCAGAAGTATTTAGCAAAAACCAGGCTCGATGTCTCCAGCCTACCCTCCAGTGGTTCCAGAAAACCTAACGGAGGGGAGGAGGCGGGGGAGAGGGAGGCCATAGGGCAGGAAAATGGAGCAACTGCCGGTGAATCAGAGCTAAGGGCGTTTGGGAGTTCCTCGTGCTGTTCTTGCAACCGTCCTGTAAGTTCGAGATTAAACCGTATGAATAAAAAGTTACCCCAAATTACCACGACTCCTTTGGATTTCACTCCCCTCTTGCGCGCGTGGGAGGTTTACTCCTTCTGAAATGTACGGATGTGATCTGTTGCATCACTGATGTTAATCAGAAGCACATGATGATTTCAAGAGCTGCTGGAAAGGCTGCCGATTATCTCCTGGAAGACATAAGAACATGTTTTTAGATCAGCTTTTCTGATTGTAGAACTCAGACATGTTGAGCAGAGACCATTTGGAAATTTTAAAGAGGAAATTAAAATGACTCATTGAACCACGACCCAGAGACACCTGCCGTTGATTCCTTCCCGGTCTTTCCCCGGGTCAGTTTGGGGGTGTACATGTGCCGATGTGTGCCCCTGGGGTGCAGGAGAGAACGTGAGCACACTTGGCGAGCGGGGGGCTCGGCCAGCCTGCCCCCAGAGCTGTGTGGCTATGTGTGCCGTTGTGGCATCCTCTATGAGGCGGGGATGGTGCAAGCCTTCGCTTTGCACGGTTGATGGAGGGTGAGTGTCCTCACGGGCACGCACCCCCCTTAACACCAGCTCCGAGGAAGCACGATGTGATCAGCGGAACAGCACCGCTGTTATTCGCATGTATCTGCACGTGTATATTTCTTTGTGTAAATATTGGGTAAAATGGAGACGGTGCTAAAGCGCTCGTTTGCATTTTTTTATCCCTCAACGCGGGCCGAACGTTTCCCACGTGACGTTCCAAGGCTGCCCGGTTGTTTCCTCTGGGACGGAACAGATGCGCCCCTCCTCTTCTCTGCTGTTGACACTGTGTCGTTTCCCACTTCACTCTTAGAAGATGGTGATGCAAATCCCCGTACGTTCCTTTTTTGCCTGGAACCTGGATTGTTTCCTTGGGTCACATTTGCAGGAGGGGACCAGCGAGATCAAAGCATTCCCACGTTTTGATGGCTCTGACACCTTCGGCCAAACTGCCTTCCGGGAAGCTTTTCCTAATTTAACCTCCCTCATTGATGCTGGACAGCACTCAGTATTTTTTTCCACCCTCTCTAAAGCTGGGTATTATCGTCAAAACACTTTGCCCTTTTGATGAAGCAGAAATAGAATGTTGTTTTTGCAGCGAAGGGGAATGCCTTCGTGTTTATCAGCCTCTTTGTACTTGAGCAATGGAATCAGCTGCCCACGGTGCACCTGTGATGCACGGGGCTGTCTTCCAGGTTCCTGGGGACCTGAGACAGGATCGCTGTCCCCTGGGACATGGCATTCCAGAGAGCAGAGAGGGTGTCAGACAGCAGCTGGAACTTGAGAAGGCACGAAACAGGGAAGGGGGTGAAGAGTGTGATGGGTGCCCTTTCATGGGGGTGGTCAGGGGGCAGCCTGTCAGAGGAGACAGCATGTGCAAAGGCCCTGTGGTATGGCATGCTTGGCACATGTGAGGAGTGGCGAGGGCTGGAGGGCGGGCCTGGGTTGTGACTCTGAGAGCCATAGGGGACACCAAGGGGCTTGAGTGACGAGTGCTGAGGTCTGTCCGCTCAAATTCTATACTTTTTATTTTTTACTTTTTATTTTGAAATAAGCGTAGACGTACAGAAAAGTTCTGTAATAGTAGAGAGCTCCTAGGCTCCTGCCTCAGCTTCCCCTAATGCGAACATCTTCCTGAGCCAGATACATCGATGAGAACCAGGAAGCAGGCATCGGTGTGCTCCTACCAATGAGGCTACAGGCCGTGTTCAAATCCCACCAGTTTTCCCACTCGCGTCCTTTCTCTGCTCTGAGATCCGCACGCTGCGTTCAGGTGTCCTCCCCTCCGTCTCCCACAGCCCCTGGCAGCTCCACAGGCATTCCCTGTCTTCCAGGACCTGCACATTTTTGACGAGTATCGCGCAGCTGTCCGTAGATGGTCCCTTGATTTGGGTGTGTCCGATGGGCGTGGCGATTAGATGGAGGTGGTGCCTTCTCGGCGAGCACGGCCGGGAGCAACGTCGGGTCCTGAGCTGTGCCTTGTAACACGGATGCATGACGTCGTAGGTCTTCTACGGGTGATTTTAACATTGATCACTTGGGTAGAGGACTCTTTCAAGCTTTTCTGCTGAAAATGTACTGTTTTCCCCTCTGTCATTAATAAATATCTTAAGGAAGATACTTGGACACATTGCAAATATCCTTTTCCTCCTCAAACTCTGCCCACTGCGTCTAGCTTCTGGCAGCAGCTCCTGTTGGCACAGGGCTCCTTCTGTGGGCTCCTTCCGTGGGCTCCTTCCATGGCATTTGTCTGATGGGGATTTTCTATCCCTGCTTCCCTCTCCACTTATTAACTGGAATTCATCCGTAGGGTGAGCTGTCTCATCCCAGAGGTTTGTTTATATCCATGTGGCCTCATGGATCTTGATTCAATTTATGGGTCATCGTCCAATACTATCATTCCTGATTTCGTGCCTCAAATAGCCCCTGGCTTGGGCACTGGGAGCTCCTTCAGGGCGGCTTCTGAGCCCTTCCAGGGCGCTCCGTCTTTGTTGAGCACACGGCATCCCTCTGTGGCTCCCCAGCGTGCTCCCGACTTTGCTTGATTTGTCCTCCTTGTCTGGTTTGGAAATCGGCCACTTCTCCAAGGAGCCTGGTTCCTTTGGCAGATGGGATGTAGATACCAAGCCCGGGGCACTGGCAGGGCTCCTGGCGGCTGGGCAGCCTGGCCTGGCTGGCAGCTGCAGGTGTGGCATGTCTGGCCCCAGACGCACATGGCTGTTTCCCTCTGCAACTATCTGCCTGTGTGTGTATGTGTAATATTCATATGGGTTCCTGCCACGTCTCCCGTTCCATTTCTTGGCAGCAGGAAACCCGGCTCTCACTCTTGTCTTTTTTTCCGACCCTGGTAACATACGTGAAGTAGCCACAGGCTCATCCTTCCTGTAGTTCTTGCACACAAAGGAGCAAACGCACGTGTATTTTCTTATATTTCCTTTCTTACACAAAGGAAAGCATACCATAGATACTTTCTGGTTAAATTTTTAATTGTGGTAAAATACACATACAATTTGCCAGCTGAACCTTTTTTAGGTGCACAGCTCAGGGGCACTTAAGCATATTTACACTGTTATGCAACCGTCCCCACCGTCCATGTCCAGATTGTTTTCACCCTCCCAAACTGAAACTCTATCTCCATGAAACACCCCCATCCCCTCCCCTGGCCCCGATGCCCACCGTCCACTCTCTGTCTATGAACTTGACCTCTCTAGAGACCTCATATGAGTGGATCACACAGTATCTGTCCTTTTGTGTCTGGCCTATTTTACTCAGCATAGCATCCTCGGTCTGTCCAGCTGTAACCAGTCAGCATGTCCCTCCATGTTCAGGCTGAGTGACAGTCCAGTGTGTAGATGGGCCATGTCTTGTTTATGCATTCCTCCATCAAAGAACACCTGGGTTGTTCTGCTTTTGACTATGGTGAATAATGCTGCTATGAACATGAATATACAATGATTTATTTGATACCCTACTTTTAATTCTTTTGGGGATACACCCAAATGTGGGATTGCTGGATCACATGGTAATTCTATTTTTAATTTTTCTGAGGGTTGCCATATTGTCTTCCAAAGCGGCCGCACCATTTTGCATTCCCACCAACAGTGCATGAGTGTTTAAATTTCTTCACAGCCTCATCAACACTTGGTATCTCTTGTCTCTTGATGATCATCGTTGTGACTTGTGACAGGTGGTATCTCCTTGTGGTTTTGATTTGCATTTCCCTGTTGGTGAGTGATGTTGAGCACCTCTCATGGTACCTGTTGGCCATTTGTATGTCCTCTTTGGAAAAAATGTCGGTTTAGGTCCTTTGCCCATTTTAAAATCAGGTTATTTGGGTTTTTGCTGTTGAGTTGTAGGAGTTCTTTGTATATTTTAGGTAGTAACCCCTTATTGGCTATGTGGTTTGCAGATATTTTCTCCCATTCCCAAGGTTGCTGGTTCATTTTGTCGATGGTTTCCGTGGCTGTGCAGAAGCTTTCTAGTTTGATGTAGTCCCACTTGTTTAGTTTTGCTTTTGTCGCCTTTACTTTTGGTGTCAGATCCAAAAAAAAAAAAAAAAAAAAAATCACCTGGACCAATGTCAAAGAGCTTACCACCTGTGTCTTCTTCCAGGAGTTTTATGGTTTCAGGTCTTTTTTTTCAAGGCTTTAATCTATTTTGAGTTGATTTGTGTGTGTGGTGTAAGAAAGAGGTCCAGTTTCATTCTTGTGCGCTTGGTTATCCAGTTTTCCCGGCACCATTTATTGAAGGGACTGTCCTTCTGCAGTTGTATATTCTTGGCTCCTTTGTTATAAATTAATTGACCATACCTGTGGATTTATTTCTGGGCTCTATTCTGTTCCATCAATCTCTGTCTGATTTTATGTCAGCACCACACTGTTTTGATGACTACGGCTTTGTAATATGGTTTGAAATCAGGGAGTGTGATGCTTCCAGCTTTGTTCTTCCTCAAGATTGCCTTGGCTATTCGGGCTTTTTTTTGGTTCCATACAAATTTTAGGATTGCTTTTTCTATTTCTGTGAGAAATGCCATTGGAATTTTGATGGGGATTGCATTGAAAATGTAGATTACTTTGGGGAGTATGGGCATTTTAACAATATTGATTCTTCCCATCCATGAACGTGGAATGTCTTTCCATTTATCTGTGTCATCTTTCATTTTTTTCATCAATGTCTTACAGTTTTCAGTGTATAGATCTTTCACCTCCTTGGTTAAATTTATTTCTAAGTATTTTATTCTTTTATAAATGGGGTTGTTTTCCTTATTTCTTGAAAGCTCTCAGTTTCAGTATTGTCACCAATCTGCATAAAAGAAGAATCAGAATGTTATTTTGCTATTTGACATCTGTATACTTGCTCACATAACCATACCTCATCTATTCATACCCCTCATTTTGCAGATGGGGAAACTGAGACCCAGAAAAGTGGTGTGCCCAAGTCACACTGCCTATCAGAAGCAGAGTGGAAGGGCTTCTGGGTGGCTCAGTTGGTTAAGCGTCTGCCTTTGGCTTAGGTCATGATCTCAGGGTCCTGGGAACAAGCCCCGCATCGGGCTGCCTGCTTAGCAGGGAGCCTACCTCTCTCTCTCTCCCTCTGCCAGTCACTCCCCCTGCTTGTGCTCTCTCTTTGTCAAATAAATAAATAGAATCTTAAAAAAAAAAAAAAAAGCAGAGTGGATATTGCTGTTTCTCAAAATAGGGGAGTCTAACTCTGGGAGAAGTATCAGTCCCAGGTTTCGGGTTTGAAAAAACGATTATTAGTATTTTTATTTGAGTGTCATTGACACACAGTGTTATGTTAGTTTCAGGTGTACAACATAGCAATTCAACAAGTTCACACGTTATGGTGTGCTCAGCATAAGTGTAGCTACTATCTGTCACCATATAACGCTCATACAATGTCATTGACTCTGTTCCTTATGCTGTGCCATAATGGGACTGTTTTCTTAATTTCTCTTTCTTGTAGTCTGTAATTAGTGTATAGCAACACAACTAGTTTTTGTACGTTGGTTTTATATCGTGCAACTTTACTGAATTTGTTTATTCTACCAGTTTGGTGGAGTCCTTAGGGTTTTCTTTTTTTTTTTAAAGATTTATTTATTTATTTGAGAGAGCAAGAATGAGAGAGAGAGTACATGAGAGGGGGGAGGGTTAGAAGGAGAAGCAGGTTCCCTGCCGAGCAGGGAGCCCAATGCGGGACTCGATCCAGGGACTCCAGGATCATGACCTGAGCCGAAGGCAGTCGCCTAACCAACTGAGCCACCCAGGAGCCCCTTAGGGTTTTCTATACATACTATCATTTCATTGCAAATAGAAACAGTTTTACTTCTTCCTTTCTGGCTTGGATGCCTTTCATTTTTCTTGCCTAATTGCTCAGGCTGGGACTTCCAGTCATGTTGAATAGAAGTGATGAGGGTGTGTATTTTTTCCCTGCTCCTGATCTTAGAGGAAAAGCTTTTAGCTGTTCACCATTGAGGATGATGTCAGCTCTGGGCTTGTCACATGTGGCCTTTATGATGTTGGAGTGTGTTCGTCTATACCCGATTTATTGAGAGTCTTTATCTTGAAAGGATTTAAATTTTGTCAAATGCTTTCTCTACATCTATTGAGCTGATAGTTATTTTAATCCTTCATTTTGTTAATGTGGTGTATCATGCTCACTGATTTACGGATATTGAACCATCCTTGCATCCCCAGAATACACCCCACTCAGTCATGGCGTGTGACCCTTTTCATGTATTGTTGAACTCAGTTTGCTAACATTTTGAGGAGTTTTGCATCTGTGTTCATTGGGGATGTTGGTCTGTGATTCTCTTTTCTTGTAATGTTCTTGTCTTGCTTTGGTGTCAGAGTAATGCTGACCTCAGGGAACTAGTGTGGGAGTGTTCCTTCCTCTTTTGTTTTGTTTGTTTTTTGGGTTTTTTGTGTGTATTTTTTGTTTTTGTTGTTGTTGTTTTGGAAGAGTTTGAGAAGGATGGCATTAATTCTTAAAATGTTTCGTGATTTCACCAGCGAAAGTATCTGGCCCTGGACCTTTCTTTGGGAGGTTTTTGATTACTGATTCAATCTCCTTACCAGTAATTGGGCTGTTCAGATTTTCTCTTTCTTCACGATTCAGTCTTGGTGGTTTGTATGTTTCCAGGAATTCATCCGTTTCTTCTGGATTGTCCAGTTTGTTGGTATGCTTGTTCTATTAGTTTCTCATGATCCTTTGTACCTCCATGTAATTCGTTTTATGTCTCCTTTTTCATTTATAATTTTGCTTATTTGAATCTTTTCTCTTTTTCTTGATAAGCCTAGCAAAAAGTTTGTCTATTTTGTTTCTCTTCCCAAAAAACCAGCTTTTAGTTTTGTTACTTTTTGTTTTATCTTTTTAGCCCATATTTCATTTATTTTCACTGTGATCTTCGTCATTTCCTTCCTTCTGTTCACACAGCTTAGTGCTTTTTTTAGTTCCTTGAGGTGTAAAATCGGGTTCTTCTTAACGGAGATGTTTGTCACTATGGACTTTCCCCTCAGCACTGCTTTCGCTCTATCCCACAAGTTTTCATTTGTCTTGAAGTATTTTTTTATTTCTGCCTCGATTTCTCCTTTAGCCCATGGTTGTTCAAAAGCACGTCATTTAGTGTTCACAGATTTGTGAATTTCCGTTTTATTTTGTAATTGGTTTCTAATTTGGGGGGTCAGAAGAGATGCTTGACATGATTTCGACCTTCCTACACTTATTGAGACTTGTTTTGTGGCCCACCATGTGATCTGTCCTGGAGAGTGTCCCCGTGCGCTTGAGGAGACCGTGTGTCCTGCTGCTGCTGGACGGACAGCGTAGGTCCATCTGGGCTCACGTGTAGTTTAAATCACTGGCTTCCTGTCCGGATGATTTACCGAGTGTTTGAAGTGGGGGATTGAATTCTCTGTTGTTACCGCATTACTGCGTCTCATTTCAGATCCGTTAGTATTTGCTTAATATATTTAGGTCCTCCCGTGTTGGGTACGTAAATATTTACCAGTGTTATATTCTCTTGTGAATCGGCCCTTTATCATTATATAATGACCTTTTTCATATCTTAATTCAGCCTTTGGCTCGAAGCCTATTTCGTGCCATGTAAGTCCTGCTGTCCCTGCTCTGTTTGTTTTCCATTTGCACGGATTACCTCTTTCCACCCCTTCACTCTGAGCCTATGTGTCCTTAAGGGCAAAGTGCGTCTGTTGCAGGCAGCATATAGGTGGGTCTTGCCAATTTTCAAATTAAGTGGTGGTGGTGTTGAGTTGCAGGGTCTTTATATATTCTGGACATAAGATTTATAAATTCTCTCTCCCATTCTGTGCGTTGCCTTTCCCCTTTACCGATTGTGTCTTTTGCTGCATAGAAATTCCTAATTTTCATGAGGTCCAACTGATTCATTTTTGCTTGTGTTCCCTCTCGTCTTGGTGTCATATCCAGGAAAGCGTTTGCAAGTCCAGCATCATGAAGATTTTCCCTTATGCCTTCCTCTAACTGTTTTACATTTTGGGGTCTTAGATATAGGCCTTTGATCCATTTTGAGTTCATTTTTGCATGCGGTGTAAGGCAAGGGTCGAACCTCATTCCTTTGTATGCGGAGATCCAGTTTTCCCCACGCCGTTTGTTGTGAAGGCTATAGATACTTGTTTGGACTTGCTTTTCTCAGTTGACAGTTTACTCTGGAGATCACCCTGTATTGGTTCATCTGTATCTTCCACATTCTTCCCCACGGCCACCGGGAAGCTCCCTGTGCCACGCACCATGGTTGATTTATGGGCATTGAGTCGTTTCCAGTATTTTGCGATCTCAAACGATGTTCAGTGAATCACCTTGTACATTTGCATTTTCACATTGTCAGAGGTGCTTTTAGGGGAGCTTCCTAGAAACGGAAGTGCATGGAGTGTTATTAGGACCAAATTTCCCTGCAAGAGGCGTATGCCCTGTGTACCGCCAGCCATAGGTGAGGGGGCCGTGCCGGCTTCCTCACAGCACCCCCCAACGCTGTGTTGTCACGCTCTTTTATTTTTCACCAGCCTGATAGCTTTGTTTTAATCTGCATTGCTACAATTATAACTACGCCTTTGGACAGTTTTCATATGCCCAAAGGTCACGTGTGCGTGTGTATGTGTTTGTGAATTGTTTGTTCAGGTCTTTTCCAAATTTTTCTATTGAGTTTTTGGTCCCTGGTCCCTTAATTTTTAAGTCCTTTGTATCTGGGGATATTAGTCCTTTGTCTGCAGTCAGTGTTGTGAATGTCTTCTCTCAGTTGGTCATGTGTCTTTTGACTTTGTCTCAGGTGCTTTTGTCATGAAGAAACGTTCAGATTTGTCAGTCTTGAGTCTGTTGCCTCTGCACCATGAGCCGCGGTGGAGGGCCCTTCCCCCACACCACGGTGTGAGGACCGTTCACTGTGCTTTCTTCTAGAAGTTGGGGCTCTGTCATCTGCATCCCGCCCGTGTCCATGAGGAGTTCGGTGTGTGTGATCTAAGGTCACCTCTTTCCAGTGCTGTCCAGGGTCCCTTCCTTAGCCGTCCAGCCTGCTCACCGGCCCTCTGGGAACAGCGGAGGCAGGGAGCCCAGGAGGGTGTTGCTGGGAGGGGCTGGGAACAGCTTGCTCTCCAGTTGGGATAAGAATGAGAGGTGAGGGGTCCACTGCTGAAGACAGAAGACAGGCATGTTTTCAGGAAGAGGGGCACTGGGGGCATGACCCTACAGTGTTTGCTCTGGCACCTGGGTGCGTGGTGTCTGTTTCTGAGGCAGGGAAGGCGCTGGGGTCAGGCAGGGATGGGGAGCCCATGGGGGATGTGTCCTGGTGCAGGGGTTTGCTGGTGGGAGCTTGGAGGATGGCCTGGCTGGGCTCACGGGTCTATATAGGTGATGTGGGAGCAGGGGCTGGGCCAGATGACAGCCCGGGTGACATTGAGGAAGGAGGGGCCCAGGAGGGCAGGTGTCCTGGCACCGAGGCGAGTGGGTGCGGGAAAACAGGGCAGAGCATCGGATGGTCTCAGAACTGGCCTTCAGGGACCTCCGGGGGCCTGGCTGCACCCCGGGAACTGCTGTAATGCCACATCCTCCCCCAAAGCATCAGAATGGTGTGGATCCTGACACGAGCGTCCTGGGTGTCGGTGGAGGGCGGGCAGGGTGGTGACACCCACAGGGGTTGGGGTTCTCACCTGGCTCCAAGCTGGGGCCCCGGGACAGGCTTCAGGGGACTGGGGAGGGGGCTTCTTGGAGTGGAGGGTGTAGGGGACGTGGCTCTTCTGAGTTCTGCCCCTGTCCCCCCCTGCCCCGAGTGCCCCGTAGCCATGATGACCGCAGTGACCGCCCTGGCTTCCACAACAGAAGCTCACCGGTGGGAGTGACAGGCGGGAGCTGTCAGATGACACTGCTTTCGTCCTGGCTCACACCGGTGCACCCCAGGACGTGGGTGCCAGGCCAGGCCTGCAAACCCCACCCCTGCCCCAGGGGGCGCCGGTGGGGGGTGCCCCAGGCACAGAGTCACACAAACAAGGGAAACAAAGCCGCAGCGGAGGGGAGGTCGGAAGAGGGAGGGCGGCGTACAGCACAGGGCAAGCGCGTGCGGTTTGTGTGAGGCCCTTGCCCAAGGAACCCAGGAAGGCTTCCTGAAGGAAATGTTGCTCAGGGTGAAATCGAAGCTTCCACATCACTGTGATGCCCGCCCTATCTCGGGGGCCCCTGGGGAAAGAGCTGTGTCTGTGTGACCAGAAGTGCAGGGTACGGCACGGATTAGGATGCAGCAACTATCTAAAGGTCTCCACTTGCTGTTTCATGGGAGAGAGAATTTCCGTCTTTCATGTGCGGTGGCTTGGGGGCAGGGCTGATGGATCCCAGGGCCCGTTCCCCTGGCCTCAGTGATCGTCTCCTCTTTGTTCTAGTTCAGCATCTCTGCTCCCGGGACCCCCACACCTGGCAAACCCTGTCCCCCAGTCCACGACCTGCAGGGCCTCTCTGCTCCGAGGAGTGACTGGCCTCCAGAGGGCTGGTCAGAGCGGTGTGCGGGGCGCTTGGTGTCCTGGGGAGAAGTCTCGGCCATGGGTGGAGGTGGGGGAAGGCAGGGCCGCTGCCGGGCTGGGGTCCGGGCCGGCGGCTCGAGGATGTGTGGGCTATTCTGGGCGGCAGGCAGGAAGCCGGCCGTGCTCCTGGCGGCTGCGTAGGGTCTAGGCCTGGTGTGGGCATTTCCCACCCCACGTCCGTGCCCGTCCTGGCCGGCTCTTCCTTTCCTCTGCTTTGTTACCTCCTCAGCCAGGGGCTCTCTGGCTTGGGCTGGGAGATGGTCCCTGAGTTGAGAAGGAAAAGCGGGGCTCTCAGGGGCCCACAGGATGGTGTGGGGCAGCCCACTTGGGAGATGCCCACAGAGGTGACTGGCAATGGCCAGGAGGGCCTTGCTGCCGATGCCTCCTTTCTGATTGGATGCATCTGGCATTGACTCTGCTTCCTGGTGCTCAGAGGCTCCTGGCATTTTCCTCCTGCCTCTGGTTGGTGCACAAGAAAGCAGCACATCACTGACGTCACCCCACCTCCCACCCGGCCTTCCACTTGGGGTCTCTGGGGCCCACCCAGGTGCTCAGTGGGTAAACAGCAGATACCAGCCAGAGCCTGTGTTCACTGATCCTGGGAGGCCTGGCGCACCTGATGCCTCTTCTCCCAAGTGAGGCCTTCTTCTGACCTTGTCACCGGAGGCCCTCCCAGTCCTCCACCCTGGTCCTGCCATCCCGGCCTCAGGCCTTCCAAACCCTGCCTCAGGGCCTTTGCATGACTGTTTCCTGCCTGGAATATCCATTCCCGGCAGAACTGCTTGTCCCCACCTCCCAGAGCGGCCCCCCGGCCCTGCCACTCACTGGGACGGCCCCCTTTCTGTTTCCCCGGGGCAGCTGTCCCTCTTCGTCATGCCTGATTTGTTTTCTGGTTTATCGTCTCTTTTTCCCCAAGTTGGCCTCTCTTGTGGAAGCTGGCGTAATGCCTGGCTCATCACTGGTACTTTCCACCTGGGGGTAGGGATGGGGGGCAGACCACGTCGGGCCTTGCAGGCGGGGTGAGGAGCGTGCATGTGGTTTTGAGCACCTGGGGAAGGACTGGAGGGCGTCCTGGGGGTGCCCCACGGCATGGAGTAGGACCAGAGAGGCCTTGCAGGCCCCGGCGTCCTCCACGGTCAGCGGCCACGTGTGCGGGACCTGGTTCAGTCAAGTCCTGGGTACTCCAGGCGACTCACCCTCCGTGACCGGTGGCTGGTGGTGGGTGGCCGAGGAGCATGTTTCTTGCCCCCGCGTGGCCAGCCAGGCCACCATCCGGGGGCCGAGGATGCTGACACCAAAATAAAACTGCTAATTGCATCCGGCGTTGAGTAACGCACGCCCGGCTGTGGGAGAGGAACATCAAGGCCCCAGGCCCGTCCTGCTGCATGGCTGGCCACTTCCTCCCTGCCTGCCCGAGAGCGGCTCCCGCTGAAGGCAAGACCGGTGGGGAGCCCTACAAGGCAGGAGCCTGCGGGGCGCCTGCACCCCGAGGCCCCGGGGGCACCGTGACCCCTGCACGGGACATGGGCCCCCGTCCGCCTGGGCCTCTTCCATGGCACAGTCACAAGGAGCCCCGAGGGGGTTGCTCCCTAGCAGGGGGTGCTCCCTGGCGGGGCCGCGGGCGGGAGGAAGCAGCATGGAGGAAGTGGGAGCGTCTGTCTCAGGCCAGCTGGAGAAAGAGGAAACGGACGTTCGCCGGAGGGGCAGACCCTCCACAAGTCTGGCTCAAGCAGGCAAGACCTCGTCTCGTCCAGGCTGGTGATGGGAGGCGCCTGCAGGCGGCGCCCGCCATGTGCCGGACGTCTGTCCCTCAGCGGCCGAGCCCCGTGTGGCTACCTGATGCCATGTGTCCTCTCCCAGGACCTGTCTCCGCCCTTGCTGTGCCCACTAGGGGGCCCTGCTCCTGGACCTGCGGGGGTACCACGGGGCAGTTGAGGGGCTGGAGGAGCTGCTGGGCTGCGCCGCCCCCTGCTCCTGCCATGCCCAAGGGCCCGGGGCACGGTGCCACCAGCCCCTGCGGGCTGCATCTGGGGATGTCCTTGCGGGGCCTGGGTGTAGAGCCCCAGACCCGGGCTTGGGGCCCTGGGCACATGCAGCGCTCATCCTTGTCCCCCCTGGGCCCCAGGCTTGCCCGCTGCACCACCTGCTGCCGTGGGTACAGCCCGAGGGCCACGCTGAAGCCCCAGCGGGTGGAGAGGGGCTTTCCGAACAGCAAGCTCCACGTGGATGCGGCGTGGACGCCATCCTCCGAGCAATGGGCCGGGGCTTCTGCACTGGGGAGGGGCCGGGGCTGTCGGTCAGGGGACCCTGCAGTCCTTGGTGGCTGACCGTGCCCACCGTGCCCTGGCCTGGGGTGCAGATGTTAGTGGGCCAGACGGCCCCTGGGGTAGGGGTGTCGGCAGCACGGTGGACGGGGGTTGCGCTGAATTAGAGGGTCAGCGCAGGGAGGGCCCCGTGCTGGAGGCAGGGGAGCCATGTCTGTCTCCTGCCACCGACGTCCCTGCCTCACCCCACCCCTGCCATCCCTGCCTCACCCCC
>NW_023270418.1:36196054-36329669 GCF_011800145.1 Mirounga leonina | reverse complement strand
CCCCCCCGCATCCCTGCCTCCACCCCCACCCCCACATCCATGCCTCTGTGCACCCCTGCATCCCTGTCTCACGCCCCCATCCCTGCCTTCCAGAGGCTTCTGTGCTGCTCCGTAGGAGAGCTTGTGTGCAGCCTTGCCGGACGGGTCTCTCTCTTGCGGCCCGCAGCTGGGGAGTGCTACCATCTTGGGCCTGGGGCTGGGCCGTGCTGGGGTCCCTGGGGGTGCTCTCGGGGGCCAGCACATTCCTTCCTGGCACCTCACACACCACAGTGGGAGGCCAGCAAGGCACTGTGCCTGGCAGTCCTGAGCCTTCCCGGCGCAGGCAGGGCGGCTACAGAGGCCCAGGTGAAGGGCCCTATTCAGGAGGCCCGCCCAGGGCTGTGTGGGTTGGTGCGTCCTGCTCCCTGCGGGCTGTCCTGTCACTGGGTTCTCACCAGGTTCTTGGTTTGTCAGCAGAGGGCTTTGCTGGGCCAGAGTGGCGGGGTGTAGACAACAGGACTTTCTGGCTCTGCGGGTGGAGGGGACGGGCCCTGGCCTCGGGGAAGCTGCCAGCCTGCTCTTGGCCCCTGCGTCCTGGGGGCCTGGAGGGGAGGAGGAAGTCCCGCTCAGGTTGGAGGCTGTGACCAGGCTCCAGGGTCTTCATCCCTCTCGCTAGTTCTAAGAGGGGGTTGCCCCAGCGGAGAGCTGTGAAGCCAGCCCCTGCCCACTCTGGACCATCTGTGGGTTCCCAGAAGCCAGCACCTTGTTCAGAGAACCTGGGCCCTCCCAGAGCAGGAGGACTCGGGGGGGCACTGGTCACCTGGGCCCTCCATGGTGCCAGGCCTGCCCGGCAGCTGCCTCAGCACCTCCCCCAGATGCCAGCCTGCTGGGATGAGGGGGACCAAGGGCTGGGAGAGAGGTCAGGGGCCACCCCAGGTGGGAGTGGGATTAGGGGTGTGAGCTGAGGCTAGTGGGCGCCCTGTGTGTGCTGGGTGGGCAGCCTTGACAGGGAGGGCCGGGCCACTGATGGTCTTTGGCTGCGAGGGGTTGGGTGGGTCGGTGCAGGGGTTGGGTGGGCCCTGTCTTGGGTTAGGGGCTGCCAGCATGAGCTTTCCTGCCTCTCAGCAATGCCTTTGCCTCCAGCCATCGGGTCAGGAGCCTGGGGCTTTGGGGACATTGGGGAGGGCGGGGAAGGCAGCTGCGAGGCTTGGCCTGACACCTGCCTTCTCATGCTGTCTCTCTGGGTCTAGGTGGGTGGTGGTCTCGGCCCCAAAGGACAGATTGTATGGGTGAGCTGCCATGGAGTCACGGGGCCCAGGCTGGGGGGCCGCCAGGGCTGGAGGCTGAGGCGTGGCACAGGGTCTCTCGGGCAGTCTGGGCTGTGAGCAGGACTGTCCCTGGCACATGGTGTCGCCAGCACCCTGACGTGATTCTGCTGTGTGGTCTGGGCCAGCCCATCCTCTCTGGGGCTCAGTTTCTAGAGAAGCAGGGCCGACTGGGCTTCTCTCCTGGACCCCGTGCTCAGCTCTCTCACAGGACGGAGCCACGGCCCTAGAGCGAGGGTGGGGCTGCCTGCCCTGTGCTGGCTTTTCTCCTTCCTTGGGGGGACCCCAGGCCTGGCATTTCTAAGCCTCTGTTCTCCCACCTGTGAGGTGGACATCACAATACCTAACCCGCTGTGGTCATCCGGGGATCCAGGAAGCGCTCAGGTCTGCTGAGCCCCCGGAACCAGGCCGGCCTCACAGAAACCCCGGCTCTCACCGCTGTCCCTCCGCTCGGTGACCATAGGCTGCCACTCCCTGCTGGGTCACCCCCCGGTGTCCACGCATCAGAGGAGGGACCTCGGCCCAGAAAGGTGGGAAATGAGGGCCCTTCCAAGGCAGGGGCAGCCGTTTCAGCTGCAGACAGGAATCGGCAGTGAGGGTATCCGCCCCCACTGCCCCCCCCCGGTGCTGGGCCTCCCCTTGGAGGAGCCACAGAACCCTGGGGGTCCGGGACCCCCCTCCCCAGGGCATGGCCTAGGAGCCACTGGCCCGAGGCCTCCCCGTCCGGCTTAGGGATCCACAGGCATCTGTGTTGGGAGAGACCATGAATATTGGGGGGCCTTCTCCAGCACTCTGAGCCTGGGCGTTGCTTCCCTGCCTCTCCACGCCACCTTCTCCCTGACTTTGCTGTCTGCCTGTGGGCCATGTTCTCTCCTCTCCTTTGGGGTGGCTCATGCCCACGGTCATGCCCCCACGGAGACCCCCTCAGCAGCCCCTCTGGTACCCGGCCTGGTTCTGGGAGCTCCGCAGGCCTGAGGGCTTCAGGGTGACCATGGGTGGCATGGTCGAGCGCTCTGCCGAAGCCTCTGTCCCCAAGCCAGCCCCCGGTGGCGTGACCCTTCGGGTGGCTGTGGAGGTGCCCCCGCCCCCACCCCCCGCACACACAAGGGCTCTGTGCTGGGAGGGTGTGCAGAGTGAGGGGACCCCGGGCAGGGCTGTCCGGACCGATCGCAGCCGGCACTGGGGCAGCCCTGTCTCCCACTGGCCGCCGCTCGGGGCTGTGGTGCGCTGTTGGGTGATTGGCCAAGGGAGGCCTGAAGTGCCTCCAGCCAAGGGGCCCCCCATTTCTGCGCCTAGGGGCCAAGGCTGTCCGAGCGTGGCCATCGGGGTGAGCACCCCTCTTGTCCGTTTGTCCCGAGGGGGACAGCGTCTCTGTCTTTGGACATCCAGGGAGCCATCACAGGCCTTCCCAGGAGAGCGTGACCCCGTCCGTGCGCGCCAGCTGTCCCGGGCTCCGGGGAGAGGCCTGCGGGAGACCGTGTGCTTGGATCCCTCTGCCTCACTGCCCGGCTGGTGGCCTCGCTGGCCTTCACGTCAGGCTCTGAGAGGGCGAGGGCTAGAGGCGTGGGCGCCGGGCTGGCTCAGCGTCTCCCGTGGCTGCATCCGGGGCAGGCCCTCCCCGGGACCACGCCCTCCGACCCCCCCCGGGTCTCCTGCTCACGCCGCTGCCATCATGTGCACCCCCGCAGCTGGGAGGCCCCCCGGCCGCCCCCAGGCTCCTTTCTGCCATTGGTGTGCAGCCTAGGGTGTGTGCGTGCGGAGAGCTGCCTCCAGAGCTGTGCCCGGGGCCATCGGAAGGCCCGTGGGGGCGGACCGAGGAGGGGAAGAACGGAGCACAAGGATCTCACTTCTTGATACACTTGATACACTCTGGAGGCCTGCATGGAGGAGGCAACACTGAGAATTCTATTCACTGAGCTCCTGAGTTGAGCCTAAAGGTGCATTCAGTTGGTTGTTTAACAAACAGTGATGTGCCGGGCCTGCAGAGGGAAACTGGCAGATGGGACCCCGCCTGGGAGCCCCTTTCTCAGTCGGGGAGGCAGCAGGGGGCAGCAGGCGGTCAGTGGTCTGCGGGGTGGAGCAGGGTTCACGGCCCAGGCAGGTGCCAGGAGGGCTCGGGCCAGCGGCTCCTAGGCCATGCCCTGGGGAGGAGGGGTCCCCTGCTGAGTGTGGCAGCCAGCCAGCGGGCGGAGGGGAGACGGCCGGGGCTCACTGGTGGTGTCTTCCGTCTCTCCCGCTCGTTTGTCTCCCTGACGTGATGGGGTCTGGACGGCGCAGCATGCGGAACGGGGACCTCGAGGAGACGTGTGCACGTCCTGACTCCTGTGACTGATTTCATCTGGAGAGGGGGTCTTAGACACGGTTCAGTGACGAGAAAGGAAAAGATGAAAAGGAGCTTCTGAATGTATTTTGAATTATATTTTAAAAACTGATACCAACTTCATACAGAGACAGCATCTTTGCAGGTGGGGTGGGGTTCAGCATCTAGAGGGGCAGAGGTGACCCTGGATTCCTGGGGGCCCTACGTGCGGTGACAGGTGGTGACGGTTGTCCTCATAAGAGGAGGGGCCATGTGACCATGGAGGCAGAGACCGGGCAGTGCGGCCACCAGCCCAGGGACACCTGGGGCCCCAACAATTGGACAAGGACACAGCCCCCATCGCCCCAGCCCTCCCTGCCCAGGATGACCCCCCACCATGCTTGTCCTCACAGTGTCCATGCACAGCATGGTATTCCTGCCCGGGGGACTCTGACACTGAGTGCCAAGCCCAAGGGAGAGGTTGTCTTGGCCTGGAGCTGGGCCTGCGGGGGATCCCGGGGTTGGCAGCTTGGGCTCACAGTGCCTGTGGCCTGGACATATTCTGGCTGGCTCAGAGGCCTCGGTGTCCCCATCAGTGGCTGTGACCTTGCTCCACACTCCAGGGCCGCCCGGGATGGAGGGCCAGCTGCACGGCCTGGAACCCCTGGAGAACCCATGGCACCTCGCCCCAGGCGGCCCCTCCTCACGTGGGGTGCTGGGACCCCTGCCGCACGGGGCTTACAGGAAGCAGTGCCAGGCACGGGCTGGGCCAGCAAGAGGACCTCGGCCTCCCTGCTGGGCAGGGTTGCCCCCCACCCCGGGGACAGCTCTGCAGGACCTGAGGCCACCCCCTGTGGCCTGCCCTTCATTTGCCGGGGTGGGGGCGGTCTTTGGAACCTTTCTTCCAGGGCGACTTTTGTACAGAGAGAAGCCCCTCCGATAGGGTTTGGACGTCAGTACTGAATCTGTTGAATCCCACGCTCCAAACGCCGTCCGACCTTGGGCTTGAGGTCGCTGTGACAGCCCTTGGTTTCTGTGCCTGCGAAGGTCCTGTCCCAGGTGGGCAGGCCTCTGAACCTCGCTCTGCCCTCCTACAGCCTGCCTGAAACTGGGGCAGCTGTCCACCGCTGCCTACAAACCCTTTTACTTCTGAAAAATTTTTAAATTGTGGTAAAATACGCATAAAATTTATCATCTTAGCTACGTCAAGTGCACATTCGCCCTGTTGTGCAGCCGTCCCCACCGTCTGCCTCCAGAACTTTCCATCTTCCCAAATGGAAACTCCATCCTCATGAGACACCGACCCCCTCCCTCCCCTGGCCCCGGCGCCCACCGTCCACTCTCTGTCCCCGTGAATCTGGGGAACCCCAGGGACCCCGTGTGAGTGGATCACACGGGATTTGTCCTTCTGTGTCTGGTTCTGTCAGCATCTGAGGCTCCTCCCTTCACACATAACCTTTTCCTGGGCCGAAAGGACTCAGGCACTCACACAATCCTTATACACTTAGTAAATTAAGCCTCCCGATCCAGCACGGTTCACATCCTCCGTGGCCTGTGGCTACATTTCAGCATCCTGGAATTTCAGCTTAAACCCCGGGGTAACCTGAGGGCCACGTTCTTTGGTGTTGGGGGCCCCGAGGGCACCGGGAGCTGCCTGCGCTTTGTGCTGTGTGTGGGGTTCGCATAAAGGATCCCAAACTTCCCTGGGAAATATCTGGGGTGGAAAGGTGCCTCCCGGCAGGCGGGAAAACCTCACCAGGCTCCACAGTGCTTCCTGAGGTGTCCGGGCACCAGGGGAGGGCTGCGGTCCCCGCGCCCCGGAGGGCCCCCCTGCTGTCTTGGACCAGGGCCCTGGTGCGCCTCCTGCATTCTTTCCTGTTCCCAGGGCACCTGGCCCCCGTGGGTACTACCGTGATGACCGATAACATTCAGGACGTCCCTCCAGGCTGGCGCTCGTGGCCCCGGCCCCTGGCCAGCAGCACAAGCAGGGCATTGTCCCTCGGGGCACAGAGCTGCCACCATGCTGGGGGCCAGCATGGCCTCTGGGGGGTTGGCATCCTTTGTGCCCCCCAGCCCAGCTCCTGCACCTTGACCCAGAATGGGTCGGGTCCCTCCTCTTCCTGAGCCGCAGTCTGCCAGCTCTTGGGGTCTGTGGCTGAGGGCTGGGTCGGAGGGGCAGTCTCAGCCCTGCAGAGGCCGGACGGGGGCATCAGGCACCCCGTGCCGTGAGCCCCTCAAGGACAGGGCCCCTGTCTCAGCATCTCAGAGGCCCCGAGGCCCACCCAGGACAGGGTGGAGTAGACAGACGCACGCTTTGTGGAATGATTTGTTTTTTTTAAGACTTTATTTATTTGAGAGAGTAAGTGAGAGCACACAAGCAGGGGGAAGAGACAGGGGAGAAGCAGGCTTCCCGTTGAGCGGGGAGCCCAATGCGGGGCTCGATCCCAGGACCCTGGGATCATGACCTGAGCCGAAGGCAGACACTTAACGACTGAGCCACCCGGGTGCCCCGTTGTTGAATGATTCTTTCCGAAACTAGCAGCCATGTTAAGATACTTGATGAACGGGCGCCTGGGTGGCTCAGTTGGTTAAGCGGCTGCCTTCAGCTCGGGTCATGATCCTGGAGTCCCAGGATCGAGTCCCACATCGGGCTCCCTGCTCGGCAGGGAGTCTGCTTCTCCCTCTGACCCTCCTCCCTCTCATGCTCTCTGTCTCTCATTCTCTCTCTCGCAAATAAAATAAATAAAATCTTGAAAAAAAAAAACAAAAAAAAAACTTGATGAACTCTGGAGGCTTCGGGATACAGCCGGCCTGGGGAAGCAACTTGCGTGGCTGTGCACCAACCGTTCCCCGACCCTCCAGGGAAAATACTCTGCAGCGGCCCCAGGAGGGGCTCCCCGGGGAAGGGCCCCGGCCCCTGCTGGCTCCCCCCCCTGCCCCCGGGCCCCTGCTGGCTCCCACCTCACCCCCCCCAGGCCCCCGCTGTTTCCCAACCCCTTACCCGGCCCCTGCTGGCTCCCATCCCCAGGGCCCGGAGCCTCCAGCTGTGTGGGGGTCTCCCTGGAACCTCTGACCGGGGGCTTGGGGTGAGGACACCCATCCTGACGTCCTCTTGGGGGGCCGGCTGGGGCCTGAGCACAGGAGGGGCTGCTTCCCTCCCAATGGTGCCCCCGCCTCTGGGCTCCCCGTGCTTCTTGAGGCAGGCCCTGGGCGGTGGGCAGAGGGGCCCCTGGACAGCCCGCTCCCCAGCTGCGAAGTCCCGGTGCTGGGTGCGTGGCGCCCTCCTGCGGGGCCTCGGTGCTCCTGCCTGACGTGCTCCTGGCGAGCTACAGCCTTCTGCCTCGTGGCTGAGCTCGTACTGACTGGATGGTCGGTGGTGGGCTGCCACCCGGCAGTGACCCACTCCTGCAGGGTCTCTGTGACGCTGGAAGGGACAAGGAGGCCGGCTGAGGTGCGGCCTGGCGGAAGCAGGGGCCCGGCACGACACCCCAAGCGGGCGGAGGTGCCTCCGCGGATCCCCTTTAGGCGCCCCCCGCGTCAGGAGGCAGGACGCAGTCCAGACCAAGGAGCTTCCCGGGCCTGTCCTGGTGGCGGAGCCGGGAGGCAGGTGTGCGGGAAGCCCTGGGCAGTGGCGCCCGCGGACCCGGGCCTCACGGTTCTCGCCCGCGGGCCGCAAAGGTGCGGGGTGTGGGCGCGTGACTCAGGTGTGGCCAGTTCTGTTGCCTGCGGGCCAGCTGGAGAACGGCCCCCAGAGAGGTCTGCGTCCTGCCCTGGCTCCCGTGCGTGTGGGACCTTCCGTGGCTTTGCAGGTGTGGCTCAGTGAGGACCTTGAGATGGGGTCACCCTGGCTTCTCGGGGGGCCCTCAGTGTCCTCACCGATGTCGCGAAGAGGCTCCGGAGGAGAGGGCACGAGCGCTTGGTGCTCGTCCCAGGCCCAGTGCCGGGGTCCCTGCTCGGATGTCCGGGTGCTCTACCTCCCGTGGCCCTGTGAGCGAGTGGCCCAGGGCTCTGGCTTGTGTCGATGGGCAAACTGAGGCAGACGGCTCTGCCCGGGCCACGTGGCCTTGGAGGGGCTGTGGGCGGGCACCGTTGTCTCCTCTGGGTGCTTCCTTGGCTCCGTCTGTACCCAGAGATCCGGGAGGGGGCTGGGTGGTTGTACCTGCTCTGTTTCCTCGGCTGAGCTGGGCAGCAAGCCCGCTGGGAGCGGGATGAGTAGGTAGCGGGACTCGAGAGGGGCTCTGGGGTGCGGCTCAGGACCATGTGGCATGGCCCACGCAAGGCCCTTTGCCCTCACAGTCCGTGGAAGGTGAGCTCTGTGCCCGAGGAGTGATCCGGCCACAGATGGCGTTTACCATCTCCATCGGCGTTTACCTGTGTCCCGGTGAGACTGAAGCCCCGTCTCATTCACCCCCACAGAGGGCTCCCTGTGGGGTCTGGCAGGGAGGCTTGGCCATGTCTGTTAAACTGCTTTACTGTGGGCTGGGGTCCTGGTCTCCTTGGTGGAGGCCCGGCGGGACTGGACACCCTTCCAAGCGAGTAAGAGGGTCCACAGAGCTGAGGCGGTACAGAGCGTGGCTGCGCACGGTCCCTGGAAGGAGGCAGTACAGACACAAAGACCAGGAGGCTTGATGCAGTCTCAGGAGTGCCCAGAAGGGTTGGGCGGCAGGGACAGCAGCGGGTGCAAAGGCCCTGAGGCAGGCAGGGCCGAGCATGCTCAGAAGAGGGGCGGGAGGAGCTGAGTATTCTGGGCTCGCTGTGGTGTCCCCTGGGGGATGGGTGTCACGGGGGACTCCCATGCCGGGAGTCAGGCTCACCTGACTGCTGGTGGGGTGGGCTGTGGGGGCCCAGGGTGGAGACTGATGGGCAGGCTGCAGAGAGGGGTCGGCTGGTATCTGGCTTTGTAGGGGGAGCCGATCAGCCTGTGTGGGGAGGGAGGGGATGGTGGCAGGTTTTGGCCAGAGCTGCTGGAGGGCAGGGTGTGGCCTGAGAAATTGGGGTGGGGGGTGGAAAGGGGCTGAGGTGGTAGGGGGAGATGCAGGGAGCTTCTTGGTGGGCACAGGGTGGGTGTGTGGGGGTGGGGGTGGACTGAAAGTCCCCGGGAGCAGCAGGATCTCGGGGGGGGGAAAGGGCTGGGGGTCTGGGTCCCCGACCACGCTGTGTTCCCTGCTGTCCGGTCTTTGAGGACCTGCCGAGAGGATGCTTGGAGACCCTGGAGCCCCCTGGAGCCCCCTGGGTGACTCCCCCAGACTTGCCCCTCCCCCAGGCAGGCCCTGTGACATCCAGGGATGTGGGGGGCATCCTCTGTGCCGCTGGCCCCTGGTGCCTGCCGGTCTTCTTCTTCTTCTGTCTCTGTGGCTTCCCATTAAGGGAACCGCACCACACGTGGCCTGTAAGCGTGGCTTCTTGGCGCCAGGCTTTAAGGTCTGTCCCACGGTCACGGGGGGTCAGAACTCGGCCTCCACGGCAGGCTGGCAGCGCCCCGCTCTGTGCACCTGCGCCTCGGGTTCTGGGCTCTGGTGGCACTCGAGTTCTCAGACTCGGGGAGGGAAGGGGCCTGGTCCAACGGCGCAGGGGTGGGGGGTGGCGGGGAGCCCCTCTGGCCGCCGGGCCTGCGCCTGCGTCGCCGGAGCTGACCACCGTGTCCTCCTGCCCTGCAGCTTCCTCATCGTCCTGGTCTGCCTCATCTTCAGCGTGCTGTCCACCATCGAGCAGTACGTCGCCCTGGCCACAGGGACCCTCTTCTGGATGGTACGTAGCGGTTCGAGGGGCTGTCCCGGCCGCTGGGGCTCTGGTCTCCCCGGGGCGAGTGGGCCGTGGGGTGGAGTGAGCTGCTCCAGGCCTTTCCAGCCTGCACGATGACCCTGTCCCGGTGTCCCCTCTACTGACCGGCCACTGTGGGCAATGGGAGACTGAGGTGTGGGGACCCCCACCCTGACTCCTACATTTGCCAGGATATGACAGTGAGGCTGGGATGAGAGGAGCCTGGGACTGGTGGTCTGGGAGGGCTTCCTGGAGGAAGGGGCTTCTGAGCTGAGCTGGGAAAGGAGGACAGGAGGAGCTGTGGGCAGAGCTTGCCAAACCTGCGCTGTGGCCCTGGGTCTGGGTGACTGCTGACCTGGTCTGTCCCATCCGGCCCCCGGCCTCTGCCCAGAATGCCTGGGCCTCCTGGTTGGTCCCTTCCACTGACCTGTGTCATCCACCCTGACTCGAGGTGCCATTGTCGTGGTAAACCAGACGTCCAGATGCACACGGATCTGCCTGGAGACTCTCCTGTCCGGGGGCAGGTCTGCCTCGATGGCCTGACTGCCCTTGCTTGTTTGCTCCTCCCAGTGACCACCAGCAGCCCCTGCCCGCCTAGCTTGCAGGACAAACCTGATGGCGTCCGACGGATGCCTCTGGGCACGTGACGTCTGTCTGGGGTGAGGTCTTCCCGTCCACAACCATGGTGTCTGTTTGCCAGGGGGGCCTTAGGCTTTCGTGATGTGAAGGTTATCGCTGGTGACGGTGGTCCTTCCTGCCGGCGGCCGCCACAGACGGGGCTCGCCCTTCCATCGTGTTTTCTGGAAGTCCCTCCCTCCCTCCCTCCCTCCCCCCTTCCCCCTCCCCCCTCCCTCTCTCTCTCCCCCCTCCCTCTTCCCCTTGCTCGCTTGCTCTCTCTCTTCCCCAGTCTCTCCCTCCTCTCCCCCTTTCCCCCTCCCTCTCTCTGTCTCCCCCTCCCCCTCCCTTTCTCTCCTCCGTCTCCCTCCTCCCCCAGGTTCGGGAAAGCCACTGATGGTTGCTGACGGTTGTTCTCTGTACGGCCTGTGGTTTGACTACATTTGGTCGTTGCTGGGGTGTCGGTCCTCTGGTCTGCAGTTTTCTGGGTGTGGGCTCAGTGCGGGGTAGTGTGGTGGATGCGGCGGCTGCCGGACAGGCCAGGCTTCACGGGGGTGGGGGTGGGGCGGGCGGGCTCCCCGGCTGCAGCCCCAGCCTGGCGGCATGTGCGTGTGCTCTTGGTTGGGGGTGCCCTTTGGGTCAGAAGTGAAGGTGTTGACTTTGTCAGCTGTTCCTTGTGTCCTTGGAGATGGTGGTGACGGCAGGTGTCCGGCTGTGGATCCGCTCGTTGTCCCACGGTACCGTTTCTGTGCTCCTACTAGATCATGCTTTCTTCTATAAAAGCGGGGACAGGCTTCCCGTCGAGAAGCAGGATGGTGAGCCTTTGGGCGATGGCTCTCCTCCTCCGGGTCCTCGGGTCCTCGGGACCCACGGAAGCTGCCATGGGTGCAGGCCTGGCCCGCGCGGAGGCCCTGGGGGCTGCAGTGTCCTGGAGAAGGCTGGCCGCTCCTGCATCGGGCAGTGAGTCAGCTGCCACCATCCTAGATCCTAGAGACAGATGTCTCCAAAGCCCTGCCCTGGTGCTGGCCGGGGAGGGGGTCAGTCTCCCCTGCCGCTGAGCAGTGGGTGATGCTTCTCTCCAGCCTGCACCTGCTTCCCAGGGAGGGGACGGTCCTTCTGCCCACCAGCCGGCTGGGGAGGAGCTGCAGGGAGGGGGAGGGGAGCAGGGAATGTGGGAGGGGTCTCTGGTGCTTCGGGTTGTCCCATGGCCCTCCGAGCCCCGGCCTGGAACCCACAGAGCATGTCTGCTGTGCGAGTTGCTGCTGAGCCCTCTCTTCTCTGCACGTCCAAGGGCACCAAGCCCAGAGACAGGGGCCCAGAGACAGACCAGGGCCAGGACCCGGGCCCATCAGGCCCTCGCCCGCGTGAGCATCCTGGGGTGGCCGCAGCAAAGCCGCACAGCCGTGTGGCTCGAAGGGCATCTCTCTCCCACCGCCCCAGAGGCCAGAGATCAGGGGCCAGGACCCCCCTGCAGGCACGGTGTCCTCATGTGGAGGGAAGGAGCCCTCTGGCGTCTCCCCTTACAAGGACATGGATCTGACAGCATCGGCCCCACTTCAGTGACCTCACGTTACCTTAATTACCCCCTCTCCAAATGCAGTCGCATTCGGAGGTGCTGGGGGTTGGGACTTGAACATGTGAGCTTGGGGGGCACACAGGTTAGCCCATGAGGGCCCCCCGAGTGGCTTACTTCGGTCCTGGGAGTTTCGCTTTTGGACTTTAAGAAACTCTGACAACGTCGAGTTTCTGCGTTGATTTAGGGCACGCCGGGCACCCCCGCATCCAGTGGGCTGTGTGCACCGAGGGTCCTGAGCTCCGGTGGAGACTTACCACATGCTTGTGCGGCTCAGGCGGGGCCTGCAGGTGCCGCTGGGAGGGTGGGACGGAGCCTGGTGAAGCCGCCCAGGCCCGGCTGGTCGGGACCCTCGCAGACATGGTCTGCACCCCGATGTGTTGGTGGGTGTGTTCCCTGCACTGGGCGTGGAAACCAGACCAGCAGAGGGGTTACCCCCACAGCAGCCCTGGCGTGGGGGGCAGACCCTGGTGTGGTCTGGCCTCCACTCTCCTCCTGGCTGGGAGCACCTCCCTCCCAGACCAGGCTTCTCGCATTCAGAGCTCATAGTTGACGTCGTGGCCCAGTGTTGCCAGAGCTGCTGAGGGAGGCAGCTGAGGGGTCCGGTCGCATCCTGGCAGCCCCCCTACCCCCCGCCCTCCTGCAGCCCCCCAGCATCCCCGCTGCCCCTCATCCTGGCCACCCTCTCCATCCCCACATCCCCTCCATCCCAGCAGACCCCCCCCCCCAGCATCCCAGCTGCCCGACCCCGCCCCATCCTGACCACCCCCTTCCCACCTCCGTCTCTCCGGGATGTCCTGCCAAGCCTGTGGTCACAGCATTTCTGAGGCCCGCATGCCACCTGGTGGCCACTGTCTGAACTACAGGCACAGTTCCCGGAGCTGAGGATGGGGGCGAGGCGTGTGGGTCGGGTCCCCTACCCCTTCCTCTGGGACCCAGGATGGGTGTGCCAGCCCACTCCTGCTGTGTCTCACCTTCCTTCCACCCCTTGGGGGACCGAGACCCTGTGCAGCCTCCTTCCCCCCCCCCTCCCCCCCGCCTCCTGTCCGTCCAGGGGCCCTCTCTACATGGCAGCCTTCTTTGGTTGGGGTGGGCAGTACTTTCTGAAACAGATCTGACCATTCTCCAAGCTCCCCGTTGTAATAAGCTTGGCCTCTCCCTCTGGGCCTCCCAAATGCTGCACGTTCAGGCAGCCCTGTCCCCATAACTTTGTCCTCCCCTCCCTCCATCCCAGCACACTGTTTGGTGACCCTTGGACACTCCCTGCTGCCTCAGGGCCTTTGCACGTGCTCTGCTCTTGGCCTGCTATTTTTTCAGTGTGTCGCATGACTGACTTCTCGTCTAGTTCTAGGTCTCAGCTTGGCTGTCACTGCTTCTGAACCTGCCATCTGGGGGTTCCCCATTCCTCTGTCCCAGGACACCTGCTCTTTCCCAGCAGTCTGGGCATGCAGTGGGGTGGGTGGGGGGCTCTGTGGGTGGGTTTATAGCTTTCCATTGTTGTACACTCCCCAAGGGCAGGCGCCCAGCAATTGCAATGACCCCACATGCCCAGCATGATGTCTCCAGGATTTGGACTCCCCACCTTTGAGCCCCCTGCCCAGAGCTACCCCCACAGGAGCCCCCAAGGCCTCAGCTCCCCCTCGCCCCCCAGTAAATTAGAGGGGGTGGTCAGGACAGCCTCAGACTTCGCCCTCCAGTGGCCTTGCTGGGTTTCTAAGGACTTCCCAGCTCAGTGGCTGCATGGAGACGGGTCTTCGAGAGGGGTTTGAGCTGGCTGGGTCCGGCTGCCACTGGAGAGTCCTGGCCTTGGGGGTGGCGGGCACTGGGGATACAGTGGCGGGGAATGAGGCCGCCCCGGTCCCAGCCTCCAGGGGCAGATACGAATTATGTCCCGTGGTGGGTCAGGAAGGAAGTGCAAGGTGAAGAAGGGATCGGGGTGGGATGTACCTGTAGGGATGCTGAGGGCTTCTCCAAGGTGGGGGCAGGGGAGGTGGGCAGGCCGGGGGTGGCCGGGACAGGCAGGGACCCCTCCCACAGCTCACAGCCTCCAGGGTGGGCTGGGCAAGCGCAGGGCCCCCGGGGAAGTCAGGGGGACTTCCTGGGGACGCGTCAGACCCCAGGCAGAGGGAGACCCGCTGCAGGTGTGGGGAGTGGGCCTAAGGAGCCCTGTTGGCAGCCCTGGGCGCGGGTGGGCACAGGGCGGGGCTGCGGGCCACCAGGTGGCGCTGCTGTCCACGGGATGCGGGCGGCGCTGGCCGGGGCCCAGAGCGACGGAGCCAGACCGCGGCTGGGAGCCCGGGAGGGGCCGAGCGTGGGCTCCGAGCAGGGGCTCCGAGAGCGGCCTGATGGGTAAATGGTGGAAAGAAGTCACTGTGAGCTGTGTTTTCCCAAAGAGCCCATATTTCTGCCTTTCCTTTCCTACGCTCCGTGTTTACGGAGCCGAGAGCTGTTATCTGGCCCGAGCAAGGGGGCCCCGGGGCGGCCTCCGAGGGATTAAGCGTTCTGCTGAACCCGCCGATCTGGTGCGCCTGCAAAAGCCATTTTGGGAGGCATCGGCTCTCCGCTGCGGGTCTGGCCCCGTGAGCGGGCCCACGTGGGGCCTGGGCCTCGCTTGCGGCTTCCCGGGCAGAGGGCTCCCGCCGCGGTGTGGGCGTGAGTGCACGGCCCGTCGCCCACGTGCGCGCGTGGGGCGCGCCCTGGTGTGTCTGCCTGTGCGTGTGGCCGCGTGCACACGTGTGCGGCTGCGTCCCCGCGGCCACGTGCGTGCTTCCTGCCTGCGTCCGTGTGCCCACGGCCCAGAACAGGCCCTGGGCGGGTGGCGGGAGACGGGCAGGCCCAGGTGAGGGGCCGGGTTCCGTCTCTCCCTCGGAGTTGCTCAAGCCCCACACAAAGAGGGGCTCCCGAAAGCACAGCACAAACACGGCGTATTCCGTGCCTTCTGGTGCTGAGCATACCAGGGAATTGTCCCGCGATGCTGTGGTTAAAAACCCCGTGAGCCGCGGCCCGGAGGCCTGGGGGATGAGGTCATCGCTCGCGGCTTCCTCCCTCGCTGCCGAGGCCCCCTCAGCCCGCCGCGGTGACCCGGCCCTCCTGCCCCCCGGGGTCCCTGCTTCCCCGAGACCCTCACTTTCCTAGTTGCACTGGCAGGCTCCCCCCCCAGGACTCTCGGCCCCCTTGACAGCCCTCGATGGGTCCCCATTTCCTGGAACAAGGTCCAGGCTCTGTCCCCGGGCCCCCAGCCCCCGCGGACCCGCACGTTTCCAGCCTCGGCCCTGCACACCCTTCCCACGCCAGCAGGGACGGCCGGGCTGACCTCAGGGCCCGTGGCTCCCATGGTGGGGAGGTTTCTGCGTGCACCCCTCTGCTGTGTCCTTCCCTCGCACGGAGGGGCCGCGACTCACAGAACTCAAGTCCCTTGTGGCCGTGGTTCCCCTAACAAACCCCGAGGTCTTGTTTTCTCGGGGGCTACCTCCCACCCAGAGCACTCTTCCCACTCCGTCCTCCCCTCCCTGCGCGGCGAACCCCTTCCGCATCCAGCAAAGGCCCGCTCTGGCACGCCGGCTGCCAGGACACCTCTCTGCTAGCCCCGTGGCGTCCCCTGCTTCCTGTGCTGGACCCCAGGGTCCTCCGGGAAGACCTCTCCCTGCTTTGGAACCTCGAGCTCCTTTGTCTCTGTCCCCGGCACACTGGAGCTACCTGGGAAGGCTTGGGTCCCGCTGCCGGGCTCTTCTCTGCTGTTCTGCCATAGAATGGGGGCCACCGCCACCCCCCACCCTGGCTGGGATGTCTGCTGCGCTCGTTCAGCCCGCAAACACTTGTAAAACACCTACTGTGCGGCGGGGGTAGGTGTGCAGAGAGGCGTGGCTCTCCGGGGCAGAACACGGGCTTCGTGGCTTCGTGTCTGCAGCCTGCGGGGCCCTGCCTGGGGGGGGCCAGCACCCCAGCGGGGGGGAGGGACTGACCCCGGCCCCCCAGGGTGGGGAGGCGGTGGCGTGCACGCCCCCGTGTGTCTGCGTCTGCGTGCTCTGCACCCGCGTCCTGCTCGGGTCGCAGTTGGGTGTGCGGATCGCCCCCCTGCAGGCTGGGGGCTCTCGGCTGACCCTGGGCGGCCTCCTCGGGTTGACCAGAGGCTTGCAGCTCTCAGTACAAACTCTAAAAGCTGCAGAAGAGCCTCAAACAGGGGCAACCCGCGTCGTGGGTGTTTCTGTGCCTGTAAGATAAGGGAGGCCAGGGGATTTCTCTTCAAGGGGTTCTGGCCGGCTGAGGGGCGCCGTGTGGCCGGAAGCCAAGCCTGGGGTCCCCGTTGTGCGGCCTGCGCTACAGAGTGGCCTGCGACTCCGCTCAGCTTCCCGCGCACAGGCCCTGAGCCCCACCCGTGCCGACCCGGGGTGACAGGGCGCGGGGACGCTGCCTCCAGACGGGGTGGGGGCAGAGGTGGCCGCGAGGGCCCAGGGCACTGGAGGAGGGCCCTGGACAGTGCTGTGGGCTGTCTCCCCTGTGCTGGGGGATGGGGGGCCCCAGCTGCCCCCCCTCAGTCTGGGTCAAGCCCCAGCACCCCCGCATGTGTCTGTGAACCATCTTAGGGGCCTCTTACCAAACTTGGAAGCCGTTGCCCTCTAGGGACCTTGGCCAGTGTGCCAAGCCCCATGACAGTGGGTGGGGACCCCCGAGAATGAGCCCCCCCAGTCCCCTGGTGACGGTGGGCATCGGCCTGAGCCACCCCTAAGACCCCCGAAGAAGGGGCCCCCGTCCTTCCACACCTGCTCACTGGGCTTCACCTCCCTGCCCCCCACCCCACCATCTGACCGCCGTCCACACTCAGGGCTCGCTGCAGGTCCCACCTCTGCAGTGTGGTCTCCTCATCGTGTGGGGTTGTCATGGGTTTCGATCTCCATGACCCGGGTGCCCTGGCCATTCCTTCCTGGTCTTCCTCCTATGCTTTGGGGGGCCAGAGCCGCTGTGCCTGCTTTAGAAAGGGGAACATGCCCTGGCCCCCGGGGATGTCTGAGTAGGAGGAAGCCGAGGGTTCGAGGCTCGGGGGGCCCAGGGCAGCGGTGGGCCATCCCCACCCCAGGGGCCATAGTTCCCACCCCGCCCGGGCCCCCGGGCCTGGGGAGGGCTCCAGGGTTTGGGCTGGCTGCGTTCCTGGCCCGGAGGCAGCTGCCCCTGAGGGGACAGCCGACATTCCTTCATGCGGGGGTCTGCACTCAGCCGCGGACTGTGAAAGCAGGAGTCCTCGCTGTAACCGGAACCTTCTGCCCGTATACCGGGGCCCTCTGTGTGGAGGGTCTTGCAGTGGCTCGTTTTCTGTAACAAAGACGTCCTCTGTGAGGCCCACAGCCGGGCCCGTTATCTGTCTCCAGAACTGTGCTATCGATCAAGTCTGCTCGGGACGTGGTGGGGGGCTTGGGCAGGGGGTCGCAGAAACGGCCCCAAGTGTCTGAAACTTCCCTGAAACACCCCAAGCCCCCCATGGGTGCACTGGAGGGAAAGGGGGGTGGCCCTCGGCGGGCATGTGTCTCCTGCAGGGTCCCCGGGGTCGGGGGCGACTCCACGGGGTCCAAGTGGAGGCCCTGGGGCCCCAAGAGCGGCCAGGCCTGGCCGACATCGGCCTCTCCTGCCCTACGAGGAGCCCGAGTCTGGGCCTGACTGTGTCCCCACAACGCTTCCTGCTTTCCGGCTGTCAAACCCTGTGATGTGAGCTCTGTGCCAGCGTCTTCACTGGGGACCCCGTGCAAGCCCCGGTCGGCAACCCCGTCCGTCCGCCCTGGGCCCCGCCGGCCGGTTTGACCCTGCTCCCCTGCTCCCCGGGAGGCCGTCTGCCCCGACCACTGGCCCCCAAGGGCGGAAATGACTGGCCTGCCTGTCGGGGAGCATGAGTGCTGGGGTGGGAAGAGCCAGGGAGCCGGGATAGCCCAGACGCAGGGTCGGCGGGCCCCACGGCCTCTTCTGGCACCTGGGGTGCACGTGTATGCCTGGTTTCTGGGCTTTTCTCCCCAGGGTGGCCAGGTGTCTGGGTGGCCTCACATTCCCCACCGTACCCCACTGTCTTCTTCCCTCCTTTCAGAAATTGTGATGATTCAGATCCAGGTTGGTAACCAGACACAGAGCCGCCCTGGGTTGGGGTGCAGGGGGGTGGGGGGATATGTGGGGCACCCCTGGCTCTGGGCAGGCTGGGGGGGGGCTCGGCTCAGCCTCCAGTGTCAGCAGGAAAGCAGTCCCCCCTGCCCGCCTAGAAACTGACGCCCATACAAGGGGCGTGTTCACCTGCACCCGGGCTGGCTCCCCGCGCCGTGCTCTGGTTCTGCCGGGAAGGTGCTCCCAGGCCAGCTCCTGGGTCTCCCCTCCTGCCTGGCCCGCCACAACTCGTTGTCAGTGTCTCCCCGAGGCCCAGGACAAAAGTCAGACGCTGGGGTGGGGGCCCCTTGCCGTGGGCCCCGCAGGCTCCTCCATTCGGGGATTTAGCGGGATTAGAGGGTGCCGTCCGTGGGACAGGTGTTTCCTTTATGCTCTGCCCGAGGGCTGCAAAGACACTCGTCATTAAGTGCCACATTCAGTGGGGGTCTCCGGCGCGGGGTAGCTGGAGGGCCGGGTTTTGTGAGGGCCTTGTTTTCACATCTGACCCCGGCCAGCTGGAGAGCCTTGTTTTAAGCACAGGGTAACAGCTGACATAACATAACGGGGACCGAGCTGAACAGGCAGTGTGTCGCCGGGCGCAGGCGGGGCCTGGCACTGGCACTCGGTGGGGGGCTGCGGGGGGCTGCCCTGGGGAAGTCATCCGGGGTAATAGGATGAGCCCGGAGGGGCCCCGTGGCCGTGGGGTGCGGTGCGGCGGTGTCTGCCGGCTGTCGCCGCCTGGACGCGCGGGCTGCCCGGGCGGCGGGTCGCCGGGCGGGGGCCGCGGGCCCATGCAGGTGTCTGAGTCATCGCCCCGGGGTACGGCATTCAGACGGGTTATAATCACGTTCTCTGCTCCCCAGGTCACACAGAATGGAAACCAGAGCCCCGGCTGTGCGGCTGCTGCAGTGTGTCATTGTGCGACTTCACAGGCGGGAAGACGGGGGCTCGGTGCAGCTTTGCGGGGTCAGGAGCCGCGGCCGCGCGCCCGGCCCCCGGCCCCCCACCCCACTGCACTGACCTCGGGGCTGGGGCGCAGCAGCTCCCACCCTGCTCTTTTCTGCTCTCTGGTTATAAAATCGTGTGCTGGTCGGGCAGATCGGGTGGGGCGAGGGGAAGGGGGACTGTAGGTGACCCCCAGGCTGCTGCCGGCCCTTCTTAAGAACGGGGCGGAAATGGCCCTGACCAGGGTCCAGCCCAGTGTGCCACCTGTCAGCCCCTTCTGCGCCCTGGGGCTTGAGGGCACCCGTGCGTGCGGAGGAGGCCCGAGAAGCCCACCAAGCGTCTTCAGGCTCACGGGAATCCGGGGTGATGCTGCCCTCCCCAGTCCGTGGCTACCGGCCCCCTGGGAAGGCGAGTTCGGGCCTCCCCTGGCTCATGGCTGCGAGGCACGGACCCCCAGCCCGAGGCCCACGGTGGCGCTTTCGGGTGCATTTGACCACCGCTGGGCTGAGAAAAGTTCCCCGTGCCGAAAGCCGAGCTGGGGCGCCCATGCCCAGTGGCTCTGCCTTCCCAGCTCGGTCGAGGTCAAGGGTAGTTGAAGTAGCGGGTCGGGAAGATGTCCCTGGTGCGGCCCCGAGGCCTGAGCGGGAGGCGGGCCCGCGCGGGCGCTCACGGTTACACAGAGGTGCGCGCACGTGGAGGCCCCCGCGGGTGGGCACACTCACGTGGCCTGCTTGCTCAGACACGTACACGTGTCCGCGCGCACACTCAGGCCTGGCGCTTGGGGCTGGCAGGGAGCGAGACCCCCTCAGGGCCGCGTTCCATTTGCACATTTAATCCAGAAACTGTCAGCACGGAAGCCTGGAGGAGAACAAAATGTCAAGTGTGTGCTGAGAGGCGCAGCCTGCCCCCTTTCCTGGCGGGCGATGATCTGGTCAGTTTCCGAGCACGATGAGCTGAGAATAATTTGTGCATTCAGAGCAGGGTTCGGTGGGGAGGCCTGGGGGAAGGGCGGGCGTCTTTGCTTCGTTTTCAGCTTCCCGAGCTGTCCTGGAGCCTCTTCTCGGGGCCGCTCTCTACGCCCGGCCGGGGAGGGTCAGGGACGAGAGCCGCGGCCCTCGGGGGTGGGGCCCGGGCTGGGGTCCGTGTGTTACTCATTTCTCGGTGTCGCCTACCCCGTGAAGTCCCCGGACCCGGCGTTTGCTGGAAAGCCTGGGCTGCACCACCACCCCTGTAACCTCGCTGTTTCCAGGGAGCTGGGGAGCTGGGGAGCCAGGCTTGGTCCCACCGTGGGATCCTCTGAACTTTCCCCGCGACATCCCCGCTCGCTCAGGGTCTCTGTCTTCATTTTGGGTTTGAGGTGATGTCCTTTTAAATGAGGACATCTGTTAGGCCGCTCAGTAGCTCTGGGACATGGGGAAACGCTGCTCATCCTGGGGGCTCGTAAGAATTTCTAGCTTCTCCCCAGTGTTCAGAGGCCCCTGTCCTAAGACTCCATCACTGGTTCCCTGTAGACGGACAGCGAGGGGTGGCAGCACCCCCTCTTGAGAAAGTGTGGCAGTGAGACAGCAGGCTTTCCTGGTCCGGGAGAGGCTTGCTCCCGGGCGTGGCTCTCGAAAACCCCAGACCTGGGGCCCCGCCAGGGAGCCTGAAGGAGGCGGATGGGGTCCAGGCCCCCCGAGACCGCCCAGGGGGCCTACACATGTTACTGACCTTCCCTGGGCCTCAGATCCCAAATGTGGGAAACTCGAGTGATGTTGGTGGCTCTGACCCAGGGGCTGCGGGCGGTGGGCACATACGGCACCCAGGTTCTCGGGCCGGGGGGACGGCGGTGGACGGCGGTGGACAGTGGGGGACAGTGGTGGACGGCGGTGGACGGTGGTGGACGGCGGCCTCCTCGTCCAGGCAGGTGTGCAGTGGCGGGATAGGGGGGCTGGGGAGGGGGTGGGAGGGTCGTCTGTACCTACCACAGGTGCCCCGGTCGCGAGGCAGGACCTCGTGGCCGAGCAGGTCCCTGGACCTACACGAGAGGCCGAGCCGCCTGCTTATCTCTGCTGCTCTCTTAACGCAAACCAGCATATTGAGGGGTGATTGACACGTGACAGATGCCATATTTCAAGTGCACGGTTTGGTGAATTTTGACCTTTGTCGACACCACAAGACCATCCGGATAGCAGACACCGCCATCATCCCCCGAAGCGTCCCCCTGCCTGTGGGGTAACCTCCTCCCGCCCGTCCCCACTCAGGAGCTACCCACCGGTGGGTGCTGACAGAAGCAGGACAGCCTGGCTTGTGTTTCCTAGACTTTTCTAGCGCCTTCCTGTCTGGCTCCTTCCACTTGGCATCATTTCTCGGAGGCTCGTCCCGCTAGTTGTGTATCACTGCTGTGTCGAATTCGCCACACGGACGTCCCACCGTCTGTGTATTGCCCGTGTGTTGATGAGCACCTAGGTCGTTTCCAGCCACGAGCCATCATGGATACACGGGCGTCCAAGTCTTTGTGCCGATTCGTATGTCCTTTTTCTTGGGTAAACACCTGGGAATAGGCTGGCCACACGCTTTAGAGGACACAGGCAAGCGGTTTTCCTTCTGTGTTCCCGCCGCCGCATGCGGGCTTCCAGTGCTCCCACGGTCCCATCTACGCCTGGTGTGGTCAGTCTCTTGGTTGAACCAACGTGAGTGGGTCGTGGTGTCTCGTGTTTTAATCTCGACTCTCTGATGGCTGATGATGCTGAGGATCTTCTCATGCACTCCACTGTCCATTTTAAAATGGAGTTGTCTGTCTTATTAGTAAGCCGTAAAAAGCTCTTTACATGTTGTAGATACATGGATGTAGGTCACAAGTATTTCTCCCCTGTCTACGGTTGCCCTTCGCATTCATGGAACAGTGTCTTCTAAAGACTAAAAGTTCTCCATTTTAATGAATTCCAACTTACTGCTTTTTTTTCCCTTTTCTTATGCTTTTCGTGTCTAAGAAATCCTTCCCAAACACGTGATTACTAAGATTTTCTTCTGGTAGTTTCGATGCTTGCACTGAGGTCCATGAGTTAACATTTTACACCATGTAAATTACGGGTTGAGGTTCATGATTTGATATGTGAGTGTCCAATTGTTCTGGTGCCTCTTGTTAAAAAGAGTGTCCTTGACCCGTGGAACCACATTGACACCTTTTTAAAAAGTCAACTTATGAGAACATGGGCTTATTTTTGGACTGGTCTGATGCACTGACCTGCTAATCTGGCTACGGGTTCAGGACAATACCACCTTGATTACGGTAGCTTTAGAAGAAGGCTTGAAATGAAGTCGGGTAATCATCCAGCTTTGTTCCTCTCTTTTGAGTTGCTCTGATTATCCTAAGTCCTTTGCATGTCTGTATAAATTTTAGAAGCTGCTTGTCAGTGTTTACAAAGAAGTTTGGTGGGATTTTGTTTGGGATGACACTGAACCCCGAGATCAGCAGGGGGAGGATTGATCTGCCCAGATCGAATCTTCTGGACCACGGACGTTGTACACTCCCCTTTTATTTAGATCCTTCGTTTCCATCTGGATGTTTCGTAGTTTCCAGGACAAAGGTCCCATGCATCTCTTGTCAGACACCTAAGTGTTTCCTATGTTTTATGCTGTGGTCCATGGCATTTCTTTGGTACGTTTGGTTTCTGGTTGTTCATTGCTGGTATCCAGAACTATAATTTCGGTATCTCATGTCTTAAAACTTCCCCAACTTGATTCTTCTAGCAACTTTTTTTAGTGGATTCTGTGGATTTTTTTTTTTTTTTTACATTGATAATCACGTCTTCAAATAAAGGCCGTTGTACCTCTTCCTTTCCAGTCTGGATGCCCACTTGGCGCTGGCTGCCCCCGAGGATACCCGCGCCTTGCCACCCATCATAGGAGAAACGCATTGTGCCTCTCACCACCTGTCAGCAGATGTCTGTAGACCTCCTCTCCCAGATCGAAGACTGTCCCTTCTGGTACAAATGCTCAAGAGGTTTTTTTAATACAGGTGGACGTTGGATTTTGTCAAATGTTTTTTCCACATCTCTTGAGCTAAGCATGGTGAATTATGTTGACTGATCTTCAGATGTTAAACGAAGCTCACATGGCTAGATAAACCGACTTCTTTCATGTTGTCTTACCCTTTGTATATACTTCTGGGCTTCTTCATTCACTAAAATTTTGCCAAGGATGTTTGCATCTCAGTTCATGAGGGATATTTTCTATGGTTTTCTGATAACGTTTTGGATTTGGTACCAGAGTAACCCTGTCACGGCCAAGCGAGCTGGCCTCTGTTCTCTCTCCACACGGGAGAAGATTTTGTGCAGAATCAGTCTAATTTCTTCCTTATGCACATGGTGGAATCCATCAGGAAGGCTGTCTGGGCCTGGGCTTCTCTTTGTCAGAAAGTTGTTAACTAGATTTTAAATGTACTTAATAAAATATTCAGGCTACCCATTTCTTCCTGAGTGAGCTTTGGTATTCTGCATGTTTGAAGGACTTAGTTCATGTCACCTAAGGTGTTAATATCTGGGACAAGTAGTGAGGTCTCTCTCGCTCCCGATGTTGGTAATTTGTGCCTTTTTTTTTTTTTTTTTTTGTGGTGATCAGTCTGGCTACGGGTTCGGTGATTTTATCGATCTAAAAGAACCAACTTTTTTTTTAAGATTTTATTTATTTATTTGACAGAGATATAGTGAGAGAGGGAACACAAGCAGGGGGAGTGGGATTGGGAGAAGCAGGCTCCCCGCTGGGCAGGGAGCCCGATGCGGGGCTCGATCCCAGGACCCTGGGATCATGACCTGAGCCGAAAGCGGATGCTTAACGACCGAGCCACCCAGGTGCCCCTTAAAACACCAACTTTTGATTGGGGTTTCAATGTTTCTTTTTTGTGATTTCATTGGTTTCTGTACTGATTGTTATTTTTTATTGTGCTTACTTGGTTTTACTTGGCTGTCCTTTTTCTTGTTTGTGAAGGTGGAAGCTGAAGACACTGGCTAGAGGTCCCTCTAATATGGGAGTTTGGGGGTAGGCATTCCCCCTAAAGACTGTAATTGCATCCCACAGATCTTGATGCATTATGTTAATTTCATTCCATTCAAAATATTTTCTAATTTTCTTTTTGTTTTCTTCTTTGATGCCTGGATTATTTAGGAGTATATTCCTTACCTCCCAAACATTTGAGGATTTTCGAGATACCTTTCTGATACTGATGTTTGCTTTAATTCATTTGTGGTCAGAGAAAACACTTAATATATTGGATTCTTTTAAAGTGCATTAAGACTTGTTTGATGGCCCAGCATATGGTTCGTGTTGGTAGATCTCGCACTGGGCACAGGCAAATGGTGTATATCCTGCCGTTGGGAGAACTGCCCCACAAACCTCGACTAGATGGCTGTGGTCAGCAGTGGGGTCTGCTACGTCCTCCCTGGTGTCCTGGCTGCTCGTTCTGCTGATGACCACAGGCTCCGAGACCTCCAGCTCTGATTGTGGGGCTGCGTGTGTGTTTTTCCAGGGCTGGTCACTCATGCACAGTATATCGCGAGGCTGTGTTATTGGTGTGTCAGTATTTAGGACCGTTACGTCCTCCAATGAGCGGGCCCCCTTATCACTATGAAGCCGCCTTCTTTATTCCTGGCCATGTTTTTGCTGTGGAATCTACCTTGTCAGATATTAACGCGGCCCCTCCAGCTTTCTGTTCCTTAATGTTCCCATAGTGTATCTTTTTCATTTATTTTGCTTTTACCCTATATGTGTCTTTCTACTTGAAGTGGGCTTCTTATGTGAAGCATATGCTGAGTCTTGCCCGAGTCCAAATGTTCTTTGGATGGGGCAGAGTTCAGCTCATTTGCTTTGATTACCATGACTTATATCCTTGGTCTCACCTCCATCATAGTCTAATAATTATGTGTCTTTTGTCACTGTTGCTGTGCTGGATTTCCCTACAGGATGTGCGTTCCTCGCTCCACAGAAATACTCTGGGATTCGGGAAGGCTTGTGCTTCTGTTCAGACGGCTCTGTGTGCGCTCACACCTGGCACATTTCCCGTCCCTGTTTTCTCACGTAAGCTGTCACAGTCTGGCGTGCTGACACTCATCCACACCCCCGAATGCCTGCCCGCTCCCCAAACACGAGCGACTCGCGTCTGCGTTTCGTGGGTCTGGCCCCTGCCCCGCGCCGGCCCGGGCCTGGCTGGCCCTTCTGTGCCTCCGCTGGGTGGGGCTTCGGCCGCCTGCGTGTGCCCCCTGCGGGGGCCTCTGTCTCCCCCTGCAGGGTGTCGGGGGACCCCAGAGCTTGTGGGGACCCCAGATGCAGGGGGTTTGCTGGCCCCAAGGCAGGAAGGCAGTCGGGCCTGGGGAAGGATAGAACAAAACTGCACCGTGAGCGTGCCTGTGTTTCTTGTGTGGGCCCCACGTGTAACTATGGGCTTCACGGGCCCCACGTTCCCCTCCCCCCGCTGGGACAGCAAGAGCTGCTGGGACAACGTGGACGTGAGTGGGCAGGGTGTGTGCCAAGAACTTCTTTTTAGCATTCATTTTATAAAACTGGTAGACTATTTTTCCCAGGGTTTTTAAGCTTACAGAAAAGTTGAGCAGAAAGTACAGAGGTCCCGAATACCTGTCATCCCCCCGCCCCAGCATCCCCCACTGTCCCCATCACATGTCAGTACAGGACATTTGTCACAATCGATGAACCGACGTTGATCTGTGACTGTTCACTCACGTACACAGTTTACATTAGGGGTCACTCTTGGTGCACTCTCTGTGGGTGTTGACCGACGTGGAAGGACGTGCTGTATCATGCAGAGGAGTGTCACTGCCCTGCAGGCCCTCTGTGCCTCCCCCCTCCGAGCCCCTGCAAGCCCCAGGTCCTCGGAAGCAGACGGCGCCGGTGGTGGGGCTCGGCCCCCAGGGTTGGGGTTCTCTGCACCAGCGCCCCTCCCAGCATCTCCACACACACTGTGCGGGCTCCTGCCTGGTGTGCTGGCGTGCCCTGGGCTGGTCCGGCTGGGGCCACCGTCTGACTCCCTGGCGGGTGCGTCCAGAAGTGGGGTCCTGGGCCCACGTCTCGGCCTTGCAGGCAGGTTGGGCCCTGACAGTCGGCAGCCTCGAGCCAGCCAGCATGTCTGCTCCTTCTGTCTCCCGTAAGCCTTCACGCTCCTTGGCCATGATCTGAGCTGTGCTCTGAGCATCCCCAGAGTGAGGGTACCCCCACGACCTCCAGCGGACGGGTCTGGGCTTGGCTGTGTTGGGCTTAGAGGTCAGGCTCTCCGAGCTAGTGCTACAGGGCTGGGTCCCAGGCAGCTGTGTGTCTGGGAGGCCCTGGGCCCACATGTGCCCTGTGGCTTCGGGACATGGGCTTCCCTTCACCCCTTGTCCAGAGCGTGCTGGCCGCCCGCCTGGCTCTCTCCCTCAGCCAGGCCTCACCGGCACCCACGACATGGCGCTCAGGACAGACCTCCTCAAAAGGCGAACGAGATTGGTCGCTGCCTTGTCTAGAACTCTCGGGGAGCTTCCCACGGCCGTGAAGGGACACCCACAGCCCTCCCTGTGACCACAAAGCCCCTCAAGGCAGGGTCCCTGCTCGGCTCCACCAGCCCCGCCTCCCGGACTTGGCCTCCCTGATGTCCAGCCTTCACCATGCACCACCCTCCTGTCCTTCTAGCTGCAGCTCGTGCGTCACCTCCTCCGGGAGGTCTGCCCTCCACCGTCCCTTCACCCTCGCTCACTCGCAGCAGCTGGGTCCCCCCCGAACAATGAGCCTTTTCGGTCCCCGTGCTGGGGTCTCTGCAGAGGAAGAGCCCCCGATACTGTGGTTGGCTTTCTTCCGTGTGGGGTACCCTAACGGTCAACCCACCGCCCCCACGTCAGGTCACTCTAGGGATTAAGTGAAATGGTGTGGGTGGAAGACGGAAGAAGCCAACATACTCTGAAGGTCACAGAAAGCTCAGAACTCTGCAAATTCCCTACGGAGCAACTCTGAGTGTGCACGTGGGGCGGGGGGCGGGGCTGGAGAGCCGCCTGGAGTGAGCCGGGTGCCCGCACCAGTGGGGCTGGGGACGTACCTCCCAAGGTCGGAGTGCTGGGGTGGGAACCCGAGCCAGCGTGTGAGTCCGGGCCCCCCGAAGGCGAGTGGGACATGGGCTGTGAGGCTAGGGCTGGTGGAGAAGGCTTTCTGGGTGGGGGACGGCTCAGGAGCTGCTGCAAGGAGCCCGAAGGGCCCCCTTGGCAGCGGGGCAGGCTGCGGGTGGCCCTGGGCTCAGCCCAGGATCGGGTTGCAAAGAGGGTTGGGGTCTCAGGTGTGAGGTTTGGACACGATCCAGTCGAGGGGCTTTGTGGGTGCCTGTTTCCCAAGTGTCTCTTGTGCCCCCAGCCTGGGGCGTGGACATGAGCCAGACTGAGTGTGAGGCACCCTCGGGAGCTCTTAATGGAGCACAAGATTGGTGGAGGCAGGTGGTCACCAAGACTCAAGGGGACGGCATGCTGCACTCAGTCCCCGGAGAAGACGTCGAGGAGGACAATGGGGGTGCAGGAGACCTCCTGGGGGGGGGGTGGCAAGCCGGGACAGCAACACAAGTCCTGGATGGCAGGAGCTTGGTGGGCCTGCTGAATGCCAGGCGTCCACTCTGGGCACCTGGGGGTCAATCTTGGATTCAGGGTATTTTTTAAAAAATCTCCAAAAACCAACTCTTTGATTTAGCGCGTCTCTCCTTTTACTGTTAACTCATCTCTTACAAAAGGATCGATTTGCTTGTACATCTCTTAGGCGGGCTGCATTTTTTGTCCGATTTCTTCCCATTTTCCACTTGGGCTTACGGAGCCCTAACTTCCCAGCAGTGAAACCTCCCATCTCTAGGTGTCCAGGTCAGCGGGTCGTGGCAGATGTCTGCAGTCCCATGACCACGGCCACAGTCACCATCTAGAACATTCCCATCACCCCCGAAAGTGCCTTTGTGCCCCTTGGCAGCTCACCCCCACCCCCGCGCCCCCAGCACCTGGTAATCAGGGATGTTTCCTGTCCCCGTAGTCTTGCCTTTTCCAGAACGTCATATGAAAGGCATCCTGCAGTACAGAGCCTTTGTGTCTGGCTTCTTTCACGGAGCAGAATGCATTTGAGCTTCATCCATGTTGTGGCCTGTGTTCACTACTTTGTTTCCTTTTAATTGGAAAGGATAAAATGTACCACAGTTTGTTTATCTATTCACAGGCTGATGGACATTTGAGCTCTTTCCAGTTTTCTGCTGTTATGATTAAAGCCGCCCTGATTATTGCATACAGGTTTCGAGTAGCCCTATGTCTTGATTCCTCTTGGGTAAATCCCTCGGCACAGTCGACGCTCGCGGACCTTGCTAAGAAACCACGAGCTCTTTCCCACAGTTTGCTCCGTGTTGCGTTCCTCCCATCCACGCACCACTGTCTCGGTCGCTCCGGGGGCTCATCCGCACTCAAAACCGCCCGGTCCACACTGTTGTAGCAGGCGCGTGGCCATACCTCACGGTTTTGGGGGCATTTCCTCAGCGACCAGCGACACCCAGAGCCTTGGGCTCATTTGCCTCGCACGCTCGCATGCACGCACGCCGTCTGACGAAGGGCGCGGCTCCTCTCCCACCTTAATCATCGGACTGGTTCCTATAATCGAGATCTGAATCTAGACATTAGATTTGGATGGTCAAATATGCATTTTCCCAATACCTCCCCCCGCCCCGGATCTGTGGCTTCTCATTGCTCCTTAACACTGTCTTTCAGAAGAGCTGAAGTTTTTAAGTTTTGACGAAGTCCAATTTTTCAGGGTTTGTTTTTTTTTTTTTCTCCTTTAAAGGTTCATGTTTTTTGTATTCTGTCTAAGAAATATTTGCCTAATCCAAGGTTACAAAGACTTTTCTTCTATATTTCTGTAGAAATTTTCTAGTTTTACATTCTGTGTTTATATCTGTGATTCATTTCAAGTTTAATTTTATATGCAGTGACAGGTATTAAATCTTTCCTGCATGTGGTTATCCAATTGTTCCAGTGCCGTTTTTCCATCGAATTAGTTTGACACCTTTGATGAAAATCAGTTGACCATATGCGTGGGTCTGCTTCTGGACTTTCTAATCTGTCCTTCCACTGCCACACTGTCTTGATTAATGTGACTTTCATAGTAAGCCTTGAAATCAGGCTGCGTTAATCCCTCAATTTTGTTCATTTTCAAAAGTATGTTGGCAATTCTAGCCCTCTGCATTTCCACCTAAAGCTTAGAGTTAGTTTGTTAATTTCTACCAAAAAAAAAAAAACAAAAAAAACCCCACAGAAACCCCTGCCTGAATGTTGATTAGGGCTGGGGCGAGTCAGCCATACACTTAAGTCCACTGCACGTCTTTGTAACGTTCAGCTTTTCTGCTTCCTGAACATGATGTGTCTCTGCACTTATTTAGATATTTTTACATACCACTCACCCGTGTTTTACAGCTTGGAGGGCGCAGATCTCACACATAATTTGTGTGGTTCGTTACTATTTCATGTTTCTGACACCGAAATGGTACGGTCTTCTCAATTTTGCTTTTGGATTGTTTGTTGCTAGCATGTTGACCTTGTATCCTATGGCTTTACTAACCTTATTAGTTCTGGAAGCTTTTTTTTTTTTCATAGATTTTTTAGGATTTTCTATGGAGATGATAGTGTTGTCCCAAACAAAGTCAGGGTTTTTTATTTTGTTTGTTTGTTTTTTGTTTTTTTTCCTTTTCAATCTCTGTGCTTTTTGCTCCTCGTTCTTGCCTGATGCCCTGGCTTCCACGACGACATTTAGTAAATAGGAGAGAGCAGTCCCCCTCATCGGGTTCCTGGTCTCGGGGGGATGTTTATCCTCTCGCCAGGAAGTGTGATGCAAGCTGTGGGTTTGATAGGTGCCCTGAACCAGCCAGGGAATCTCCATCCCTTCCTACGTTGCTGGGAAGAGTGGCTCTTGGGGCCTGGCTATTGCATATAATCTGAGGCTTTTTCTTTATCATTGAGAAGATTGTATGTGTTCTTTCTTTCTGCTTTGTTAATATGGTGAATGATCCTGAGTGATTTTCAGATAGCAAACCCACCCAGGGTTCTTAATATAAAGCCCACTTGGTCATGATGCATTTCTAAAAAATATATTGTTGGATTTGGATTTGCTAAAATTCAGTGTCGAGTTTTTGCATCTGTGTTCATGAGGGATATTGTCTGTGGTTTGTTTGCTCGTAATGTCTTTGCTTTTGGCATTAGATAACCAGTTGGGAAGTGTTCCTGCTTCGTGATTCAGGAAGAGTTAGCGTGGGGCTACTGGGCTTGCTTCCATGCCGGACAGAACATGCAAAGCCATTGGGCCTGGGTTTTTCTTTGTGGGAAAGTTTTTGGTTAGAAATTTAATTTTTTTTCACGGGTTTAGGGCTATTCTGTTTATTTCTTCCCGAGAAACTTGGGGTAGCTTGTGGCTCTGATATTCGTCCCCCGAGGAGCAGGAACCTCTACCCATCTCGTGACCAGCACCCGTGGGCTGGGATCGTGGGCACTCGAGGGCCGTCCGAAGGCGGGGGACCCTCCTCAGTGCCCTGACAGGGGGCGTGGGCTGGTGCCCCAGAGCTGTTCCCAGCTCCCTCCAAGCCCCTCGCCGCAGGCCGCCCAGCTGGGCACCCCCTGCGGGCACGCTGGTGACGGGACATGGTGGGAGGCAGCGGGGGGCCGAAGATCAGACCTCCTCTGTTTCCTTCCAGCCCCGTTCTCGGGAAGGCCACCCCTTCTCAGAGGAATGAAATTCAAGTAGACAGCCCTTAGAGCCCACGGCACGTCTGCTTTTGTCTTACGCTTTTACTCTGTAAACTCCAGCCCTAAAACAACATACATCCTTCTGAAGCTGTTCACATATTAGCTCTTAAAACAGCAAAATCCGTGCACAATTTCCTCTCAATCCCTTAAAACATTCCTGAAAGAAAAAAAAAAAAAAAACTGTTTAAATTCACCGCCTGTCATTACAATCTCTGGACGTGCAGGGCCGGCTGGGGTAGCCAGCCGCCGGGACGCAGAGGAGCGGGGCCTCCACACGCGCACCCCGCAGAGACCCGTGACAGACGCGGGCCTGCCCGCCCTCCCCCGGGGTGGCAGCCCCCCGACCGCCGGGTCCTTAGAGCCCCTCAGCCTCTGCTAAAGTAAACACTATTCAAACCAAGGCAGAACCTTTCAGCACTTCAACCAGATAATTAGAAAGGGTTTTCATCCCCGAGTCTCTCTCGGTTTGGTAAACTTCTCGTCTGGGTAAATTCTTAAATAAGACATTTTTAGAAGCTTGGGCGCTCAGCAAATAAAACTACGCGCCTTCCCTCCCCCCTCTCCATCCTTGTCCCCCCATCCCAGCCGGCTAAGGTGGCCATCACAGGGGTGGAGCTTCGCTGGGGCTAACGGCCCTCAGCAGTGAGGTTCCGGGGCTGAAAATAAACCCCATTTAGCTGGCCCATAGACGGAAATAGCCCTGTCTGGGGAAGACGGGGGATTTGCTTTAAATACGTGTAAAGCTGGCTGCTGGGCGGCTAATGGTGTCTGCAGCCGGGCACGGGCGGTCTCTGGGCCTCCTGCTTCCCTACCACAAATTGCAGGGTGGCCCGCCCAGCTACTCCTGTGTGCGCGAGGCCCCGAGTGTGATTCACGAGGCTCTTGGCCCCAAGGCCACGCAGTGGGGCTCAGTGGGGGGTTCAGGACCTGCTTTCCGGATAAGCCCCACCTGCCTTCTTCACTGTTCAGAGCACTGGACACCACCCCCCCCAAACCCACCTTCTTCTGCCCCCGGGCCTTTGCTTCTGCTGTCAGCCTGGGATGCTTCTTCCAGCATTTTGGGTTCTATCTTCAGAGCCGAGGTTTTTCCATGCTGTGGGGAAGGCACAGGCCAGTGTTCGCCTACGCAGAGAAAGCCACCGTCTCGCCGAGGCCTGCAGGACCCCCTTCCCAGGAGGAGAAAGCTTTGGGGGCTGTGACACGGACATGTGCAGGGACCTTTATCCAGCCCTTGGTCTGACCTTGATGATAACCTGGAGCCCTCAGGTGCCCATGCTCTCCCCTTCAGGCCAGAAGTCTGCATTCAAGGTGTAGGCAGGTGGATTATTTCTGAGGCTGTGAGAGGAGCCCTGTCCCAGCTTCTGGTGGTTGCTGGCCATCTGCGAGGTTCCTTGGCTCATGGATGCATCATTCCTTCTCTGCGCCATGCCCACACGGCGTTCTCCCTGCACGTGCCCATCTACCCCGTTTGTTAGGACGCCAGTCGTGTTGGCTTAGGGCCCACCCTAATGACCTGGCCTTAACTAATTACATCTGCAAAGACCCTATTTCTAAATAAGGTCCCATTAGCTGGTCCTTGGGCTCAGGACTTCACATGAGCTTTGGGGAGGCACACTTCAGCCCCGAATGGTGTCTGGGCAAGGGGAGTGGGGTGGGACTGTGAAGCAGGGGACCCTGGGGTGTCATTCTGACCTGTCCTGTTTTGGTATGAGAGGCCGGTGGCCCTCGGGGACTCTTGTCACCCGTTGTACCAGTGGGTCCTGGCATGCACCCTGGGTTTGGTGCTGTGCTCAGAGCCAGGGGCTTGGTCAGAGGAAAGGAGACAAAAGAGGTCCCTGTGCTCAGGAATTCTTGAAAATGGTGCAGGGTTTCCTGAAGTCTATGGAAGTGATGTTGGAGAGCCCCTGATGGGGGTGAAGGGACAGGGAGGAGATGAAGTCACACAGATTCCTGTCTCTCTGGGGATGAAGCCATCGTAGGGGAAACTATGGTGGGAGCTCTTCCGATTGGAGCAGGTGTGGTTACAAGTTTCAGGCACGGAGGGCACAGTGATGGAACGAAACAGTTTAGTGAAGTGTCCACACTCAGGAACGAGGAGGGAAGGGGTAATACATTGACCACCTCTCCACCTCAAAGGAAAATGAAAGAAAGAACATAAAATGCCAAATAGTAGGATGGGAAAAATCAAACCGGATGTATCCAGTTTTACACTAAATGTAAATGGTCTGAATACCTCTATTAAAAAGCAGAGGACTATGAGAAAGGTTTTTATATTTATTTCTAACAAATATGTTGAGGCATATTTGTTATCAGCAAAGCAAACTAATGACGGACAGTTGAAAAACAAAGGAACAGCCAAAGGAATGCCCCGCAAGTACACACAAAAGCAGGGTAAGCGGTGTCTGTCTCCGCGTTGAGACAAGCCCACATGAGGCTTCTGGAGAAGACGTATTTGTGAACTCTGATGTGTCAAACACCCAAAAAAAAAAAAAAAATTGGTAAAACGGAAGCTACTGGAAATGCAGGGCAAAACAGGTTAAATGGGATCACTGCGGGAAACTTTAATGCACCTCTGAGAATAGGACAGTTCTGGGAACACAAAATATGCGGGTGTGTAGACAGTCCATGTTGAAGTGGACTCTAACAGTAATCTAAGACAATGGTCCCTGTTACCTACCGCTGTGTAACAAGCATCCCCAAACCCCGTGCCTCCACACACCCATCCCGAGGGCCTCACTGATCCACAGTGTGGGCAGGGCTCTGTGGGGACGGCCCCTCCCTGCTTTGCCTGACCTTGGCAGCAGGCTCCACCCGGCTTCCCCACAGCTTGGGTCCTGGGATGGGAGGTGGGCAGGCCTGGAGAGTGGGCATGATCCCTTGGCCACCTTCTTTTGGTGCACAGAGCCCAGATACAGCGGGAGGAGCGGCGAAGAATCTCGGGAGCATTGTAACTTTAATACCAGCACTGTAACTGTAGGGCTTGATAACGGAGATGTTCTCTCCTTATGCCCACGGAACACTGGTAGAACCAATCATTTCACTTGGCCGGGAAGAATCATCTAGCACATTCTGAGAAATTGAGATGTACCCAGCTGTGATCAAAACCCAACACTACTAGAAATAAACAGATGCAAGTTTACCACAAAGGCCCCGCCGTTTGGGAATTAAGCAGTGCTCTCCTCGGTCACCATCAGGGTTAAGAGGAGATGAACATGGAGGGAGCACGCTACATAGGGTCGTGGAAAGTCGATCTCTCTGCGTGGGAGGAAGCACTTCCCCGGCCTGCCCCCACCCCCAGCACCGACGGTGGACACCTGCAGTCTTCATACCATTGCCCACGGTTACTTGCTAGTGGCTTCCTTGCGTGGCAATGTTGTCTCCCCACGTGGCTTGAAATTCACTCATTAAAAGCAAATAATAGGTAAAATGCGTACATTATACACACGCGCGCATGTATTCATGGACTACCTCCTGGCTGCCCGCTCTTTGCCAGGTGCCCCAGGGGAGCCCAGGGGCCGTGTAGCTGCCTCATGAGGCTGTGAGAAGCCCGTTCTGAGCAGGGAGAAGACCACTGCCCCTGGGGGGCCGCTTCCTGGTCACGTCTGCCTCCTCCACCCCAGCCAGGTGTCTGGGAGTGGCTGGGCCCTGGTCCACCTCCCAACCTCGGGAGCACCCAGGCGGGGTGGGGGGAGTGGGTAGCACTTAAGCACTCCAGGGATGCTGGCACATGGTCCTGTACTGTGAGCCGGGTCCCAGCACTGGGGCACCTTGCCCAACCACCAGAATCGTGAGGGACTGGAGGCGGCCTTGGTACGGCACCTGCGGTCCACGGGCAGGGGAGGTGACCGCTGGGCAGCGTTCCCTCAGAGGCTGAGCCAGGCAGCCTGCGATCCAAGGATGATGGGCCTGAGGGTATGTTAGGGCCACCGGTGGGGCCGAGTTCTCTCTTGGTCTTACCCCCCCGCCCCCTCAATACACACACTGCCGTGGGGCTGAGACCCCTCTGCGGTGCCATGGGCGACGGCCAGTGGGGTTTGCAGACACCTGTGGAGCTTTGGACAGAGGAGGAGGCAGCTAGAGGCCGACACGGGGCTGGGGAGGCTCCTGTGGTCAGGCCAGCCTGAGCCCTGGCTGCAGGAACTGCTTGCTCAAAACTTGTCCTCGAGTCTTTGTGCCTCCCCCTCCCCCCCAAGGCCGTTTGGCCTCCACCGGACTTTCCCCAGGAAGCCCAGGCCGGGAGAAGGTGGCCTGTCTGTGAGTCGGGACACCTATGGCCCAGCCCCACCAGCCACTGAGCCCAGGGGGTGCGGCTGGGGATGGTGGTTCAAGGGGAGCCCAGGGGCCTGACCCCAGCCAGGGGGCTGAGGAGCGGGGGGCCCCTAGGGCCTCACTGCACCCCCAGGCAGCCTGGACAGCAGGCCGCCCTGGAGCCGTCTGCTCGGGCAGTGACTGAGGTGGGGGGCAGTGCCGTGGCCCCTCACCAGGCCAGGGGGCCGGACGGCAGCTGTTCCCTGCTCGCAGGGCCCGGCGGCTGGGTAGATGGGAACGTCCGTCCCCATGGTGACGGAACTAGTCTCATGGCCTCTCCTGCTTGGCCTGCAGAATGGCCACCCCAGACAACTGACAGGTGGGGCTGGTTCTCGAGGGAAAGTGGCCCAGTAGTACCTCCTGAGTCGCCCCCAAACCCGTGACGACCTTTCATGGGTGGGGCGGCACCGGAGGCGGCTGGCTGGTCCAGGCTCTCCACCCCCAGGCAGGGGCTTCTACCTCCTCACAGGGCCCTCCAGGGATTCGGGGTGGCTGGCCCGTTGAGGAGAGGCTGCGTGGGGGGCCCCAAAGCACCAATGGCTTCAGGCAGGTGGTCCTCAGACCTACGTGGGGGTGGGGACCCACATCGCACCCAGAGCGAAATAGTGCCTGACCTGGGGCACCGTGGGTCTCCCTGGGTCCCTCGGCCCCCTGGATTGCGGCACCCACCCTGGCCCTTTGAATCCTGGGTGGGTGCCCTGCTAGGGCTCAGTGCTGGACCATGCTGCCAAAGTGAAGGCAGACCCTGGCCTTGGGGAGATGACCGAGGAGGTTGGGAGGGGTCCCTGGGCTGGGATGAGTCCCACTGCCTTGTCAGGAGGCTGGGCAGGTCAGGTCCAGATCGAGGTGTCGAGAGCTTGGGGTGCCTCATACAGGGTCAGGGGTCGGGTCAGCAGGGGCATCTGTGCCGCAGGCAGCCAGGGGGTTCCTGAGACAGGTCTGGGCAGGCCTTGGGCGTGCCAGGCCCAGACCAGGCCGGGGGCTCTCCACCCCTCCACGCCGCACCCTCTTCCCCACCTGTCCCTGGGAGGTCCCCTCTATCCTGAGCCCATTCAATGCCACCCTGTCCTATAGGTCCTTCCGTGGCATTTCCACAGACCCAAGGGGCTCTTATCATTTCAGCCCCCACCCACTGCTCCAGGAGGTGGACACCCCCGGACTCCCATTTTGTAGATGAGGATGCTTAGGCGTTGGAAGGGTTGAGTGGCCCACTGGGGTCCCTGCCCTGGGGGTTCGGTGATGCTCTGTCTTGCCGTCCTGTGGGGGAGTGGGGGCTTTCAAGGGCCTGCCCCTCTGTCCCAGCCCAGAGCTCCCCTCGGGCATCAGGGCCCCCTTCCCTGTCCTCCCGGTGGCTGACTCGGAGCCTGGCCCACAGGCTGCGTGGAGCAGGAGGCAGACCCTGTTAGGGCCACCTCGGGGAGCCAGGACCTCAGGCAGGAAGCAGAGGGGTCCAGGGCCAAGGTCGTGGGGCTACACATTTGGGGGCCTGTGGGGCAGGAGGGCTCCCCATGGCGGGGGTGGGGGAAGTTGACAGGCGGGGTATGCTCCCCGCCCCAGCAGAGGCCTCCTGCCCGCTCTGCCGGGCTGGGCCGTGGCGCCTGTCCCAAGGTGGGGCAGCTCGGGCAGGGTGGGGCTGGCGTCCCACGGGGTGGGCGGCAAGTGTGCCCGGAGGGCCCCAGCTGTGCGCAGCACATGTCCCCGGGAGGCCCAGGAGCCCGCATCGCGGGCGCGCGCGCGCTGGGAGCAGCTGACCACAGGCGGTCCGCAGACAAAGGGTGCTTTGAGCAGCCTGCACGCCTGCTCCGTGCTCTCGGGCCAGATGACTGTCCCGGGAATGCCGAGACCGCCTCCCTCTGCGGCTTATCGGGTCCCACTTGGAGGCACAACAGCTGGGCTGGCCCCAAAGCCTGCCGTCCGGGCTCTGCTGGAGGGACCGCGGCCCCCCCCCCACCGCCGCCCCGTGGGGACGCCTCCTGGCCCCAGGCTGGCCCCCAGGTTTTCCAGGCTTGTGGGGGGAGAAGGGGAAGACCCTGACGCTGGTCACCCGTGCCCCTGTGCTGGTGGGTGGCCTGGTCTGGTCCCCATGACCCCCCTTCCAGGTCTCTGGGCCCCCATCTCTGCCCAGCGAAATCCTGTTTGCCCCGGAAAGTTGGGGCATCCTTCTCCCCGAGGAGGCCTTTGAGGGGACCAGGAGCTCCTGCAAAGCCCCCCCAGGCTGCACCCCTGAGCTGGCCGTATCCAGGGAGGCGGTGGTGCCTTTTGTCCTCGGCCCCAGTTCCTGCTCTTTCTCATCCCCCACCCGACAGCCCGCAGGCCCCTCCACCCCAGAGTCCCTGGCACTTAATCCCTTGTGGCTGGCTGTCCACCTCTCTTTAAAATGTTTCACGTAAAGATAACGGAGCAGTAACATCACAGAGCCCGGGGATGGGGCAAGAGTAAGGGTCTGTGAGGCTGCCTTTACTGTTTAGCAAAAGAAAAAATATTTTCCGTCCCAAAAGGCGGGATGTAAGCTCAGCTAATCTGAGCGGGTTTAACCTCCAGGCCGTCCTGCTATCTGTCACATGGGAGCAGTTCGAGGCGGGGATGCTCCCAGTGCTTCTAAATCCTGCGACGCCGGCAGCGCTGAGCCTCAGAACACACGGGCTTTGGACAATCTTCCCGCCGCCGAGGATCCCCTGGCTGATAAAGGAGGCACAGTAGATAAGGCGACCAGCGACCTTCATCCTTCTCTGGGCGCCGTGGGTCCACAGAGTTACGAAACGCTTGAGTAATCACCAACCTTTCCCCCGTGCGCACTCACAGAAGACACCAGATAAGCACCTGCTTTTCGGACCCTTTATCTCCACGCTTGGGATTTGCAGATCTGCTGTCACAACACCGTTACCCCAAACACCGAAGGCAGGTGCGGGCCGGTGTATGGGCCACGTGCACCCTTGTGAGACCTGGAGCTTTTTTCCCTCAGTCGACTTGGACCTGGTGTCTGTCAGCAAAACAGCAGGATTTCAAGTCAGGGCCTCACGGTGCCGTCCAGGGGCAAGCACGCCTGGGCTGCGGCACGTCCGCACTGGGTCCAGAGCCTTCCGGGGAGCGCCCCGCACGCCCCGGCCACACCGCGATGAAACAGGGCGAGGGGAAGTGTAGAGACCCCCACGCACAGCCACCACCCCGGCTGACCCTCTGCACCTCGCTGCCCCTGCGGTCCCCGCAGGAGGGACCTGGCGGGGTGCCGGGCTTTGGGCTAGCAGCGGCCGGGGAGATGGGGACTCGGCGCCCCGGGACGGGAGGAGCAGTGACTCTCCCAGCCGCAGGTCGGGTGACCCGCGGGGCCCGGTGGATGGAGGGGCCCCCAGCGGGCGTGTCTGTGTTGTGGTAAAGCACCCACAACACCGCATTCACCACTCCAGGTGCACACTCAGCATCTAGTGCGTTCACGCTGTTGTCCAACCACCACACCCCTGTAGTTCCAGACTCTCCCATCCCCCCCAAAGGAAAGCCCCTCCACCGTGGGCAGCTGCCCCCCCGTTCCTCCCTCCCCCAGCCCCTCACACCCACTAATCTGCTTTCGTTTTACGGAGTTGTGGTAAAGTACACATACCGGACGATTTATCAGAACTGTGTCTAGGTGCACAGCTCAGGGGCACTAAGCACATTCACGGTGTTGTGCAACCATCCCCACCGCCTGTCTCCAGAATGTTCCATCTTCCCAAACAGAAACTCTGTCCCCGTGAGACACCGACCCCCCGGCCCTGGTGCCCACGGCGCCGCTTTCTTTTTTAAAAAATTCAACTTTTTGAAACTAAACAAGCAAAGCAGTTCACTCATTTCTCCCCGCCACCCCCCGACCTCTGGCCACCGAGTCCATGAGCTTAGTTTCACGTGTATGTTTAGATTCCACGTACAAATGAGAGCTGGCTGACGTGGCCACTTACCACAACGCCCTCGAGCACCATCCGTGCTTTTGCAAATGGCAGGATCTCGTCCTTCTGATGGCTGAGTGATATTCCACCATAGAAACAACATCCCTTCTTTATCCACTCATCCATCTGCGGACGGGCGGGCTAATGCATGCTGGCAGTGGTCAGTAATGCCGCCCTGAATGTGGGGGGTGCCACGTGTTTTTTTGAGTTAGTGTTTTTATTTCTTTGGGGTAAATACCCAGTAGTGCGATTGCTGGGTCGTAGGGTAGCTCTAATTTTAACTTTCTGAGGACCCTCCACACTGTTTCCTGGAGTGGCTGCACCAGCTTGCATTCCCACCAGCCGTGTAAGAGGGGTCCCCTTTCTCCGCATCCTCGCCAGCACTTGTTTTTTTTGTGTGTGTTTTATTTTAGTCGTTCTGACCGGTATGAGGTGCTATCTCATCATGGTTTTGATCTGTATTTTCCTGATGCCGAGTGATGTGGGGCATCCTTTCCTGTGTCTATTGATCACTTGTATGTCTTCTCTAGAGAAACGTCTATTCAAATTCTTTACCTATTTTTTAATTGGGTTCTTGCTTAGGAACCGTGTTTGTAACAGTCATTGTAAACTATACAGACAACATCACTTCGAGCCACCCCCACCACCTGCCACCAGTGAGACCCACAGGAAAAGCCCAGGATCGGCCTGGACTGAGACTCATGGGACGACATGGGTGGGGGGCTGGTCGGCCGCTCCGTCCCCTAAGGCCCCCATCTCAGCTTCCGGCTGAGCAAGTGCTCGGCTCTGTACCTCTATCTCTGCACCCACCCTGGCTCATGGGCCCCTCATCCATGCTGCTGACCGCAGCTGGGAGGCGGTCTTGCTTTGTCTGTGTGACAGTGGCCAGGGCAGGAGGGGTCCCTTTGTCCCTCTGGTTTTACTGTGGTCTCGGCGAGATCCCGGTCACAAGCCCAGCCTCTCTCCTTGTATCTGCAGGGCAGAGCTCAGGGCCGTGCTCCATCAACACCCCCGCCTCCCGGCCTGCATCCTGGACCCGGGTGCACACGAGGAACCAGGCGGAGCTGGCCGAGAGGGCCTCTGGGCTGGCTGTGTCTGATGGCGGAGCCAAGTGGTTTCCATGGGTGGAGTGGATGCTGTTCCCGGGGGGTGGTGGGGGCTTGAGCTGGACTGAGAAGGGCATGAGGACCTGGAGAGGGGCCGTGGGGGGGGGGGGCACCAGGAAAGTCCCAGGCACAGAGCACTGTGGGGCTGGGGTCGGGCCAGCGCCTGGGGTACGGAGCTGCCTTGGGTTAATGGGAAGCTCTCAGGATAGGCTGGGGGTGAGGCCCAAGAAGGGGGCCTCACACCCTGACCTCAATGTATGGACAGTGAGGAGGGACAGAGGTGGCTTGAGCAGAGGGCCTGGGGGAGTTAACAGCTGTTGGCAGGCTCTGGGAGGAGCTTGAAGGCCCCTTTAGTTCACCTTTGGGCTTGCTTAGGGCCTGGTATGCAAAGACAGATGGCCCTTGGGCCTGCTCCTGCCAGGTGGGGGAAAACTCAGGGCACAGAGGGTGGCCAGGGGTGGGGGGGTCACCCCTCCTGGGCCTGGGCCACTGAGGCTGGAAGCTGGCCTCCCTCAGCCCAGAACCAGGAGGCGAGGGCCCTGCCCTCCCATGAGCCTGCTGTGGACTGGGGGTGTCGTCCGGCGGTCAGCCCTCCTGCAGGCCCCATACCACCCCCCACCCCCCAGTCTCCACAAGTGGACGGTCAAGCCCAGTCACACCCCTGTGCAGCCTCCAGCCTGGGGGTGGCCAGGGCACCTGCTGGGAAAACATCCCAGGACCCCTGCTGTCCCGGAGCTTTGGGCTAGCCCGTCCAGCCCTCCTGAGCCCAGGTCTGAGGCCCTGGCACTCGAGGCTGCCAGTGGTAGAGGTCATTTTGTCTCTGAGCGAATGTGCATCCCCGAGGTCTCATGCCTCCCGACGGTAAAGGGCTCCTGCCCGTCCTTCCCAGCGTGCCTGCCGCATGGCGTCTGTGAACTCGGCCCTGCCTGGGTCTGGGCCTCACTCAGACACTGTGAGCGCCCCATGCAGCCCGCCTGCAGCCAGCCGGGCCTCGTGCTGCATTCCAGACTCAAACAGGATTTGAGGATTAGCATTGTTTTAAATTATTCCTACACCTCAGCCCTGCAGAGGGGAATCCGTGTTCTCAGACAGCCGGCCCTGGGAGAGCAGGGGTAGCTCTGAGCTGCGGACCAGGTTCTCCCAACGTGTGACAGCAAGATAATTTGGTGGGGGAGACACGCCCATCCTTAATAGTTAGTTATTTTTTTAAGGGTTTTTTTTTTTTTTTTTTAATAAGATGTTTCTAGTACTTTAAATCTCTTTAGGACACAACCGAAGGGGGTATTTAAATAATAAGCCAATACAGCAAAATAAGAACAAAAACCACAAAGTGATGGGCCAGATGGTGAGTGGGTATGCGGAGCTGGGATGGAGGCTCCAGGAACGGCTCCTTTGGGGACCACCTGGCGGCCAGGTGAGCCCTCCTCCGTGAAGATGCCAGCGCCCATGTCTCTACTTCGGGAACATGGAGGGTGGCCAAACGCCAGACTCCAGACTGCCCCCTCCGTTCCCCGCGAGCACCTCACTGACCACAGGCTCATCCCACCTACCGCGACCCGGCAGGACCAGGTTCTTGGGAAACACGTGAACGAGATAAAGCCTTGTGCGGGCACAGGGCGCTCTCGGCCTGCTCACTGGGTTTGTTCACACATTGCATTCATTCATTCAGGAGATCCACGTGGAGCTGGGGCGAGGGAGAGGGGCTGGGGGGTGAACATGGCCCCGGTCCTGGTGGGCTCAGCGAGCCTCCAGCCAAGGCCACTGCCCCCAGAGCCAAGGCGAGGTAGGAGCCCAAGCCAGCCCCGTGAGGTCACAGAGCCTGCAGGATTGCGCACCCCCCGCCCCCGGCTCTCTCGCTCCTACGGGATTCCATGCTATGAAGGAGAATTTCTTTGCAAAAGGGAAGAGGTAAACTTTCCTGCATTTTCTCCTATTATCCGCTAAGCTGGCTCCCAACACCAGCCGGATGGCAGAAGCACCCTAGTTAATGACACTTGGGAGCCGGGGACAGTGTCCACCACCCCCTCGTGGTGGGCTCCCTGGCAGGGAGGGCGGAGGGGGCATGGGAACAGGGGCCCCCTGCCAGGGCCAGACTCCAGGGGCATTACAGGGCAGGGGGCCGGCTGGAGGCCAGCACGTCTGGCCTCTTCCCCTCAGCAGTGCCCTCGGGGTGGGTCCGTGCTGGAGAAGGCGTCAGAATCTCTTCCCTTTATGAGGCTGAATGATATTCCCTTGTATGGAGGATGGACCCCATTTTGTTAGGGCTGCTCAGGGTTCCTTGAGATTCCACGTGAATTTAAGATAAGTTCTTCTATTTCTGCAAAAAACAAAAACTCATCGGGGTTTTGGGAGAGATGGCGTTGTATCTATAGCCCACTTTGGGTGGTGTTGGCCTCTCTGCCCCACGTGGTCCAGGAACATGGGGCATGCCCGCACTTCTGCATCTCCTTCCGTTTTTCGACACGGTATTTTCCCGTTTTCACTCTGCGAGTCTTTGGCCTCCTCAGTTAATTCATAACTATTTTATTCTTTTGGATGCTACTGTAAGCGGGAGTGTTTCTGTCCTTTCTTCTGAATATTGTTCATTGCTGGTGGAGAGAGTACAGCTGATTTGGGCTTGCTGACTTTGTACCCTGCCTTGCAGAATTCTAGTAAGATCTGACAGGTGCACGTGTAGAATTTGTGGCGTTTTCTACACATAAGGCTGTATCCCCTGTGAACAGAGGTCCTCTTACTTTTCCTTTCCAATCTGGACGCTTTCTTTCTTTTCCCGTCTATTTGCTCCAGCCGGAGTGCGGAGCCCGGTACCACATGGGGTGGCAGGGATGAGTGTTCTTGCCGTGCCTGATCGTAGAGGAAAAGCGTCCCGTCTTACGACTCCTGTGGTCAATGGCGTGCTGTTTACTGCGGGGTTTTCAGATGTGGTGTGTATTACGTACAGGTGGTCTCCTTGTAGTCCTGACTTGTTCACTCTTTTCAACGCGAAGCGTGAGGCATTTGGTCTTAGGCTTTTTCGCATCAACGGAGGTCCAGCGTTTCTTTTCCCCCCCTTCGTTCTGTAAACTCAATGTGTTCTGATTGATTTTCTTTTGCCGAACCATCCTTGCATTCCAAACGTAATTCCCACGTGGTCGTAGCATGGGATCGCTCTTACACGCTCGGGAACCGGCTCAGATTCGGGTCTGGGCCCCTCTGTTCTTCCAGGGGCTTCCTCTGGCTTTGGTGTGAGGGGAATGCTGGCCTCACAGGATGAGTTAGGAAGTATTCCCTCCTCTTCAGTTTTTTGGAAAAATTTGAGAAAGATTGGGATTAGTTCTTCTCTGAATGTTGAGTAGAATTCACTAGTGAAGCCTCAGGTCCATGGCTTCTCTTCGATGGGAGAGTTTTGATCACTGGCTCAGTCTCCTTGCTAGTTATAGATCTACTAAGGTTTTCCATTTCCTCCTGAGTAATCTTAGTAGGCTTTTGTCTCTAAGAACCTGTCCACTTCATCTGGGTTGTCTGGTTTCCCTTTGAACTTGGTTCTTACACCGTCTGTCCTCGTCTGTCTATCCATCTACCTGACCACCCAGCATCCACCTGACCACCCTGTGTCCACTGCCCATCCATCCTCTGCAGCCTGGATGTGAGCCCTTGGCGCTCTGGCTTCCCCTCCTCGAGGTAGCCTGACTGCAGACTGACGTGGGGAACAGTCCTTGTCAGAGCCCTGGCCGTGGAAGGAGCCTCCTGAGACCCCTCCCCTCCTCCTCCTGGTGCCCACCACCCCCACCCCCCACCCCCCACCACCATGGGTGCTCTTGCATCTGGGCCCCAGTGATGGCTGCCAAGTGTCTCCAGATACTGTGTCCTTGGTGGCATGGTGGCTGTGAGGTGAAAGAGGGACCATCCCATGAGGACGGATGTTCTCCAACACCCAAATTAGGATGTATGGCCTGAGCTCTGGGGGCTCAGTCGTTCACATGAGTGCCTGCTGGAGAATGTGGGCCCCAGGGCACCAGGTTTCTCAAGGCCCAACGAGGACACGAGATGTCCTTGGGGGGACATCCTTGGTGCAGACATCCCCTTGGGCCCTGGTCTGGAAAGCAGCAGGTGTCTGCTGGCAGTGGACCTGGCCTTGGGCCACTGGCCTGTCCAGGTGGACTGTGCGGTAGGTGCCACCCACCCCGGGGCAGACCAGGGCCCGGGCTAGCTGCTGCCCTTGGGCGTCTCCCGTGGAGGCCCCCGGCTCACTCCCCTCTGCCCCACAGGAGATTGTCCTGGTGGTGTTCTTTGGGACGGAGTACGTGGTCCGTCTCTGGTCGGCAGGCTGCCGCAGCAAGTACGTAGGCATCTGGGGGAGGCTGCGCTTTGCCCGGAAGCCCATCTCCATCATCGGTGAGTCCTGCCTGCCCCCAGGGGAGCTTCACCCTGAGCTTTCCGGGCACGGGCTGGGCACCCTCCCCAGGAATGGGGATCCGGCAGGGTGGGTCCCCATCATGAGCTCCCGCAGACAGGGTCCCCCAAGGCCATGGGGTGACCCCCTGAGCCCTGCAATGCAGGAGGGAGCCTCAGACGCTGCTCGTGGGGCTGGGCTTGGCCACGCTCAGCACAGCGTTGGGGGGTCTGCTGCCCCAGCAGCCTGGGAGTGGGGCACGGAGGTGGGCCGGGTGGGCCTGGGTGTAACTGAGACAGAGGGCCCCATCCGAGTGGCCCTGTCCTCCTGACCGCCAGGCTCCTGTCCTGAGCCAGCAGCCTGGCTGGTGACGTGCCACCCCTCCCCCCAGACCTCATCGTGGTCCTGGCCTCCATGGTTGTCCTCTGCGTGGGTTCCAAAGGGCAGGTGTTTGCCACCTCAGCCATCAGGTACAATGGGCCACAAGCCGTCCCAGCTGGGGGTGCGAGAGCCTGGGGCAGCGTGCTAGGGGAGGGGGCGCAGGCTCAGACCCCACGTGGGAGTTAGGCCGCCCGGGTTGGAGACCCAGCAAGAGCACTTCTGGGACTTGGGCTGGGGCCTAACCTTCTGGGGACCTCGGTTTGCTCGTCAGTGAACTGGGGTGATCCCAGGGCCTTCCCCAGAATCTGGTCTGGGGAGCAGAGGAATTTGGAGATGTGCAGGTTTGGCTGAGCCCCCGACCCTGTGTTCGAGAAGGAGACAGCGAGGCCTGCGTGGTGGCGAGCAGGCAGATTCAGAGTTGGGCTTTGAGGGGCTGCAGCGGGGCTGGGGGCTGGTGAGAGGTGCCTGAGTGGGGTGAGTCGGGGGCAGGAGCACAGAGGTGTCTCCCCCGCAGGGGCATCCGCTTCCTCCAGATCCTGAGGATGCTGCACGTGGATCGTCAGGGAGGTACCTGGAGGCTGCTCGGCTCCGTGGTCTTCATCCACCGCCAGGTGGGTGGTCTGGGCGGGGCGCAGGGGCCCGAGGTGGGGAGGACGGGGTGCGATGTCAGCCAGGCAGACGATGTGGCCACGCTCCCTCGAGCTGGGGGGCAGGAAGCCAGGGGCAGAAGTGCAGGATGGAGAAAAGAGGCTCTCAGAGGCTCAGAGATCTAAAAGCCACAGATGGGAACAGTCCCGCGAAGGCGAGGCCCGTCACCACCATTCTCGGGGCTGAGCCGAGGGCCAGCGGAGCCTCTGCGAGACGGCCTGACCCTCCGGGCAATGGCCGGGGCCAACGCCGGCCATGGAGGAGAGGGGTGGAGGAGTCCTGAAGTGCAGTGCGGGCATGGGAACCACGTGGGAATTCACGGAGAACCGTCGTGGGACCCGGAGCGTGTGCCGGGCCGGCCCCTGGCCTGTGATGTCTGTCCGGAGTGTTGTCACGGAAGCCGGGGACACCGCGAGTGCTCGGCTGATGCGCCCTCTGCCCGCTCTGCCCCCAGGAGCTCATCACCACCTTGTACATCGGCTTCCTGGGCCTCATCTTCTCCTCGTACTTCGTGTACCTGGCCGAGAAGGACGCCGTGAACGAGTCGGGCCAAGTGGAGTTTGGCAGCTACGCGGATGCCCTGTGGTGGGGGGTGGTAAGTGGGGACAGGCGCCCCAGGCAGCAGCGGGGCGGAGGGCGCCGGGTTCTGGAGCCCTGTGGTGGACCCTTCATGCTCAGAGGACGCCGTCGGGAGGTCCTCGATGTCTTGGAGCTGGTGTAACCAGTGTCCGATGGGGCGACGAGGCGTGTGTGGGGGCTGGGAGCCCCTGCCCACCCCCAGGTGGGGCCCTGTGGGGCCCCACCCAGGGTGACAGCTTTCCTTTGCCCTGGCCGAATGGGGAGGGTGGGGTCAGGCGTGGGGCCTGCCTGTCCGGGAGGGTCTGTCCTGGCCCCAGGAGCATCTTTGTGCCAAGGAGCACGACGTTAAATAGCAAACAACCCAGGATAGGACGGGCAGGGGTCCTCGCGAGAAAGGAAGAGTGCTCCCCTGTTCTGGCTGTGCCCCAGGCCTGCAGATGCTGTAGCCGGGCCCTGCCCAGAGACGTGCAGGCTCCCCCGCCCCCAGGGGCCCTGAGGCTCCCCTGGCTGTGGAGATGGGCTCCTTGGGCACACGACCACAGGGCCCAGCACCCTGGCTTCACTTGCAAGGCCCGGAGCATGGGCTGGTGGCGCTGGGCTCCCTGAGCTGCCCGTCTGTGGGAGAGGTGGACATAAGGTGGGCGGGGGGCAGTTCCCGGCAGGCCAGGGGGCTTGCAGGGACGGGGGACATTGCACAGAGGACCACTCACCGCTGTGGACAGCCAGGCGTGGGTTCCGCCAGCCACACACACCCTGAGTCCTGCCTGTGTCCTTGCCGTGTGGGCCCGCGGAGCCACTTTTGAGGGTATGAAGGGTGCCCCTTAGCACACCTTCCACCACAGCTTGGCCTCATAGGGGGAGGGTTCTGGCCATTTCAGTGCAGGGTGGCTGATAGCTTCCCCACCCGCGGGGACCAGGACACGGCCTGGGAACCGAGGGCGCAGCGTGCATCCTGGGGTGGAGGCCTGCTGTGGGGAGGATCAGGGCATGGGCCACAGGCCAGGCCCTCACACTCCCCACCGTTCCCATGGGGTACAGCGCTCCCTCCTTCAGAGTACTCTGGGGTGCAACCAGCTAGCGCCCCGGGGGGTCTAGAACAGAGCCGGGAGCAGCGGAGCGGGTAACAGCGGTGGACAGTGGCCCCAGTTACAGGCTGAGCGTGGCTGGGTGGGGAGCCCCTCAGAGCTGGGCGTGGGGCGGCTGATGTCCGGGCTCTTTAGGGTGGGGGGGGCAGGGACAGGAGCTGTGGCGAGGCCTTGGGGGCAGTGGAGGGTCTAAGGGGCGCTGGGCAGGGGCTAACAGCCAGGTCTGTCCCGTCTTTGCCCTTCCAGAAAAAGTGGGCCTTGCTCTCTCCTGGGGCTCCTCACCGTCCTCCAGAAAGGAGACCCATCGCAGTTTGTCCAGGGGTGGGGAGGCTCGCTGTGGCCCCCAGGCCGCCACAGGCCCCTGCTGTCTGTGTCTCGTGCCTGTGATGCCAAACATACAGGGAGGGCCCCTGATGTTGGCGCATCTGCATGTTTTCTGGAAGTTTCCACCGTGCCAGGCTGCTCGAGGAAGGGAAGGACATGCTGACCCAGCTCTGGGCTGGGGAAGGCCCCGGTTCCGGTCTCTGTGCTCCCTGGCCGGCCCAGGTGCGGCAGGCCCTAGCAGGTTAGGGCGGGAGGGCTCAGCCCCAGCAGGGAGCTTGCCGGTGGTGGGTGGAGGGGCCGAATCCTGGTGACGGGCCGTGCAGGGACAGGCCGCCCAGAACCAGGAGGAAGTGTGCGGGTGATCGCCCGAGGCCCGGCTGATAAGCGGTGCCCAGCCTTGGCGCTGCCCTCCCGCCTCCCCGGGCCGCTCCCCTGCCCCCAGCCCTGGGCAGAGCAGCGCCCCCACTCCCACACCTGTGCAAACATCCGCCCGCCGGCCGGGAAAACGGCCCCTTTGTGCCCAGCTTGGCACCGGTGCTCCAGCCCTCGCCGTCAGCTGCAGCCCCAGCCTCGGCCACCACGGGCCCTGGTCTGGCCATTGTTCCTGCCAGGCCCTGCGCCCCGGGGCCGCCCCGGGCCCCCCGCCCCCCAGGGCTCTGGGGCAAACGGCTCCCATTCATAGCCGCGGCTGCCCTGCAGCTGTCCGGGCAGGAGCGGCCCCCAAGGCTTGAGTTATGGGCTGTGTTCCTGGCGCGTCTCGGACAAACAGAGCTCAAGAAATGCAAGACGGGGCGGGCCCTGACTGGGGCTTTTAAGCTAGTTTGGTGATTTGCAACTGCGCCCAGCAGTTGTTCTCTGCCCGCTCTCTGTGTCCTGGCTCCATTTACCTCTCATGGGAGGGGGCACCGGCCCCGAGGCTCTCTGTGGGGGCAGACAGTCCAGGTGGTGCTGCCCTGGGGCACCCAAGGGAAGGGGCGGCGAAGGCCACATGCCTCCACACTGGGTCCGCCCCGAGATTTGCTTGCACCCCCCCACACCCCTCACCCCACAGGCCTGGGCTGGGGGCCGACCAGAGGGCAGAGCGCCTTCTTAGAGATGTGCAGGATAGACCCTAAAATAGGGCGTCTGGGCCACCAGGAAGTGAGAAGGGCCATCCCCTGCATGGAGAAGAGGCGGGGGAGTCCTGCAGGGGAGCTGGTATGCAGACACCCTTGAGTCCGTCCAGGCTGCAGGTGCCCCGGGATGGCCCCAGGTGTGCTCAGCATCTGGGCTCAGCAGTGTCTGTTGTATGGATGAATGAGTGAGTTCACGAGCCGTGGCACTGGGGACAGCGGGGGTATTCGTCTCCCGGGGAGGCCATCAGAGTCCCACAGTCTGAGGCGCTTAAGACAAGAGCAACGTATTCTCTCCCAGTCTGGAGACCAGAAGTCCGAGATCAAAGCATGGGCAGGGCCACGCTCCCTCGGGAGGCTCCAGGGGAGGGTCCTTCCTGCCTCTTCCAGCTTCCAGGGGCTTTAGGCATCCCTGGGTTTGTGGCCACATCTCCTGTCTCTTATAAGGACACTTGTCTTTGGTTTAGAGCCTGCCTGGATTGACCAGGATGATCTCCATGCGAGAGCTTCCCATAACCACCTCGACAAAGGCCCTGTTCCCAAATACGCTCATATTCTGAGGGTCTGGGAGGACATGAAATCGGGGGGGGGGGGGGGCGCTATTCAGTCCCGGACGGCGGTGTCCCAGCCAGACTTCACGAGGAGCGCCCCCCTTCCCAAGCCTCAGTTCTAGGTCGTCTAGCAGGGGTGTCCGCTCAATGGCTGAGTGTCTCCTCCCGTCCCCCCAGCCCGGGTGGGGACGCCCAACACTGGTGTGAGAGCCCCCCTCTCCCCCAAGTGTGGCGCCCCATGCCTGGCTGCTGAGGTGTTTGGGGAGGATTTAAGACTTTTTTCTTCGCCCTTGGAACAAAATGCGTTTGTTTGTGTTAAAGTTTGAGTGGAGGGAAAAGCCGTTTTTGCAGACACGGGCTCTTCTGTTTAGTGCCCGGGGGTCTCTCAAATCAGGAGGCTGCTGGGCTCTGTTTACCCCCTGCATCTAAATTTAGTCTTTAGAGTGAACATGTTGGAAGCCCGTCCCTGCATTTCAACCACCATTTAGAGTCTGATTCCTGTTCACTCTCTCAGCCGGCGGCTCCAGAAGGGTCCAGCCTCCGGGGTTAGAGTGCCTCCTGGCCGGGTGAGGTCAGCTGGGTCTGGGGGCTGAATAAGGGCCTGGGTGAGGACAGGACCCTCCAGACATTCACATGCAAGCCTGTCGGCACCACCAAGAACGTGGGGCCGGTGTCGGGACCTCATCTGAAGCTGGGAAAACTGAGGCCCGTGAGCCGGGAGTGGCAGGCCAGGTGCCCACCCCAGCACTCAGACCCTACGTGTCCTGGGGCTCTGTCTGCCTGGAGCTCTCCGTAAAGCCTGCGAGGGCTGTATAGCTGAAACCAAGTCCTGCAGGACCCCAGGCTTGTCCCTGTAGACCACTGGGTGTGGGGTAAGGACTGTGGGCTTCGGGAGCCCGGCCAGAGAGCCTTCCCCGAGGAAGGACCTTGGCAATAGGTTTTACAGGATGAGTAGGAGACCGCAAGGTGAGGGTAGGAAGCAGGATGGATTTCTTCTGGGGTGGGGTTCAGCTCATGGCAGTGAGCGTAAGAACTTTCCAGCTTCAGCCCAGTGGAAAGAAACATGGTCAGCATCAGGGAACACGGTGAGACAGGCGTCCATGTGACACTGTCGTCAGGAGCATGGTCAGGAACGTGGGGGTCCTGTGTGGCCTGCACAGGTTACCTGACCTCTCCGGGCCCGTTTGTAAACTGGGTACAAAACGAGTACCCACGCCCACGAATTGTTGGAGAAGTTAAGTCAGCAAGGATATGGGCAGCCTGGGGCCCCAGGCGCCCAGCGAGGAGACAGCAAAGGCTGGGTGTAAATGGTGGGGGGCCCTTGCCGACCACAGCTCTCCAGGCATTCCCCAAAGCCAAACACTCGTGCTCGACCCATGGCAGGCTAACTCACACTAAAGTGTGTATGGCTGCCGTGGTCCAATCACACCCCTGAGCCCTTCTGGTTTTGAGAGTCTTACTAACTGCCCCTGACCAGCTCTCCACTTCCAGCACCTTCCTCGCAGAGTGGCCCCTTTTGGTGCATGTGTTTTAGCCCCTCCTAAACCCAAAGGACCTCGTGTTTCTGATCCCCATCCTGAGGGCCTGGGCGAGGCCAGCCACAGGGAAGGGGCTCCTGGAAGACTCATCAGGCAGTGGGGTGGAAACAAGGACGGCGGACCACGGCGTCCACTTCCAAGGATGCCAACTCAGTGGCACCGTGGAACTGGCCCTGGGGCCAGTGAGCACACGATTGGGCCATTCCTCAGTTTCCCCATCTGTAAAATGGGGAGGCCACAGAGCACCTCCTCTGGCCGGCGTGGGGCTCACCAAGGGGACTGCAGGCCCAGGGAGGCAGCAGAGGTTACTGCAGCTGTGAGGACTCTCCTTGGACCGTGAGGTCCTCTTGGTGAGGCCAGCTTTCATCAGGAAGGCCTATTTCTCCACGTGCAGATGTGACGTTGGGGCGTCGCTGTGGTCCTACTCAGCGCTGGCGCAGGTGTGGCAGGATGGCGGGCAGCCCGGATCTTGTGCCCTCAGGGCTAGAGCCCTGGCCTGCACAGGGTGATTTGCAGGATCCCTGGAGGGCCTTCTCTGCCCTGGCAGTCAGGGAGGGCCTGTGAGCCACGCAGGGGTGGGGCTGGAGCCCGAGCTTTCCTGAGTGCGGCCATAGACTCACGGAATGAGAGGCTCCAGTATGGGTGTGTCCAGCGATTTCGCCCTGCCCACGGAAAGGAAGCCGGTTTCTTTTGGGGTGCTTGCTGTCCTTTGACCCATAGTTTGTCTGCCTGGCTGGGCTGTTCCCTGGCCCCCATTGCCAGCACATGGCCCCTTCATGGCCGTTTCCCACCAGCTAGGCCGGGGCCCCCAGGGCAGCCCTGCGGCGGCCAGGGCTGAGCACACCCTTGGGACAGGTGCCCAAGGACCGCTGCCCCCGCCCATCATGGTCCGAGACTGTCCTGCCACCCGCCCGGCCGCCCCCCTGTCCGTGCTTCTCCTCACCCTGGCTGTGTCCTTCCAGCCTCCTGCGGGCAGGCTGCTGGCCTGTGGCAGCACGGCAGCCTCTGGCCGGGGGTTTGCTCTGCAGCCTCGCCGCGTTGTGATGTGGACCAGTGGGTTGTGCCCGCTCAGTCACTTACCAGTGGTGAGACCTCGCACACAGTGCCTGCCCCTGCCAGCCTCAGTTTCCCCTCCGTAAGCTGGTCCCTAACTCACGTTACCGTCCCAAGTTTGCCGAGTGGATGCACCACCAGTGTGAGCCCCTAAGTGTCTACACTTGCACTGCTGTCCCACCCACACGTGGATAGACAGCCACGACACCTCCAGATGGGCCGCCCGACCCCCCCAGGGCAGCCACGGTTTCTGGGCTGGCCCTCCCATCTCACTGGAGGCTGGCCTTCCAGAGTCTGCCTTAGAAAGGAGAACAAAACACCGGTGCCAGGTTCTCAGGACAGAGAGTGTGTGTTGGGGGGATCTAGAAGTTTCTCTCTTGCCTCCTGTCCCTGGAAATGTGAGCAAAGATGCAGAGGCAAGCACACGGCCCGTTGCCAGCTTCCGGAGGACGAGGATGCCTCGGTCCCCCTCCCTCCCGCCTCCACAGCCCTGTCCCCAGTGTCGTGCGTCCGCGGGTTTGTGTGTGAGCTGGTCCATGTGGGCCACTGCCTGGTGGCTGGTGCCCAGGGGAGCGCCACGGTGGCCATGCTGTGTCTCCCCGCATCTGTGGGCCCAGGATGTGCAGCCCTGCACCCTGGACTGCCCGGTCAGGGGCGAGTGGCGAGCGCAGCGGCTGGAGACCGGCCGTCCTGAGCTGCCTGAGCCTATGATCTCAGAAAGAACAGCAGCTCTCTGGGGTGGGCCTCCGAGAGCCGAAGGGCATCACTAACAAAGCGGGTCTGTGACCGGGTGTGAGAGGCACGTACCCTCCACAGGGTGGGAGACACCAGGCCTGCCACCCCGACGTCTGCCAGCCCGCAGCGGGGAGCCCTGGTGTGCCAGCTATCGTGGGGCCAGAGGAACCAGGATGCTGGTCGGTCCGCTCAGGGAGATGGTCTCGGGGGCCCTGGCCTACACCCCGCCCCACCCTACCCCCCACATTCGCTTCCCCATCATCATGGGTTTTTTTGGTATTAATTTTGATCATTTAAAAGGTTGTATTAGGTATTATTTGTCTTGATGCCTGAGTTTCCTGGGATGCCCTTAAACCTGGCCCCCGAGGTGGGAGCCGCCCATGGCGGCCCCTGCGTCTCCCTGCCCAGCAGCCACTCCCAGACTTACTGGTCTCAGGTCCACTCTTAACAATCGCTGCGGACCCAAGAGCCTCTGTTCACGTGGGTCGTACCTATCCATGCCCAGCGCGTAGGAAAGCACCACTGAGCATTTAAAAAACGTTTTCATGTCAATTTATTAAAATGGTAATAGACCCGTTCTATGTTCATATAAATAATTTTAGAAAGATTTTATTTTCTAGAAGAGGGCAGGATGCGGTTCTGTTGCCCTCACCCCGTTGTAAACCCCACAGCCCCAGACCCGCCTTTGCTCCGTGCACCCGGGTCTCTGCAGAGGCAGCTGCGGCCCAGGCCTCACACTTGGGGCGCAGGCCGTCCAGAGAGGACCCCCTGCAGACGAGAGGGCTCCGGCTTCCCCAGGGCCCCCTTATCTGCCAGCTGCCTGTCGGGCTTGTCCTTCTCCCTGGGGTGGTCTGGCTGCTCCCTGCTGGCATCTGCGCCACGGTCCGGGTATGCACGGCGTGTGTGTGCGTGTGTCCGTGTGCGTGTGCAGCGTCCCAGCTGCATGGAGGCACGTTAGTGGGTCTGCACCCTCCACGGGCTCAGGTGGCCCCTTTACAGGACTGGTCCGTAGGCAGCTCAGCGTGCTCCGTGTGTGTTGTGGGGGGGTGGGGGAATATGTGTTCCCCACGGACAGTGACGTTGTAGAAGTCCCAGGACCCCAAGCAAGACACGTGGTCAGGCTGCCGTGGTTAGGCTGCCGTGGGCTCAGCAGTGGCCGGCCCTGGCTGTCCCTGGTGCTAGAAGCTGAGTGCTTGTCCGGACTTACCTGTGTGCTGACAGGCTCGTTGGCGTGCCTGCCTCCTCCCCTACGGTTCCCGCAGCTCCGAGTGGTCACGTGTGTCCCTGCCTGGCTGTGGCCGCTGGGTCTCTCCCGCCCTCCGTGCTCTGTGGCTGGTGGGGCGCACCCACCGGGGTCCCGGGTCGGACTAGCAGTCGCTGCCGCAGACCTCAACACGTCCTGTCTGGGCCTTGCCTTCTGTTGGAGTCTGTTCTGTAGGCCCCCCAGGCCCTGGCTCTGCATCCCCCGTTCCCTGCACTGGCTCCTCGGGACAGGGGATCGAGGGAAGGCTCCGTGCAGACCTTCCCGGGCCTGCCGGAGGCTGTTCTCACCTGGTCTGTACTGGAGGCTCTGGAGGAGAGGAGCCGGGCTGCTTAGAACAGGACCCGCGTGACCACAGGGCGGGCAGGTGCTGGCCAGGCTGACCTCCAAAGGCAGGAAGCCATGTGGACTCTCTGGGCCACTGTGCCTGATGCCCTGGTGTGCAGGTGTGAGCATGTGCCCACAAGATGTGTGAGTCTGGCCAGGCTCAGAGCCCACGCCTGCAAAGCCCACAGGCAGCCCCAGTGCCCAGAGCCAGGCAGGTGTGAGCTGAGGGCGTCGGGGCCGAGTGACCGGCTCAGCCAGGCTGGGCCCTCGAATCCTGCAGGATGTCACGTTCAGGCTCAGGCTGGAGGCCCCAGGCAGCAAACCTCAGATGCAAGCAGGACGGGAGCCTGGGGCAGGGCAGCCCCCGCACCCGTGGTCCCACCACAAGCTCCGATGGTCGGCTCCCCCACCGAGAAGAAGGCTTGGGCTGCGTCTGGTTCTCTCGGAAGAAGGGTGATCTGGTGCCCGGGGTGGCATCAGGACGTGGCGCATCATCCTTGTCCTCTTGGTCGAGGACCAGCCTTGGTGGGAGCTTCCGGCCTCCTGGGGACCACCATGTGGCGATGTCGGTGGCCCAGGTGGCGGGACTGCTACGGGTCAGGGCAGGCGATGGAGCTGGGAGCCCCGCCTTGGTGCCCAGCCCCTGTGCACACCCAGGGCCTTCCTCCTTGTATGGCATCGGCTTCGGGACACCACGACCGTCTGCCAGGCGGGAGCTCCGTGTTGACGGAGCGGCGGGTTCGGGTTGGACGGTCGTCCATCCCAAGCTTCCAGGCCTGAGCCCTGCCCCCGTCCCCTCACAGGTCACAGTCACCACCATCGGCTACGGGGACAAGGTGCCCCAGACGTGGGTCGGGAAGACCATCGCCTCCTGCTTCTCTGTGTTCGCCATCTCCTTCTTCGCACTCCCAGCGGTAGGTGCTCTGTGCCGGGGGCATGCATGCACTCCCTAGCAGGGGTCCCCCGGCAGGGGGCCGGCTCACAGAGGTGCCCCGCCCTCCCTGCCCCCAGAGCGTCCTTTGCAGCAGGTGTAGGCGGCGGCCAGTGGAGGTCTTGGGTAGCAGACAGCGGGGTGCGGGCCGGGGGATGCACCCCGAGGGGTCGCAGGGAGGCCCCAGCCGCAGCAGAGTCCGCGCACCTGCTGAGACCTGGGCCGGGTCTTGACCTGTGCCCTCCCCAGAAATCATGGACCGTGAGGGTTACGCCTTCTAGTTCCCCATGTGTGCACGTGGGTACATGTGTCCGTGTGTCCGTGTAGGGTGTGGGTGTATGTGACACGTCACTCACTACAGACATGTATGGATTCCGTGCGTGTCACACACGTGTTGTGTGTCATGTAAGTGTACGCAGGGTGTGCACGTGTGTGTGTGTGCGTGTGTGTACGATTGATCCCCTCTGCAGATGGGGAGCTCCCTCCCTGACAAGCTGCTCTCGTCCATCCCATTGGCAATCCCGGGGACGCAGCCACAGACCCTCTCACAGGGGGCTACCTTCTGCCCGAGCCGGCAACCCGGCACCCACCCTATCCCCCCAGCACCCGTCCTGTCCCCCCGGCACCCATCCTGTCCCCCAGGCCAGGCCAGGCCAGGCGGTGGCTGCCCTTGTGGACACAAGCCCTGGTTTCTGCTCCTTCCCAGGGGATTCTCGGCTCCGGTTTTGCCCTGAAGGTCCAGCAGAAGCAGAGACAGAAGCACTTCAACAGGCAGATCCCCGCGGCAGCCTCGCTCATCCAGGTGATGGCGCCCGCCATTGTCACGTCTGGCCTCGCGTCTGTGGGTGAACACCAGCTGGTGTCCGTTCAGAGATTCCAGAGCTGCTTTTGGCCATGATGTTCCGTGCGGGTCCCTCTGGAGCAGAGGTGCAGACCCGCACCCACTGCCATGCCTTCTGGGAAACGTGGGCCGTGCTGACAGGGTGGACACGGGAACAGGGCGCCCAGCTCCCTCCCTGGAGGGTCTTGCGGAAGGTCGTGTCCTGCGGGGCAGGCCAGGGGACAAGGTTGTGCCGCAGACCTGGGGGGTCTTTCCGTGGGCCTCTCCCCTCCCAGCCACAGCGACCAGCCTTGCGTCTTGCTCCTCGTCCTCCTTCCATGGCCACCCCCCCACCCACCCCCCCGCCCACCGGCTCTGCACTGGAGCAGGTCTGGGAGGGAAAAGGGAAGAGTCCCAGTATGGCCTTCCCCCGGGGGGGCTGGGGCCCTGCTCGTGCACTCTGGGCACCTTCTGGGTATCCCCGGCACCCCACAGGCTCGGACTCCCCAGTGACAGCAGTGGGACTGGAGAGCCAGTGGCATGGCCCCACCCTGGATTCCGGGGCCCCTCAGTGCCCAATGGGGACCCCAGGGCTGCTGGGTGCTGGAGGAGACAGAGCCTAAGAACAGTGGGGGAAGTCGGGGCCCTGAGCCCCCAGACACTCAGCTCTGCTCTGTGACCCAGGGCTCTGGAAACACACCAGAGGATGGCTGGTCCTTTTAACGTAAACACAGACTCAGGCAGAAAACCGTATTTGAAAACCGGGTCCCAGACGGCCTGGGGGCGGAGAAGTGGGGATGAGCAGGCCCAGGGCACAGGCGTGGTCCGTGTCCAGCCGTGGATGTGGGACTCTCTGCCCAGTGGGGCAACTGTACCCAGCACTGGATGTCTCCCGGGGACGGCCTGGGGTCACCCCCATGGCCTTGTCGCCTGCACCCTCTGCCCTGGGCAGGACCCCGTGGGGAACGCCAGCCATTAGGCACGGCTCCGCCTGGGAGCTACAGCTCAGCCCCGGGCTCCCCCTTGTCCCTCTGAAGCCCTTCCGGAACCCACCGTCTGGTGCCTGGACCGAGTACCTGAACGGGAAGGAAATAGCAGGGGCCATAAAGCCGAGGGGCTGGGCCCCCTCAGGCCTGGTTTTACGGCCCCACAGCCTCCTCCTTTCGGGGAGACCATAAATCAGGCCGTAAAACCAGCCCAGGCCGCTGTGGGCAGACTGCCGGTGGGAGGGGGTTGCTGCGGATTCCTTGCTGAGCCTTGTGCCTTGGGGGCGACCCCCCCGTGAAGGCCGCGCTCGGGTGGTGCATTCAAGGGGGTGCAGACATGCCTGCTGCTGGAGGATGGGGGAGCCCAGGGCCCCAGGGAGGCGGGAAGTACGCAGTGGCTGGTGATACATTCGTGGGCAGGACACGTGCCCGCCACTGGGGAAGGTGGGACGTGGAGGTGGCGCGTGGGCCTTGGAGGGGCCAGGCCTGTGGCCTTTCTCATGGACGGCATGAGGGCTGCCATGGTTGCCCAGGTCCCCATTGCGGGTGGTGTCACGGCCGCCTGGGAACCCTGTAGCCCCGCGGCCAGCAACGACAAGACCCCCAGGATGCGTTCCCATCTGAGGCTCCTGGCACCCCTCCTGTCCCTCACTGTCCACCCAGACGCGGTGTGTCCGCCCCTCGGATCCCCTGCGGTGGCGTCCCCTCCTCCGGGTCATCCCTGCATGGTGGCCACCACAGGCATCTTTCTAGAATGTGGGCCCAAGGCCCTCCTCACCTGCGTGATGTCCAGAGACTCCCCATGACTGCAGACGGTGCCCAGGCACTGGGACCCCACATTTGGGCCTCTGGGAGGGGCCTTGCTCCGCCACCCCTCCTGCCTGGTGCCCGCAGGCCCAGGGCGTCCTGTTTTTGTGCCTGTCCCTACACCCGCCGTGCGTGGCCCAGGAGAGGCAGCCGACAGGTGTCTTTGCATCTGCGAAGGGACCAGGCTGGGGAGGTGGTGGCAAGTGCGCTGGGGTCACAGACGAAGCCTCTGTGGTGTCGAGCTGCGAGTCCCAGCCAGTGTGTGGGGCTGTGGGCTGCCTGGTGCAGGGACGGCCCTGGGAGGTGGGGGCTGCCTGCAGGGCGGGGTGCGGGCAGGATCGGGGAGCTGCAGCTCCTGTGGGAGGCCGTTGGGCAGCTCGACAGCTGACCGCCTCTCCCTTGTGCTGGTTCAGACGGCCTGGAGGTGCTACGCGGCCGAGAACCCCGAGTCCTCCACCTGGAAGATCTACGTGCGCAAGCCCGCTCGGAGCCACGTGCTGCTGTCCCCCAGCCCCAAGCCCAAGAAGTCTGTCATGGTAACAGCCCCCACCTGCCGCCCGGACAGGGTCCCTCGTTAGTGGGTGGGGAGGCCTTGCGGGCCATGGCTCCTGGCCAGGGTTTGACCCTGGGGTCAGCTGAGCTCCCATCAGGGCAGCAACACCACTCTGGCCCCGGGGTGGGGGGGAGACGGGTGTGCCGGGCACCGCCGCCCCAGGATCCCCATGGCTCCGTGGCATGTGGGACTGGTGCTGCAAGGCCAGGGCCGCGGGGGGCCCGGAGGAGGAGCCCCAGGGTGCAGGATCGGCCGGGTTCTGGCCGGCGGTGGGAGAGAAGGCTTTCGAGAGGGCCCTGATGTCAGGCTCTCTGTGCTGGGCACGGTGGGTGTCAGTCGGGGCAGGGGTGGCACCCCGGCTCCAGAAAGAGGGCCTTAAGGTCATGGTGCAGGGGGTTTGGGCAGGCTTTGGGCAAGGATGTCGTGACTGGCGGGTGTGGTGAATGAGGGTGGCGCCCATGTCCACACCTGCTTGGGGGCGCCCAGCTCTCCGTTGCCCCCAGAGCCCCTGCACCCTCTGTTCCCTGTGCCGAACACCCTCCCAGACTCCCCATCACCTCCACGTTGCCGCCTCAGAGAGGCCTTTGCTGGCCCCGGGCTGGCCGCCGGGCCGCCCCCCTACCACACACCGTCCCTTCTGGCGGCCCTTGTCGGCACGTGCCCCGGTGCACTCTGGGATGTTTACCTGTTTGCCGGCTACCTGCCTGCCCACCCCTCCACCCGAGCTCCCGGGCAGCGCCCGTGCCGAGCCCCCCGCGGGACCCCCGGCAGCCCCACAGTGCCGCGGCCCTCCCCGTCTGCGTGCCACCGGCTGCGCTTGGCCCCTGAGGCCTGGTTCCCTGGCAGGTGCCCAGCGGGGGCTGCCAGAGGGTTCTGGGGCTAGCAGACGCCCGGGAACTGCCAGCTTACTGCTTGTCGTTTTAGGTAAAGAGAAAGAAGTTCAAACTGGACAAGGACAACGGGGTGAATCCCGGAGAGAAGATGCTCACGGTCCCCCACATCATGTGCGAGCCTGTCTCAGAGGCGCGGAGGCCAGACCACTTCTCCATGGAGAACTGTGACAGCTCTGGTGAGAAGCCTTCGCCCCGGGCGAGGGTGTGGGGACGGGGACAGGCGCTCGGCTCCCGCTGACCTGGCGTCTGCCCGGCAACGTCCTGCCCTCCCCACCACAGCGCAAAAGCAGGTCCCTCTGAGGAGGCGGGACCCCACCATGGAGGGACCCTTCCCCTTGCTCTGTTCCATGCTCTGGGGGGCTGGGTGCCAGGCCCCGCCTCAGTCGTGCCGTGCGGCTGGCGCCCCGTGTCTGGCAGAACGGAGGCGGCCCATGCGTGTTGGCCCCCCCGTTCCTGGCAGAGCATGGACGGGGCATCCAGAGCCAGCTCTGTGCACCCACACTGGTCCCCGTCCTCGACGCCATGGGTCTTTGTTCTTCCAGCACTTCTGTGTCTGTCTCTCCTTTCTGGGACATCTTCCCGGCACCCACAAGAGCGTGCCAGCTTACTGGCCGCTGTAGGGACAGTGTCACTGTCTCGACTGTGTCAAAGAGGGACAGGCTCACATTGTTCCTGACGCTTTGTGCTTATGGGCGCCCAGCCCGCCAAGTGCTTGGTTTTCAGGCGGCTGACCCCTGATGCATCCCCCTGCATGTGGTCCCAGTCCCCTGGCAGCAGGGCGGAAAGTGTTCCGGAAAGGGGCTGCGGCCGCTCCCTGTGCCTCGGGGCTGGCTGTGGACTGGGCCAGGGCGCCCACCCCGCTGGGCACTGGGCCACCGCGGCCCCATCCCGTGCGGTCGGGATTCCGCTCTGGCCTGAATCTGGCCACTTCGCTGGTGAGCCCCCGGGATGCGCGCCCCGCCCGCCCCCTGGAGTGGGCACAAGGGACAATTGTGCCAACAAATGCCCACCCCCCCCAACTCCGGATCCAGGGGCAGGACCATTGTCGCGATGCAGATGGGGGCTCTCCGCAAATGCTAATGGGCAGGTTGGGCCTGGGGAGAAGCATCTCTGCTGTTTGCTGAATGCGGGGAGCTGCATTCAGACTGTTTGCTGTTATTAAGTGCCCGGGGATGCCTGCGGAATGGTAATGAGGCACGAGAGCAGGGAAGTCAGGCTTCCTTTGTGGAATGCTTTTGCATGGAGGAGTTTTGCTTTCCCGCGGACATGATAAGTCAGCCCAGCCTGGGGCTGCAGCGTTGCCGGAGCCTGAGCTGTTGGCCTGGCCCCGGGGGGCCCCGCGTGGCCCCAGCCTGGGGGTGGTGGCTGAGGCTCTCCAGGGCCCTGGCGGGGGAGGAGGGGCCTCATCCCAGGCAGATGCCGTCACTGGGATGGCCCGCAGTCCCGGCCCCGACACAGCAGGGCGCGAGCAGCCGGGATGAATTCCACCCCTGGCCGGATCCAGGCCTTGCACCGGAGCCTGGCCCGCGTGCGCGATTCAGGTGTGCCAAGGGGTGTGTGAGGCAGGTGCCCTCCCCTTCCCGGCGCTGGCCTGCGCACGGCCACCCCCTCCATGGTTTCTCTCCATGTCTGGAGCCCACGGCGTCTCTGGGCTTCTGTCCTGTGACACCTAGGGTCCTCGGAAGGGCTGCCCACCCACATTCATGGCCTCGAGAGCCCGGGCAGATCTGTGTTCATGGAAAAGGCCCTCACTGGCCGCAGGAGGACCTGTGGTGGCAGCAGGCAGGGGTGGACATCAGGAGCCCTGCCCTCCAGGCTCCCATCCTTCTGCAGGTTCCAGCGCCCCGCTGCTCACCTTGTTCTGGTCACTGGGGTCTGCGTTCAGGAGCCCGGCCCGCAGGGGGGCTTGCTGTTCCTGCTCATGGTTCACAGAAGAGCCCGGCGCTCATGAGCCTAATTTGTGGGGCACCATCTAGAGCTGGCACTGTGCCCCCGGCCGCACCCTCCAGGCCTCGCCTCTCTCCCTCCCCTCGGCTGGCAGCCATCTCCGGGCCACCGCCCCAGATCCCACCCTGCGCCCCTTACCCATGTTGCCATCGCCCTGTGTTTGGGTTTAACCTTTTAAACCATCCTCTGGATCAGTCACTTGTATAGAGTCGAGCCTTGCTTACATTTACCAAGAGATTTGCTGGGTTTCTGCTTCAGAGTTTGGGTTTAATGCCCTTCTTCCGGAAGGTCCTACAGCGGTCCCTTCAGGGAAGATCTGTCATCGGTCAACTCGGTTTTTGTTTGTCTGACATCGTCGTATTTTGCCCTTGCTGTTGGGTGACAGTCTAGTTGAGGAAGAGGTGACGGGTGGAGATATGTATTCCCTCCAAACGCTCAGCAGATGTGCTGCAGGGTCCGGTTTCTGCGTGTTGCCCAGCTCCTTGGCCACCCTGAGGAGGTGGCCTGTCCCCCTCTGGGGGCTCCCGGTGCCTTCCCTTGGACTCCGGTGCCAGGGCCTATCACTGCAGTGGAGCAAGGTGGGGGGTAGCTCTCTGTCCCGCCGTCCTCTGTGATCCCTGAATCTGAGGGTTCATGTCTTTCATCCAGTGTGGACATTAGCACAAACCTGTCAGAAATTATCGCCTCCCCTAATGGCTCTGATCTGCCCTGGAAACTGACTCAGCCATCTCGGTCTGTCCTCCTTGACCGTCTCTCATATTTTCCTGCTCCATCTCCCAGCTGCCTTCTTGGCAGCTTCTTCTCAGTTTGCTGACTGTTCCGATGTGTCTGACCCACTGGTTAGTCCACCTGCTGGGGTTTTAATTTCAAGGACCTCTCATTTTTTCCATTTCCGTGCATCCTTGTGTGAGGGCCTGGTTTGCTCAGTCTTCGCAGCTTGTCTCTTCCTCATAATGTACAACTTGGAATTAATCAGTCACTTGAACGTGCTAATGTCATCATCCATGCCATGACGTCATCGTTCGTGTCACCATGTCATCATCTGGGCCATGACATCATCGTTCATGTCACCACGTCATCACCCGGGCCATGACGTCATCACTGGGCCATGACGTCACCGTCTGTGTCATGATGTCATCATCCGTGCCGTGACGTCATCATCCGTGTCAGCACATCACCATCCATGCCACGACATCACCATCCGTGTCATGATGTCATCACCGTGTCATGACATCATCATCTGTGTCACAGCATCGTCATCCATGCCATGATGTCACCATCCATGCCACGACGTCATCATCCATGCCATGGCGTCATCATCCATGGTTCTTGGAGAGTCTACCTCTGTTCACGGTGGCTTCGGCAACTCCTTCCCATGATGGCTGGTTTCCCTGTGGTCAGTGGGGATCTTTTTTTGGGGCTCCTGTGGGCCGTGTTGAGGGGATGTTGCCTGAAGACCTTGTCCCTTGGAGGGGTGACGCAGTGAACCCCTTCAGAACGTTTGTGGTGTGGGATCTTCAAGACAACCACGCGGTGTCAATACAGGCCCGATCTCTCGTGAGAACAAGCCCGTCCCCATGCAGCAAGAGGAGACTTCACCTGTAGTCCACAGACAAGGCCAACACAGATTGGTTTTCTCTCTCCTCGGTGTTTGCCCCACCTGATAAGAGCAGTGTGTCCCTTGTCCCTGGGTCGACGGCTTGGTTCCCGCTTTGCGTTGTTTCTGTGATTCGAGTCTGCTCTCTGTTTGTTCGGCCTTGCTGGAGGCCCAGGTGCGCAGGTGGAGTCTTAGTCCCCACTTATGGCCTCACGCTGGTCCCCTGCCCGGCTCTTCGTTCAGTCCACACCGTGGCTCCTCAGGTGAGCGGATGCCCGGGACCACCCACGCGTGTGGTCTGCGCGGTGGCCCTGAGGGATGCCCTCGGCCGAGCCCGTAGAAAACATTTGTCATTTTGGCGAGCTTGTTCGGGAGTCTGTTGAGAGAGGGTTTTGACGGCATCAGGTTATTGCTGGAAACAAAAGTCCTCGTGTTGGTGACAGAGAGAGTGTCCCCATCAAGGGAGGCCGTGAGCTCCCTGCCGGCAGAGGGCCAGGCCATGACGCTCCCGGTTGGAACTGCCTGGGGCTCCCTCAAACCAGCAGGCGAATTTCAGAGGCTGCCCCCGGAGGTTCTGAGTCACAAGGCCTGCGGGGAGGCCCAGGAGCGTGTCTGTAATGTGCCCCTGCTTCCTCTGGGGACTGTCCCTGGGGACCCCGAGGACGAGGCCCAGCACTGACCACAGGGGACCAGAGCAGGGCTTCTGCGACTCCAGGTCTGTCTGACCTGGGCCCCCTCCTGGCACTGGCACTGGGGTCCGGGTCAGCCTTTCGTTGCAAGAGCTCTCCACGGGTAGGAAATACTAAGGAGCTTGCTCCGTGCAGTAAGCCTATCAACACATAAACTTCAGCTAGGATGCTTCATGAAGAAAGATGGGCTACTCTTCCCCTAAGATCAGGGATACAACAGGGACAAGGACACACTGCTCTTATCACTTCCAGTCTGCATGAACCTGGAGGTTCTAGCCAGTGGAACAGTTGAGAAAAAGACATTGCAGACGTCCAGGTTGGAAAGGAAGAGGTAAAGCCCTCTCCGTTGGCAGGTGGCGTGGTTCCCTGGCGCGTGGGCAAGATGACCACGGAACGAGCATGTGAGTGGAGCCAGGGCCACACACAAACATCAATTCTACCTCGATGTTCTGGCAACAAATAATCTGACATCGAAATTTTAGAAATACCCTGTTCAGCGGGGAGCCTGCTTCTCCCTCTCCCTCTGTTGCTACCCCTCCGTTCATGCTCACTCTCTCTAAAATTATTTTAAAAATACCACTTACTGTAACATTAAAAACATGAAATACTCAGAGGGCAATCTGACAAAAGATATGAACATAAAACATTGTAGGGAGGCGTCACAGAATCCCCAGGTCCGGGGAGAGGTGCGCCGTGCTCCCGGACCACCAGCCTCAACATTCATCTCTGAACCCAATGTGTTAGCCATCAGAATCCCATGGGCATTTTGTGGAAACTAATGAGCTGGTTCTGAAATTTGCATGGAACTAACCCTGAAGTTCCAAAACAACATTTTAAAAATGAACAAAGTTGGAGGACTAGCATGAGCATAGAGATAAGTGAATAGAATGATAAACAGAACAGAGTCCAGATAGACCTACACACGTAGGGACAGGTGACTTCTGACTGAGGCGCAGAAAGGAGAAAGGATAGCAGTTTCAACAAACAGCACGGGAACAGCTAGAGCATCCGTCTGCCAAACAGTGAACTTGGAGCTACGTCTTACATCATACACAAGAATCAGCTCAAAATTTATCACGGAAGTAGAAGCCTAAAAGTTAGAGAAGAAGATGCAGGAGAAAATCTCTGTGACTTTGAGAGCTAAGCTTCTCGAACATGACACCAGCAGCATGAGATGTGATAAGAACCAACCATTTGGACTTTTCAAAATTAAAAACCTCTCTTTGAAAGACGGTATTAAGAGGATGAAAAGATAAAGCCCAGACGGGGAGAAAATATTTTCAAATCATCCATCTGATAAAGGATTTGTGTCCAGAATATGAGAGGGATGCTTATGGCTGAGTATTAAGACAAAAAACAAAAACAGGCAAAAGGTTTAAACAGACACTCATCAAAGAAGAGAAATGGGCGCCTGGGTGGCTCAGTCAGTGAAGCATCTGCCTTTGGCTCGGGTCATGATCCCAGGGTCCTGGGATTCAGTCCCACAGGGAGCCTGCTTCTCCCTCTGCCCCCCCCCCCCCAATGCACACCCACTTGTGCTCTCTTGCTCACTCCCTCTCTCAAATAAGTGAATAAAATCTTTAAAAAGAAAGAGAGAGAAATGGAGAGGCACAAGAAAATATATTTGATATCATTAGTTATTAGGGAGATGCAAATTAAAACCACAATGAGGGGCACCTGGGAGGCTCAGTCGGTTAAGCGTCTGTCTTCAGCTCAGGTCATGATCCCGGGGTCCTGGGATCGAGCCCCGCATCCGGCTCCCTGCTCGGCGGGAAGCCTGCTTCTCACTCTCCCTCTGCCTGCCCCATCCCCTGCTTGTGCTCTCTCTGTCAAATGAAATAAAATGAGTTGTTACTACACAATTACTGTATTGGCTAAAATTAAGATCATTTTACCAAGTGTGGTGACTGGCCCGGGGAAGATGCTACCATCTGGGTGTGCCCTCGTGCACACCGAGGGGGACAGCAGATGGTGCCGCTGTGGAGATCAGTCTGGGACTTTCTGAAAATGTTGTATGCGCACCTGCCGTGTCATCCAGCCATTCTATTCCTCAATATGTGTCCAGGAGGAATGAGAACAGACACACATACTGGCATGGTTTCATGGAATTTGTACATAGCCATTTCATGGAAACTGGGAACGTTGCTAATGCCCATCAACATCCGACAAAATGTTTTTTAAATCGTGGTATACCCACACGATGATATACCACTACTCAGAAGTAGCAAAGAATGAGCCACGAGCACACAAAACAGCCTGGATAAATAACAGAATAATTATGATGAGTGAAAGAAGCCAGGCAAAAAATAAATTAATTAATTAAAAAGAGGAAAGAAAGAAAGAAAAGGAAAGGGAAAAAGAGAGTTCAGAGTGCCTTATTCTATTTGTATGAAACTCTTGGAATCGCAGACTGGTCTAGAATGAGGGCAGGCCGAGCGGCTGTCCTGGGATGTGTGGGCATGGAGATCTGGTTGGGGGGAGCCCAGAAGGCCACAGAGAGACCTGGGGGGTGAGGGGTATGCTCATGATCCTGATTGTGCCAATGGTTTCATGTGTCCAAAGTTACCAAAATCGTATACTTTAAACATGGGTAGTTTGTTATATGTCCATTATGCCTTGATGAAAAAAAAACATAAAAATATTTTGCATAGCAAAAAATACCCAAATGGGGGCACCTGGGTGGCTCAGTCGGTTAAACGGCTGCCTTCGGCTCAGGTCATGATCCCAGGGTCCTGGGATCGAGTCCCATATCGGGCTTCCTGCTCAGCGGGGAGCCTGCTTCTCCCTCTGCCTGTTCCCCTGCTTGTGCTCTCTCTCTGTCTCAAATAAATAAAAATTAAAAAAAAAATACCCAAATGATTTTTTTAAATGATAATCTGGGGAAAATAGTCACCGTTCATATCATACACATAGGGCTAATTTCATCAGGCTGTCGGGAAACTCTAAGTCCTGAAGACAAAAGGATAAAAGATATAAATACAGTTGTAGAAAAAGGAGATACTGAGCTTCTTACAGATGAACAGATGCTGATAACCTCAGTTAGGATCACAGAAATGTAAATTAAAGCCATGGGGGCTTGACTTCTCTGACGGATAGTCGCCTGTGGGCCCGTGTGCTTGGAAAGCCTAAGCTCAGCCACGGATGCTGGGAGGATACATGGATGCAGGCGCTGTGGAGACACACAAGGCAGTTTGCATGAAAATTCAAGATGCACATGCCCTTCCACCCTTCCAGAAATGTATTCTGCACTCACGTTGCACATTTGCAAAATGACCATGGTCAGGGGACTGATTTCTGCAGTTGTTAGATAGCAAAAGGTGGCAAACCACCAGCATCCCTGAGTGGAGCTCAGCTTCAGGGGAGTGACCTGTGTGCATCCGTGACGGCCCACACCTCGGGCTCGGAAGAGGAGGAAATCGGGCAGCATGTGTGTGCAGATACAGTGTGGGAGGAAAGGGAGCCCCGCCGATGTGTCTGGGGACAGCCTGAAAAGAACGCTGGAATCACCTTCTCTGAGGCTCAACCGCACAGCAGAGTTGTAAAACCATCTGGGCTGGTGCATGTGTTAAAGGAGATCTTTAATCTCTTTTTAGTCTGCTTTATGCTAATTTGTTCTAAATCAATGTGCTGCCTCTCTCAGGGTAATGTATTCATTGCTATTTAATCTTCGAGGGTTGCAATTATGTTGCCATTTGGTAGCAACAAAGTTACTTCTAGTGATTTTATGTTCTTCTGGCTTGGTCAGCCCTTTGTTTCTTGCCTGAGCTTTCAGCTTTTACGGTTTTGCTCTCCCCCCACCCCCAATCTCATGAGAGGTTGATCCAGTTTATCTTATTTTATTATATACTTGCTTTCTTATTCAACAACTACCTTTTTGCTTTTTTGTTTTCTGTTTCCCCAACTTGGGCTTTTATATCTATTCATTCCCTCTCTCAGATCAATTCACTTTTTAAAAAACTTAATGAAGAGTAAGAGTGGGTTGATTTAAAGTCTCTCTTCTGCAAGTTTTAGAAGTCAGATGTTTTCCTCTGGTGCAGGGTTAGCTGAGGCATAGATCTTGCTGTGAAATATGTTCCTTGTCTTTGCTTTCTTGATCGTGTTTATGTTTTGACTTTCTCTTTCATCTGAAGAAATGTTTTCTCACTTTTTAAGCAGAACATTTTTTATCTTTGTTGCAGTTTCTAATTTAACAGGCTTATAGGGAGAAGATACGGCCTTTGAAATAGTTGCATTTTTCCAGTAAAGATTTTCTCTGTGTCCAAGTACAAACATGAAAGCATTGCTTTTGTAAATGTTCCGCAGGCCTAAGTTAAGATACATTCTCTATCTGCAAAACACAGACTTTCATTTGTATACACAGATAAAACCTACATTGTGACGGATCACACACACAAGCACGCACACGCGTGTGCATTCATAGCATCGTTCAGATCTGTCCCACCTTCCCTAGCTGTTGTTACTGTTTTAAAAATCTAACACCAAATTCTGCCAGATTCTGAAACAGGAAAATTAAATCCTTGTTCCTTTACAATTTTGTCTTTAGAGGTCGAGTGGCAGATTTGTGGGGTGGTTCTGAGCACAACCTGACAGCCAGGAAGCTCTGCGATTCTCTCCTGTGTGACTCTGAGCCAGCTACTACCTTCTCTGGGCCTCACTTTCTGGACCCACAAAATGGGGATCCTAGCAGGGCCACGCCCAGGACTGTGGTGTTGACCAAGCAAGTGAGGACCCTGGGCCTGTGTGTGCCTCTGGCCTCCTCCCCTGCCAGACAGCCCACTCTCCACCTGACTCCTCACACCACATATCTTGGGGCTGGTCTTTCTTTTACAGTTTCTTAAAATTGTATTGCTTTATAATCTTCACACCATGAACTCTGCAGCTGGGTATGATGTGTGGGCTTCGGAGAGTCCTTTGTTCCTTGTTTGCTTGGTCACTTTCCCCTCTGGGACCCGAGTGAATAGTCTAGGGTTTATTCTGGTTCTCCCCATGCTCTGGCTGTAACAGGGGCTGGTCACTGCTGTCCAAGCACATGGCCTCGTGTCACGCCTGCTTTCTTGCCTTTCCCCTTCAGTCTACACGGTGAGACTCCCTCCAAGGTTGCCCTGAGATTTTCAGTCTCCCCTTCATCCCCCACGGTGGGCACGAGCCACAACCTTTCCCACTGCCAGAAATCTCCTTTGCTTCGGGTTTGGGCCAGTCTTCCAGAAACCTCCCTCGAACCCCACGTACAAGTCCTTTCGTTTCTCTGTGCTAATTGCTGGGATGCATTAGTTTGCTGGAGGCTGCATAACTGCGTGGCTTAAGCCACAGAAGTTTCTGTCGCCGTCCCGGAGGTGGAAAGACCGGATCAAGGTGTGGCCAGGGCTGCTCAGCCCTGGGCTGGTGGAGGGCCACCTTCTTGCCTCTCCTCACAGAGTCTTTCTTCGGTATCTGTGCATCCCTGGCACCTCTCTCTCTCTCTCTCTCTGTCCATGTTTCCTGCTTTGATAGAGACACCGGCTGTATTGAAGTAGGAGCCTCACTCACAGCCTCATTGGAACCTAACGGCCTTCGAGGCTCCTTCTCCAAATATCACATATGGAGATGCTGGGGCGGAGCCCTCCGAACTCTGAGCCTCAGGGACTTGGTTCAGCCCTTAACACAGGAACAGGTGCATTAACCATCAGTGGGTGCTGCCTGGCCTCGCCCTTCTACAGGCGGGGCTCCCCTTCCTGGCACCCCTGCCAGCTGCCCATGGAGGGGACGCAGAGCAGGGAAGCAGCGCTTCTCCCCGGCGGCCCTGCTGACATTTGGGGTCAGATCAGGCTTTGCAGAGGGACTGCTATGTGCACCGTGGGACACCGACAAGCAGAACGTCTCTAGATACTGCTGAGCATCCTGGGCGGGGGGGCACTGCTCCCAGTTGAAGAGCACTAGGCTGAAAGGACACCTGAGAGCTTTTGGAGGTTTGGGGGTTTTTTAACTGTTTATTTGGACATGACTTTGAGCTACAGAAAAGCAGCAAGAATATGAATGAGATCTAAAACACTCACATGCTCTTTAATCTGCAGTTTGCTGATGGTGGATAGTTTGTCCCCACATCCTTTACCGTGCGTCTCCCTTTCAATATGTACAATCACGTAGCTGGTTGCTAAGCCATTGCCACATAAGTCACATGCCCCATGGACTTTTGCCCCTAAACCTTTTGCTGGGTATTTCCTAAAAATAAAGGGACCCCCTTTTAAAGCAATGGCACACTTCAGAACAGCCTCCGCCCACAGACGTGGATCCGGTCCCTTCACCTCCTCAACTGTCCTCGTCCCAGTGTTGCCAGTGGACACGGCTAAACCTTTCACATACTTCTCCCTCTGGGACAGTGTCTAGTCCGGGGGCCCAGGGGACCAGCTCTCTGGCCCTCTTTACTCTGGAACATGCCCAGTCTTGGCCTCTAATGACATTCAAGTTTCTGAGGGTGACAGTCCTGCCATTTCTTGGGGGTTTTGCTGGATGTTTCCTTGTGGTTGGATTTGCGTTGTGCCTTCCCAGCTGGAATGTCCCATCAGTGACAGGGTGTCCTTCTTGGGGGGACCCACCCTGAGGCACATGATGCGCCCCACCCCTCACTGGTGATATAGCTTTAATCACCCATCAAAGAGTCAGTCATTCTACATTGCTTTGCAGCCGATAAGCAACTGGGGGAAATAATCTAAAGCCATGAACATATCCTGTTGCTTATTAAAAAAATGTCTTCTGGATTTAGAGGCTTTCTGGAACTGGGCTTTATGAGGGTGATTGCAAAACGATGCTTTTCCAGCGCTAGCACTCTTCCACTAAAATCGGTCCAGTGAGAATGGTATTCCAAGGGAAAATATCTCAACTTTGTACTGTGGGAAAAACTTTCCTTCTCCCCCATTTATTTACTTCTGTTGACTTGTTATCTATATGCATGGGATCATGGATTTTTGTATGATAATTCTTACTGTCCTTCATTATTTCGCTAATCAAATTGTCCCAGATTTGGCTGGCTTCTGTGTCCTTGTGACATGCTCACATTTTTCTGGTTGTTTGTTTTTCAGCATTTCTTTATGTTCTGGTTAAACAAGATTCAGCCTTATTTCATACACACTCTGCCCCAGCCCCAGAGTCCACCAGTTTTCCAAGGAGCTCTGGTTCTTTTGAACGGGGGGTGAAATTACTGGAAACCAAAATCTGGGCACTAGGTGTGCCTGTTGCTACTAGCCATCTTTTCTCCTCCACCCTTCTGTGCCCGGAGCTAAGGAAACACACACAAAGGTGTGCACGTGCAAATACCCGTGTGCGCACAGACATGCCCGCGTCCCTCCTTCTCCTCTGTCCACACGGGGCGTCCCTTACCTGCAAGCCTGCTTCGTCCCTAGTGAGATGACTGCCTCCCGGCCCCATCAGCACACAGACTCGCTGCTCACTACGCACCTAGCATGTTTTCTTCGTCGCTTTGTCCTTGCCACCATCAAATCAGACCTGCTGGCTTGTTTGTAATTCTCCGCCTCCTCCCACTAAAGATTAAGGTTGTTTAATCAAGCACTGTGGTCTCAAAGTGCTTGCAATAATGACTTTCTCCTCTCTCCTGCTCTTCCTCTTCTCTCTCCTTTCAGTGTGGTTATGTCCCTCATTTGAAAATTAGTTCTGTACGCTTCATTTTTTTTTAACTTGTTTTTTAAAACACCACTTAATGGAGGTATAATTTATGTACCATAAGACTCACCCATTTTCAGTGTAATTCCAGGAGACTTACTGACTTCTGCCATCATCTCCACAATCTGGGTTTGGACCCCCACCCCCCCGTAAGGCCCACCGCGCCCGCGTGGAGTCCACCCCTGTCCCCGCGCCCTGCACCAGCCAGCCCTCCTACAGCCACAGCAGGCTGTGGATGTGCCTGTTCTAGACAGTCGTAGAGAATGGAATCTTTGTTTTCCTGGCTGCTTTAAGCATGTTTCTGAGGCTCATCCAAATTATAGCACCTAAAAGTATTTCATTCCTTTTTATTGCTGAAAAGTAAGTACTCATTGTGTGGACAGCCCCATTTTTTGCTCACCCACTCACCAGTTGAGGGATTTTTCCGCACTGCTTTGCGTTGTTCGCACCTTCTGGCGATTGTACGAAGCGTGGTTATGAGCCGTGTGCACGCACTTCCCTTCGTCCTGCGGAGATACATACCAGCAGAGTGATGGCTCCCATGGTGACTTCGTGTTTCCCTTCTTGAGGAATTGCTAGGCGGTTTTCCGAAGTGGATGTACCGTTTTACATTCCCACCAACAATCTGTGAGAGTTTCTGTTTATCCGGAGCCTTATTACTATTTTGCTTGTTGTCTTTATTCTAGCCACGTGGGTATCTTGCTGTGGCTTTGATTCGTGCTTCCCTAGTGCCGAATGATGCTCAGAATTTTTTCATGTGCTTGTTGGCCAGTTACGTATCTTCTTTGGTGAAATGTCTATTCGGATCTTTGGCCCATTTTTAAACATTAAACTTTGTGTTTTTAGACATTCAGATGCAACCGTAAGAGAGACCACAGAGATCCCACATGTCCTTTACACAGTTGCCCTGGGGGTCTCGTCATTGGAAACCAGAGTCCAAATTGAGACAGCTGAGAATCGGGCCATCCTGTGTCAGGGGTCCCTGGTGTGTCCTCTTTGTAGCCACACCTACTTCCCTCCCACTCTTGCCCCCCCCAATCCCTTGACACCACTCACCTGCTCTCCACTGCCATAATTTTGTCATTTCAAGAATGGCGTATAAATGGATCACACAGCACCTGAGTGTTTGCAGTTGGCTTTTTTGATGTAGCGTAACCCTCAAGACTATCTGTAGCTCGTTCATTTGTATCACCGAGTGGCATTCCGTGGCGTGGACACACCAGTTGGTTTAACTGCTTGCCGGTTGGAGGACAGCTGTGTGGTTCCCAGTTTGGAGTTACTACAAATTCTGGTAGGCTGAATAACAGCCCCCAAAACATTGAGGTCCCGATTCCTAGAACCGGGGACTGTCACCTCATATGGTGAAGGAGACTCCACATACACACTTAAATTAAGGATATTGAATCTAGGGGGGATCCTGGATTATCCTGGGGTCCAGTGTCATCATAAATGTCCTTGCAGGAGGGAGGCAGAGGGGGATTGGACGACAGGAGAGAACAGTGACGTATCACAGGAAGCAGGGGGAGAAGACGCGGTGTGCGTGTGAATCAGGACCACCAGCTAGGGAAAACAGGCAGCTTCCAGAGGAAAGAGAAGGCAGGGAAATGGATCCCCCCCGAGAGCCTCCACAAGGAATCACACCTGTCCAGGATGTTCACTTCCAACTTCTGGAACAACTCTTCGGATTTGCGAAAGAATCCATTTGCATCATTTTAAGCTGCTAAATTTGCGGTAATTTATGACAGTGGCCCCAGAAGAGTAATACACAGATAAAGTTGGCATGAATATCCATGGAGAGGTTTTTGTGTGAACGTGATGTGGTTTCTCCGGGATAAGGCCCCGGGGGTGTACTTGCTGAGTACATCTTCTAGAAATGGCAAACCCGTTCTCCCCCATGGCTGTACGGACCTCACATCCCCTCCTGCAGTGTCGGGGTGACCCCGTTTCTCCGTCCCCCTGCCAGCGTCTGGTGTGGACCCTGGTTTTCATTTCACCTGTTCTCATAGGTGTGTAGCAGTATCTCATGGATTCGAGTTTGCATCCTCCTGACGGCTGGTGATGCTGAGCATCTTCTCATGCGCACATCAGCCCCTTGTATCTCTTACTTGCTGAAATGTTCCAATCGTTTGCCCATTTGCCAATTGGAATGTTTCTAACTCTTGAGTTGTGAGAAGACGGTACTTATTCTAGATACTAGTCCTAAGCCAGATATGTCATTTATACATGTCCTCACCCAGTCTGGGGTTGTCCTCGTCCTCCTCCTCACCGGGTCCTTCACAGAGCAAATATTTTCATTTCAATGAAGTCCAATGTATCCTGTATATGGATTGTGTTTTGCTGTCGAGTCTGAGAGCTCTTTGTCCTACCCTCGATCCTGAGCATTTTTCCCCATAGTCTCCTTGGTAACAGCTCTATTAGGCTCTCATTCGTGAACCAGCCATTTGAAGTGTCCGATTCCGCGGTCTCACTACATTCCCAGAGTTGTGCAACCACCGCAGTATAAAGCCGTTTCTCATCACCCCCAAAGGAGACCCAGCCCCCTTTGAACACCATGTCCCAGTCCCCCTTTCTATCCCCTTAAGCCCTAGGCAACCACTCATTGGCTTCCTGCCCCTATGGATTTGCCCATTCTGGGTATTTTGCATAAATGACGTCATACCACACGTGGTCTTTCATGACCGGCTTCTTCCACCGAGCGGCATGTTTTCAGGATTCAGCCAGCATGCTGTTGCACATAAAACTACTTCACTTTACAGCCAAGTAATATTCTGTTCTTCAGACATACCAAGGTTTTTTTTAATCCATCCGTCAGCTACTAGGCATTTGGGCTGCTTCCACCTGTTGACTATTAGGAATAATGTTGGTGTGAACATTCGCGAACACGTTTTCGTGTGGCCATATCCTTTCTCTTGGGGAAATATGTGGCAGAGGCATGCTGAGTCAGAGGGTTACTCTATATCTAATGTTTTAAGAAACTCAAAAACTGTTTTCCAAAGTGAGTGTGCCATTTTTCATTCCCTCACCATGTATGAACACTACAGTGTCCCTGTATCTGCGTGAGCACTTGTTATTACCTGTCCTGTTATTTAGCCAACTTCGTGTGTGTTAAGTGGAATTTCGCTGTGGTGTTGATTAGCATTGCCCTATGACTAGTGATACATCGAGCATCTTTCCGTGTGCTTACTGACTGTTTATATATCTGGTTTTTGGAAGAAATGTCTGTTCAGGTTCCTTCATCCGTTTCTAAAAATTAGAATATTTGTCTTTTTGTTTTTGAGTTATGAGAGTTCTTCATCTGTTCTAGCCATCATTCCTTATCAGATAAGTGATTTGCCAGTATTTCCTCCCCTCTGGGGGTTTCTTTTTGTTTTCTTTAGAATGTCCTTTGAACCACAAAGTTTTAATTTTGACAAAGTCCAATATCTCTTTTTTCTCTTGTTGCTTCTGCTTTTGGTGTTATGTCTTAAAACACATGGCCAAATCTTGGGTCATGAAGATTTATCCCTATGTTTTCTTCTAAGAGCTTTGTTGTATTTTGGTCTTTGATCTAGTTTGGGTTAATTTCTGCATGTGGTGTAAGGGAGTGGTCCAGATTCTTTTTCTTTCTTTCCATATAATTATAGCACCGTTTGTCCACAATGTAATTCTTTCCCCATTGAATACTTTTGGCACCCATGACAAAAATCGATTGACCATAGCTGGAAGGCTTTATTTTTCGACTCTCATCCTATTCTGTTGATCTAAATGTCTTGTATCTTGTCTTATGCCAGTAACCACACCATTTTGAACACTGTTACTCTGTAGTGAATTTTGAAATCGGGAAGTATGAATCCCCCAACTTTATTCTTTTTCAAGATTGCTTTGGCTATTCTAGGTCATTAGAACTCCCATATGAATTTTAGAATCAGCGTGTCAGTTTGTGTAAGGAATTCAGCTGGGATTCTGGTGAGTGTTGTGTTTAATTGGTAGATCGGTGTGTGTGTGGGGGGGGGTTATTGCCGACATGACAGTATTGTCTTCCAGTTCATGAACATGGGATGTCTTTCATTTATTTAGATATTTTCTTTCAATAATATTTTGTGGTTTTCAGAGTATAAGTTTTGCATTTCTTTTGTTCAATTTATTCCTAAGTATTTTTTTCTTTCTTTATTGTGGTAAAGTATATATAAACCAAAATTTACCATTTTAACCATTCTTAAGTTTACGAATCTGTGGCAGTAAGTACAGTTACATTGTTGTGCTTTATTCTTTTTCAATATTGTACGTGAAATTTTTTTCTTAATTTCATTTTCTGATTGTTTATTGAAAGTGTGTAGAAATACAATTGGTTTCTATATATGAATATATCTTGCAATCTTGCTGAACTTGTTTACTAGTTATCATAGGTTTTTAGTGGATTGCTTGAGATTTTTCTATATATAAAAATTATGTCATCTGTGAATAGAAATACTTTTACTTCTTTCTTTCCAAACTGGATGCCTTTATTTTTCTTGTCTAATTGTCCTGGATAGAACCTCCAATATAATGTTGAATAGATGTGGTGGGAGCAGACATCTTTGTCCTGTTACTGATCAGGACAGTCTTTCATCATGAAGTCCCATGATAGCTGTGGTTTTATACTAAATGCCCTTTATCAGACTGGGCAAGTTCCTTTCTATTCCTAGTACCCTAAATGTTGGTCTATCATCATGGAAGGGTACTGAATTTTACCAAATGCTTTTGCTGTCTGTTTTCTTCTATTGATAATCATGTCATTTTTGCCCTTTATTTCATTGACCTGGTGCATTAGATGAACTGATTTTTCAGACGTTAATCCAACCTTGCATCCCTGGAACAAATCCCACTTGGTCCTAGTGTCTAATCCCTCCTGTAGAGTGCTAGATTTTATTTGCTGGTGTTTTGTTGAGCATTTTGCATCTATTTTTGTAAGAGTTACTGCTCTGCAGTTCTCTTTTCTTGCTATATCTCTCTCTGGTTTGGTTGCAGGGTAATGTCACCCTTGCAGACTGTGTCCAGAACTGTCTCTTCCTCTTCCGCTTTCTTTCTGGAAGAGTTTGTAAAGAATTTTTATTCTTTAATTTTTCAGTAGGATTTATCAGTGAAGCCATCTGGGCCTTGCAGGCTTTTGTCTGTGGATAGTGTTTGGATTACTAATTCTGTCTCTTTATTTGTTATAGGTCTGTTCAAAGTTTCTACCTATTCCTAGTCAGTTTTAGTAGTTTTTTGCTTTCTAGGAAATTGTCCATTTTATCTAAGTTGTATAATTTATTATTATAAAATTTCTGTAGCATTCATTTAAATACTTATTTCTATAAAACCAGCTGTAAAGTTTTCTCTTTCATTTCTAACTGTAGTCATTTGAATCTTCTCCCTCCCATCAGACTCACCAAGGGGTTGTCAATTTTGTTGATCTTTCAAATAATGGACGTTTGGTTTTATTGATTCTATTATTTTTTCTAGCCTCTATTTCATTAACTTCTACCTTAATCTTTATAATTTCATTTCTTCTGCTTGCTTCAGGGTTAGTTTTTTTTCTCTTTTTTTCTTCCAGCTTTCTACCGTGGAGAGTTAGGTTATTGATATGAGGTCTCTTCTCTTTTTTAATGTGGGCATCTGCAGCCAGAGATTTCCCTTTTAGCACTGCTGTCCCTCAATCCCACAAGTTCTGGTGTGTTGTGTCTGCACGTTCATTCATCTCAAAGTATTTTCTAATTTTTCTCATGAATTCATCTTTGATGTATTGGTCATTTAAGAGTCTGTTGTTTAAATTTCACATGTTTCTACTTTTGATCCATTGTGTTCAGAAAACAATCTGTATTATAATCCTTTAAAAAGTATTGAGGTTTGTCTTATGGTGCAGCATATGGTCCCTCTTAGAGAATGTTCTGTGTGCACCTGAGGCCTACATACTCTTTGGTTGTTCCTTGTAGTGTTCTGTCAATATCTGTTGGGTCTAGTTGGTTTATAATATGGTTCATGTCTTCTCTTTCTTTATTGATCTTTGGCTCATTTGTTCTATACATTATTGAAAATGGAGTAGTAAAGTCTCCAACAATTGTCACTTTGGCTGTTTCCATGGCTACTTTGATTTCAGTATAGCGCTCCAAGTAGCATGTGGTTGTTATTCATGTGATGTATATTTTTCCATCCTTTTACTTTCAGTCTGTTTGTATCTTTGAATCTGAAGCATACTTCCTGTAGACCCATATCATTGGACTTTACTTTTTAATTCAGTCTGATTAGCTCTGCCTTTTTATTCTTTAATGCAACCATGCTTAATGTTATTGATATAGTTGGATTTATGCCTTCAGTTTTACTTTTTGTTTTCTGTCTCCTGTATTTTTGTGCCCACTGCTTTCTTTTGCATTTGGTGAATATTTTCTAACACCGTTTTTAAGGTTCTTTAGTGATTTTTCACTACTTGAGTCATTTCCTTAGTGGTTGTTCTTATATTTATCATATACATCTTCATGTCATTTATACTAATCTAAGTCTGGTTAGATACAGAAGTGACTTCTGTATTGCTTTATTACATTTTACCCATTTCTGTGTTATTATTATTAAATATGTTATATCTACATGTTATAAGCCCAACAATACAATATAATAACGATTAAGTTATGTAACTTTGTCTTTATAGAAGCTGAGAAAAGAACATATATAGTATTTGTTTTGTTAACCTTCTTACTTAACATTTTTTATCCTCTTTGTGTGTTCCTGTGGATTCAGATTACCAGCTGGGGGCATTTCCTTAGCTCAGTGCAGCTTTGTAACAACCAACCTACTTTGAGTTGGTACTGGCCAATATATTACATTCTAGATGGTATGAGCCAGACAATACAACTAAATATGTGTTGTCTTATACAATTACTTTCTAATTCAGTTAAAAGAAATGGGACGAAATATACGTTTATATTGTCATCTATTAATACATAATTACCTTTATGGATGCTTTCTGTTTTCTTTTTTTTTTTACGATTTTGTTTATTTATTTGAGAGAGAGTGAAAGAGCACGAGCAGGGGGAGGGGCAGGGGGAGAAGCAAGCCCCCCGCTGAGCAGGGAGCCCGTTGTGGGACTCAGTCCCAGGACTCCAGGATCATGACCTGAGCCGAAGGCGGACGCTTAACCGACTGAGCCACCCAGGCGCCCCTCATTGTGGTTTTAATTTGCATCTCCCTAATAACTAATGATATCAAATATATTTTCTTGTGCTTATCCACTGACTGAGCCACCCAGGCATCCCTGCTTTTTGTTTTCTAGTGTGATTTTGGTGTATTCTGTAGAGTCACTTCCCGCCTGAAAAATGTCTTTCAGTAGTTCTTACAAAGTGGGGGCGCTGACAAGGAATTCTCTGTTTTTGTTTCCCTGCGAACGTCTTTATTCTGGCTTCCTTTTGAAAGATAGCCTTTCTGGATATAAGATTCTTTGTTAATTTCTTTTCTTTGAACACATCAAATGTGTTGCCGCGCTGCTTTCTGGGGACCGTTGTTTCTGACGAAGAGTCACGTGTTAATTTTTGGTGGGGTACCCTCTTTCCTGTTACTGCTTTCAAGATTTTTCTCCTTGTCTTTGGCTCTCAGCACTTTTACTATGATGTCATCTTCAGAGAGTGACCCTTTTCATTTTTCTTTTTTGTCTTTTAATTGTATTTGGTTTCTTTGGGTTGCTTCCACCTTTGGCTGTCGTGCCCAGGGCTGCTACAACCATGATGTTACCAATACCTCGTCAAGTCCCTGCTCTCAGCTCTTTGGAGTCTATACCCAGAAGTGGAATTGCAGGATCATATGGCAATTCTATTTTTAACTTTTTGAGGAGCGACTTTATTGTTTTCCATGGAGGCTGCACCATCTCCCATCCCTCCCGGCAGCACATAACCATTCCAACTTCCCCACATCCTCACAAACACCTGTTATTTTCTGTTCATTAAAAAAATATTCTTAGAATAGCCATCCTAATGGGTGTGAAGTGGTATCTCATTGTGGGTTTGATTAGCATTTGCTTCATGATTAGTGATTTGACCCTTTTTTCATGTGCTTATTGACCATCTGTTTATTCTGGTTGAAGAAATGTCTATTCAAGTCTTCTGCCCATTTTTGAGTTTTTGTTTTGTTGGTTGTTGTTGAGTTGTAGGAGATCTTTACATATTCTGGATATTACACAGTTTCATTTTTCTTTTCCAATATGTATGTCTTTTATTGACTTCTTGTGTTACTGCAGTGGTTATAAATTCCAGTACTATGTTGAATAAGAATGGTGAGTGAACATCATTGACTTGTTCTTGATTTAAGAGGAAATCATTCAGTCTTTCACTATTCAGTGTAATATTAGATATGGGGTTTTTTTGGGGGTTGACAGTATTTATCAAATTGAGAATGTTCCCTTTTCTATTTTTTTCTGAGCATTTTTATCATGAAAAGATGTTGGATTTTGTCAAATGCATTTTGTGCATCAACTGATATGACCATGTGATTTTTATTATTTACCTATTAATATTGTGCATTACATTGAATGATTTTGAATACTGAACCGGCTTTGCATCCCTAGAATAAATCTCACTGGTCAAGGCATAAACTCTTTTCATATCTTGCGGAATCATATTTGCTAATATTTTAAAGGGATTTTTGCATCTACGTTCCTGAGGAATATTGGTTTGTACTTTTCTCTTTGGGTAGTATCTTTGATTTTGTTATCGGGGAAATTCTTTAGAAAATGAATTGGAAAGGAGTCCCCCTCTCCTGTTTTTTGGAAGAGATTGTGTGGCATTATAATTAATTCTTTAACAGTTTTGGAGAAATCTCCAGTGAAGCCATTGATATCTGGGAGTTCCTTCTTGCGAATTTTTAAATTAAAATTTAATCTCCTTAAAAAATTCAATCATAAAAATTACCTCTTTCGTATTGGGTAAATTTTAGTGTGTGCAGTTTGAGGAATTGGTCCATTTCGTCTAGGTTGTCATATTTATGTGTGTAGAATTGTTTGAAATATTCTCTTAGCATCCTTTTGATGTCTTCAGTGTTTTTAGGTGCGGAGTTTTGTATAATTCTCTTAGTAATTGCCCTAACTATTGCAATATAAGTATATGTAGTTTATTGTAATCTGTTATCAGTGCTTTGCTTCTTTGAGCGAAGTGTTGAAACCTTACTTCCCTTTGGTTCCTTGTATCTTTTTTTAATTTATTGAATACACTTGATGTGTAACATTGTGTAAGTTTAAGGTGTACGCTGTGTTGCCTTGATACATTTACATATTGTAATGTGGTTGCTGATGTAATGGTATTTATCACAGTACGTAACTGTAGCATGATATTAAATTCATTATACTGTGCGTTAGATATCTAAGGCTAATTTACTACTCGTTACAAATTTGTACCTTAAACACCATCACTCTTATCCCTCCTCCCCCACCCCATTCCCTGGTAACCACCATGGTCCTCTCTGTTTTTTACAGATTTGGATATTTTAGCTCCCACATGGAGGTGATATCATACAGTACTTGTCTTTGGCTGACTTACCTCACTTAGCATAATGTGCCCAACGTCCATCCATGTCATCAGAAATGGGAGGATATCTTCCTTTCTCAGGGCTGAAGATTATTCCACTATGTTTATGTATCTTTTTTATCCATTCATCCATTGATGGACATTTGGGTTATTTCCATATTTTGGCTATTATGAATAATGCTGTGATAAACATAAAAGTGCATATACCTCATTGAAATCCTGTCTTCATTTCCTTTGGATCTATACCCAGAAGTGGAATTGTTGGATTATATGATAGATCTATTTTTAATTTTTTGAGGAACCTTCATACTGTTTTCCATAGTGGTTGGACCAATTTACATTCCCACCAATAGTATATAAGGGTTCCCTTTTCACCACATTCTTGTAAGTAGCTGTTGTCTCTTGTCTTCTTGATGATAGCCATTCTAACAGGTGTGAGGTGATACCTCCTTGTGGGTTTTGTTTTGTTTTGTTTTAAAGACTTATTTATTCATTTTAGAGAGGGGGTAGGGACAGAGGGAGAGAAAGTCCCAAGCAGACTCGGTGCTGAGCGCAGAGCCTGACACGGGGCTCGATCCCATGACCCCAGAGATCATGACCAGAAGCAAAATCAAGAGTCAGACACTCAACTGACTGAGCCCCACAGGCACCCCTCATTGTGGTTTTGATTTTGCATTTCCCTGATGATTAGCAATGTCAAGCATCTTTTCATGTGTCTGCTGATCATTTTTATGTCCTCTTTGAAGAAATATTAATTTAGTCTCTCCCATTTTTTAATCAAATCGTTTGGGATTTGTTGTTGTTGTTATTGAGTTGACTGGGTTCTTTATATATTTTGGATTTTAACCCCTTATCAAATATATGGTTTCCAAATTTTTTCTCCCATTTCTCCCATTCAAAAGGTTGTCTTTTCATGTGGTGGTTTCTTTTGCTGTGCAGAAGCTTTTGAGTTTGATGTAGTCCCATTTGTTGATTTTTTTGTTTATATGTTTTGGCATCATGTCCCCCAAATTATTGCCATAACCAATGTTTGATGAGATTCTTCCCTACATTTTCTTCTCCGAGTTCAATGTATCAGGTCTTATGTTTAAGTTTTTTATCTATTTCAAGTTAATTTTGTAAGCGGTCTGAGATAGGGATCTAATTTCATCGTTTCTCCAGTTTCCCCAACACCATTTACTAAAGGGACCGTCCTTTCCTTGTTGGGTATTCTTGGCTCCCTTGTTGAATATTAGTTGACCATATATGTTGGCATTTAATCCTGGACTCTCTGTTCTGATCCATTGGTCCATGTGTCTATTTTTGTGCCAGTACCATTACAACTTGTATTACTATGGCTTTGAACTAGTTCAAACTAGTTAGTTTATAGTTTCAATGATATATATATATATATCACACAAACACACACACACACACACATATGTATGCACACACATAGTGACATTAGAAACTGGTTTATAGTCATACCTCCAGCTTAGTTCTTTTTTCTCAGGATTGCTTTGGCTATTTGGAGTCTTTGTGGTTCCATACAAATTTTAGGATTGTTTCTTCTATTTCTGTGAAGAATGTCTTTGGTATTTTGATGGGGATTGCATTGAATCTATAGATGGCTTTGGGTAGGATGGCCATTTTAACAGTATTAAGTCTTCTGATCCATGAACATAGGTTGTCTTCCCACTTGTTTGTGTCGCCTTCAGTTTCTTTCAGCAAAGATTTGTAGTTTCCATTGTATGGACATTTTACTTCTTTGGTTAAATTTATGCCTAAATATTTTATTTTTTCATACTGTTTTGAATGAGGCAGTTTTATTTTTTTCTCAGATGCTTCCTCATTAGTGTAAAGGAATGTAATTGACTTCTAGATGTTGATTTTGTAGCCTGCCACTTTACCAAAATCACTGATTAATTCCAAGTTTTTCAAATGATTCTTTGGGATTTTCTATATTTAGGATCCTGTTATTTTTTAATCTTTATTATGTTTGGGTATGTTCTTTCTATACGCAGTCTGTTAAGGGTGTTTATCGTGAAAAGATGTTGTATTTTGTCAAATGCATCTATTGAGATGATCATGTGATTTTTATCTTTCATTTTATTGATGTGTGATGTATTACAGTTACTGATTTGTGTAAGTTGAAGCACTTGCCTCCCAAGGGGTAAATCCCACTTGGCCATGGTGTATAATCTTTTTAATGCATTCTTGAATTCCATTTGCTAATATTTTGTTGAGAGTTTTTGCATCTATATTCACCAGATATTAGTCTATAGTTTTCTTGTGGTGTCCTTATCTGGTTTTGGTATCAAGGTAATGCTGGCCTGGCAGAAAAAGTTTGGAAATGTTCCCTCCTCCACATTCACTTCCTCTGGTCTCCATGGTTTCTGATGACAAATCACACTGCCATTCAAATTAACGTTCCTCTGTAAGTAATGTGCCATTTCTCTCCTTCCAAAATGTTTTATCTTTAGTTTTCAGTAGTTTATAATGTGTAATGGTGTAGATTTTTTGGATTTATGCTTTGTATTCAGTTAGCTCCTTGAATCTGTAGGATTGTATCTTTCACCAAATTTAGGGAGTTTTAAGCCATTATTTCTTTGAATACAATTTTTTGTCTCACTTTCTCCTCACTTTTGGGACTCCAGCGATAGAAATGTTAGCTCTTTTGTTATTGTCAAACAGGTCCCTGAAATTCTGCTCACTTTTTATTTTCAGTCCATTTTCTGTTGTTCAGATTAAGTCAGTTCTATTGATCTAGCCCCAAGTTCACAGATTCTATCCTCTGCCATGCCCACTTCACACTTGAGTCCATTCAGTGAGGTTTATTCTGTTATTACATTTTTCAGTTCTATATTTACATTTTAAGAGCTTCTTTTTCTTTGCTGTGATTTTGTTTGTTTGTTTTTTCATTTGTGTCAAGAAAACCTGTAATTGCTTATTAAGGCATTTTTGTAATGATTTCTTTAAACCTTCTCAAGTAATTCTGACGTTTGACTTATTTTGGTTATGGCATCTCTTGATTATCTTTTTTCATTTGTGTTGTGACTGTCTTGATTCTTGGCATGACAAGGGATTTTCAGTTGTACCCTGGAAATTTTAAAGATTATGAGACTCTGGATCATACATGTATGTGTGTGTGTGTGTGTATAAAATATATATATACTTTTTTTTTTTTTTTTTGAAGACTAGTCCCCTGTTGAGGTGTAGCAAGAGGGCCTGGTGACCATGAATGTTTAGCTTCCCCTTGGGCCCCACCAAGCCCACTCCAGAAAATGTAGGCAGGGCGCTGTCTTATACTACTTCATTGTAGGAGGGGGAGTCAAATTTCAGTTTCCCTTTATGGCCACACACATCTTCCCGGTGGGAGTGTGGTTGCCAGCTCACCCTGTCATGTTGCCTGAGTGAGATGTGAGATCACCTCCCTAGTGGATCCCACTGATCCCCCGACACCAGAACAGGGGCAGGGGGAGGGCATTAAGCAGAGGGCCACACAGCTTCATCTCACGTGGGCACACGGCCTCATTCAGCGGTCTCCACTCTTAACTGACGAAACAAGACGGAAGATCAACAAGGATATAAAAGACTTGAAGACTGTTATTTTCCTATTGAATTGTCTATCGTTGAATCCTTTGCTGCTTCAGTTCCATCAGTTCTTGTTGAATGTATTTTAGGGCTCTGTTAGCGGCATATATAACTTTTAGTTCTTTGTAATTTTATTTCTTTATAATTTTTGTACTTTATGATTTTTATTTCTTCCTGATGAGTTGATCCTTTTATCGTTATAAATGTCCCTCATTGCCTCCAGTAAGAGTTTGTTTGAAAGCCAATTTTGGCTGATATTTATTATAGCCCCTCTAGCCTTCTTGTGTTTAATGTTTACAGACCATCTTTTTCCATCCCTTTACTTTGAACCTATTTGTGTCTTTGAATATATAATGTATCTATTGTAGGAAGTATATGCTTGATTCCTGTGCTAGGCAATCCGGCAATCTCTGTTGCTTTATTGAGTGTTTAATTCACTTACAGTTAATATAATTACTGATATAGCAGGACTTACATCTGCCACTTGCTACTCATTTTCTGTAGGTCTTGTGTCTCTTTTATTCCTCTCCTCCTCCTCTACCGCCTTCTGTCGTGTTGAATAGACGTGTTTTAGTGCGCCATTCTAAGTCCCATGCTAGGGACTTATTTTTTTTTTAATTTATTTATTTTGTTCTTATTTATTTTTCCTGCTTTTAAGTTGTTTTCTTAGTAGTACAGTCTGGGGATTACAGTCAGCATTTCAACTGGAAACAATCTGCATCAGGTTACTCCTGGATAAGTCTTCAGATGTTTTTGTCCGGCTGTCCCTCCACTCCTTCTAGAGACTCTAATCACATGTACGTTGCTACTCCTAATGGCACTTAATGGGCCTCCATGGTTGCACTGTTTTCTTCACCTGTTTTATGTTCTTCCAAACGAGTACCCTTTACCAGTCTATCTTCAGGTTCATTGATCCTTTCTTTCTTCTGCCAGCTCACATCTGCTGTGTAGGCCCTCTGGTTTTCCCTCTCCGTTACTGTACTTGGCAACCCCACGATGCCTATTTGATTTATTTTATATATCATATCCATTTACTGATGCTCTCCATTTGATTAGTTGCCACCATCATCCTTTCCTTTCGTTCTTTAAACATGGTTTCTTTGCGTTGTTCGAACATCTTTATAGTAACTGCTTTGGAGTCTTGGCCTACGAAGGCCAACATTTTGGGCCCCCCAGAGATCATTTCTATTACTGCTCTTTATCCCTGTTGAAGGGTTACACTCCCTGTTTCTTTGCATGTCTCATAATTTTTTGTCCAAAAAACATGTTTGATTTTACGTAATGTAGGAACTCTGGATTCTGATTCTTCCCCCTAATCAGCGGTGATCATTCTGCCCAGATTCTGCAGTTTGTGTCTCCTGCAGCGAGGGGCCACTGATGGTCTCTGCTCAGGTTGTTTTTTGTGTTTTTTTTTTAACATGCTTTTGTTTTTAAGCCTGGCTTTCTTTGTGTCACACCCGGATCGGCATAGCCTGGTGGTCAGGCCAGGATTGGTCCGAAGTTTTGTTTGAACAACTTGAGCCAATGAGGCGTCCTCCCTTTGCTGAGGTGATCTGCATGTGAGTTGAGACACTCATTCAAAGTTCAGGCAGTTTACAAGTGTCTCGTGGCTGTTACTTTCTGCCCACATGGGGTCTCACAGCCAGCCAAGGATAAGCCGATAACAGGTGTCCTTGCTTGTCTCTCTCGAGTGTGCGTGCAGTCTGCCAGATCTCAGGATTCCTGTAAAAATTCTTGCTGGTCTGTTGCTTGTCCCAACCAGTACTGCAGCCTCTGGAAGCTGTGATATTGGCCTTCCCCAGTGATTTGCTGATTTGCCCCTGAGATTGCTGTTGTTTGACATAGTCCATGGGGTCTCCCATGAGGCTCCCAAGTCAGGTGGGCCCTCTTTGTTGGCCCCGGGACTGAGTGTCCTCAAGGCTCTTGTGCTGATGAGCTTGGGTCGGGGGATGGAAGCAGCCCCAAGTGAAAGTATCACAGACAATGCCATTCTGAGGTTTTGTAGTTTTTTCTTGAATAAACAACTCTCAGTTCACCTTCAGTTAATTTCTGGAATTCTTAAATGGTGGTTTCTGATGGTCTTGTCCAGTTTTATCACTGCCTCCTAGGTTGCAGTTTTGCCAAGGTCCTCATTCCACCTTTCGAGAGGTGGGCTGCATGTTGCCGATTTCATGTTATTTTTTGGATATGTAGAACATTAACATACCTCCAAAGTCAAAATTGTACAAGAAGGTCTACTGAGAGAAAGTTCCCTCCTTCCCATCTTCCTTATTCCTTCCATCCTGATTCTCTCCACCCCTCCAAAGTAACCAGGTTCAGTACTTCCTGGTGGATTTTGCACGTGTGATGGGGTGTGTATGTTCTTTATCAAACGTACGTGTTTATTTTCTCATTTCCCCTTCTTTATTCCATAAAAAGGTGGTACTCTATGTATGTCCTTTTGTACTTTGCTTTTCTCGCCTAAAACCACCTCCTAGAAATCACTCAGCATCCACTTGTGGAGAGCTCTGTCCCTCTTCATTACCATTACACAGCGCTCCTCGACGCGTGCACGCTGTAGTCTTGTCGACCAGTCTCTGAAGCTTGTCTGTGTACGTGGCTTCCTGGGGGCAGCTATGCTGCCCATTCTGCGGCCAGAGCTTGGGTTAGTTTCTGACATTTTATAATTGCAAATAAAATGCTGCACTGAATAATCTTATGCATATTTTTACATTTTGTTAGAGGTATACCCTTAAGGTAAATTCCTAGGAGTGGGATTGCTAGGTTGGAATACAAATACACATTTAGATTTGTTAAATATTGCCAAATTCCCCTCCCCAGGAGTAGTGCCATTTTGCATTCACACCAGAGGATGTGAGACTGTCCCACACAGCCTCGCCGTGGGAGTAGGTTATCGATATTTTGAATTTCCGTTGATCTGATAAGTAAAAACTGATATCTTGATTTAACTTTAGCTTGCACTGATTTTTTTTATGAGTGAAATTGCAGTCTTTTCATAAGTTTAAAGGCCATTTTTATGTATAATTTCCTGAGCTGTTGATATCTTTTGCCCATTTTTCTATAAACATCTTGGTCCTTTACTTCACTTTTTATGTTTCGTGTATGTCATAACCATGAGCCTTCTGGTGGTGATATATACTGCAAAGATTTCCTTTCATTTTGTCATTTGCCTCTTAACTTTGTTTAAGGTACTTTTTTTTCTATGCAAAGGGTTTATTTTATTATACCTGTAGTCAAATTCACTGATCTTCTCTTATGACATCTGGATTTTTAATCAGAGTCAGGAGGCCCTTTACTATGTGTAGTTTATAGAGGAATTCATTCTGTTTTATCCTCATATTTGTGTAGTTCTGTCAAGGAGGTATCCATCTGCAGTATCTTCATGAGAGCTTTTAATAGGAATGGTTGATAAATTCTTAGATGTAATCATATGTTTCTTCTTAAACCTATTAATATGGGGAAATATTTAGAATTTTTGCATCAGCATTCACAAATATTATGGGACTTTTATTTTCATGCTGTGTGTTTATCAGGTTCATACATCAGTGTTACACTTTAGAAAGTATTTGGAAGCTTTCCTTCATTTTCTGTATTCTGAAACAATATATATATAGTATTAAGACTCTCCAGTTTCTAAAAGGTTTTGGTAGAATTCCCCTGTGAAACTGACTGGATATGGCACTTTCTCTCAGGGTAATTCCTTGGTAACTTTCTCTACTGATTTTTTTTGGAAATCAGTGTGCGTAAGCTTTCTATTTCTGCTGAGATCAATTTTAGATAAACTGTATTTTGCAAGGAAGTTATCCATTTCATCTGGGTTTTGCAAATTCTTTGCATAGAAGTGTACCAAGTAGTCTATCATTATTTTAAAAATTTCCTTCACAGCACTTTCTCTTGTTGTTTCTTTTGTATGTTTGTGCTTTTTCTCTTTGCTCCCTAATTAAATGGTAGTTTGTCTATTTTATTTCTTTCATGTAACCAGCATTTTTATTATGTTAATTTGGTCTAGTATTTTACTGTTTTCTGCCTCATTAGTTTCTTTTATCTTTGTTATTTCCTTCCTCGTGCTTTCTTTGATTTACAGTCTTTTTTTTTTTTTAGCTTTTTCAATTGGTAGTCTGTGTATTTTTATTTTTATTGATCTATGTATTTAGACCTATAAATGTGTGCTCAGAAAAGTATATTTTCTATTGTCATGGTGTAGGGGTCTCTCTATATATACACAAAAGGACCTACCTTATGGATTGTTCTTCAGATTTTTTATATCCTTTCCTTTTAGTCCACTTTGGCTGTCATATGAACGTGGAATGTTAGACTCTCCCATCACTAATGTGTTTATATTTTCCCCTGCATATCTGGTAGTTTCTGTTTTATATGGGTGGTTGCTGTGGTATTTGTTACATAGTTTTCCATAATCGTTAAAACTTCATTATGAAATACAGCTTTTAGCATCATGAAGGATCCTTATTTGTCTCACGTAATGCTTTTTTAGCATTAATTATTCATTTTTCTGCTATCAGAATCATAACCCCTGCTTTCTTGGCGTTTACACTTACCTGGTAAATCTTTATTCATTCCTGTATTTTTCAGCCATTTCAATCACTGAATTTTAGATGTCTCTCTCTCTCTCTCTCTCTCTTTTTTTTTTTTTAGTTGCGTAGAGTTGGATTTTGCTTTCTAGGCCAATTTTGAATGTATTTTCTTTAAAGAGGCACGTTTTTTACTGTCATTTATCAATACAACTAATCTGTCTGTATTATCCCATATTGCAGTTATTGCCTGAATTACATTGTACTGATTTTGTTGCTCTGTTCAGTGTGTCTGCTCTGCTTTTTCATTAATTATTTCAGTATTTAAGAATGTTTACATCTTATTTTTCCTGTGGTTTCCCTCGTATAACTGGTTTTGTTCTGGTTTAATACCTCTTTCTCTTACTCAAGCGTATGTTGTTTGGTGTGCCGGTTTGAACTGATTCCTAGCTGTCATGTATGTAAGTCATACGTTCTGTATACTGTATCTGTCTACTATTTTCTCATTCCCTCTTCATTCTCTCAGATTTGTATTCTATTTTGTCAGAACATAGGATGTCCGTATATTATTATTATTCAGCCGTGACTCTATCTGGGTCTTCGTGTGTAGTTAAATATACAAATCATTTACCATCACTGCCCTTGCCAGAGCTTTCCATTGTTCCAGTGTTGGCACATAGCTCATCCTCTGGTAAGTTCCTGAGCAAGGACATGTGTGTACAATATTTGTACACACGTAAGTCTGCTTTTCCATCTCTTTGATATAGGAAGGTCAGCTTGGCTGAGTAGAAAATCCTTGGTATGCACTTCCTTAAATTTTTTGAAGATGTTGTTCCACTGTTGTCCTGCTTTCTGTCCTGTTTTTGATAAGTCTGTTGCTAGCATGCTTCTCTTGCCTCCAGAAGTTATTTCATCTTTTTGCTTGGAGGCCATCTTCATTTGTAAAGTCTTATAGTTTTACTCGGAAATGTCTCAAAATTGATTATTTCTAGATAAATTCCCTGGTACCCACATGGTACCAGAAATGCAAGAGTTAGATTGTGGTTTTTTTAAGATTTTATTTATTTGAGAGGCAGAGTGAGTGAGAGAGAGAGTGCATGAGAAGGGGCAGAGGGAGAGGGAGAGGGAGAAGCAGGCTTCTTGCTGAGCAGGAAGCCCGAAGCAGGGCTCGATCCCAGGACCCCCCGGGATCATGACATGAGCCGAAAGCAGACGCTTCACCAACTGAGCCACCCAGATGCCCCACAAGAGTTAGATTTTATCTTACTTACAGAAATTTCCTTAGATAAGGTTTCAAATGTTATTTCTATTGTCTTATTTTTATTTCCTTCTTCAGAGACTTCAGTGATATGAATGTTGGGCTTCCATTAACCACAGCCACTGTCTTTTTATTGGTTTATGTCTCTGCTTCTTTGAAGTCTTCTGTGCCTCCTCTATTTTTTAATGAAGTGATGCTCACATAATGTAAATTGATTATTCTAAAGTCAAGCAATTTGGTGGCATTTAGCACATTCACAATGATGTGCCTGGGTTTTTTTGTTCTTTGTTTTTTTTAAAGATTTTATTTATTTATTTGAGAGAGAGAATGAAAGAGAACACAAGAGGGGGGAGGGTCAGAGGGAGAAGCGGACTCCCCGCTGAGCAGGGAGCCCGATGCGGGACTCGATCCTGGGACTCCAGGATCATGACCTGAGCCGAAGGCAGTCGCTCAACCAACTGAGCCACCCAGGCGCCCGATGTGCCTGTTGTTTATATCATATCTAACAATTTATTGCCAGATCCAAGGTCATATGATTTACCCCTAGGTCTTCTAAGAAACTTATGGTTTTAGCTCTTATATTTGTATAAGCTTTTATTTAGTTCTTGTATATGGTGTGAGGAGGGGGTCCAACTTCATTCTTTTGCCAACTTGTCCCAGCACAATTTGTCGAAGAGACTATTCTTTCCCATTGAATAGTTTGACACCATGTTGAAAATCAATTGACCATGTATGTGAGGGTTTATTTCTCGTGTCTCCATTCTATTCCATTGATCTGTATGTCTGTCCTTATGCCACTACCACATTGTTTTGATTACTGTAGCCCTGTGTAAGTTTTGAAAGTGGAAAATGTGAGTCTTCCAACTTTCTTTTCCAACACTGTCTTAGCAATTCAGGTCCCCTTGCAATTCTGTAAACATTGTAGGATCAATTTTCCCATCTCTATTTTTTAAAAAGGCCATTAGAATTTGGGTAGGGATTGCATTGACTCTGTAGATCACTGAGTAATACTGTCATCTTGACAGTAATAAATCTTCCAATCCATGAACATGGATGCTATTGTAAATGGGACTCAAAAATCATTTTCCTTCTCAGATTGTTCATTGCTCCTGGATAGAAACACATGATTTTCTGCATGTTGACCATGTGCCCTGCAACTTCACTGAACTCACTTAGTAGCTCTAGTAGTAGTTCTTCTTTTCTTTTTTTTTCCTTTTCTTTCTTTTGAGGATTCTTTGGGATTTTCTATATATAGGATTATGTCATCTGTGAATAAAAATAATTTTACTTCTTCCTTTCCAAAATAGATGCTATTTATTTATTTATTTATTTAGCCTAATTGCTATACCTAAACCTTCCAGTACATTGTTGAAAAGCAGTGGTAAAAACAGGCATTCTTGGGCGCCTGAGTGGCTCAGTTGGTTAAGCGACTGCCTTCGGCTCAGGTCATGATCCTGGAGTCCCTGGATCGAGTCCCGCATCGGGCTCCCTGCTCGGCGGGGAGTCTGCTTCTCCCTCTCCCGCTCCCCCCTCTTGTGCTCTTTCTCTCTCTCACTCTCTCTCTCAAATAAATAAATAAAATCTTTAAAAAAAAAAAAAAAAAAAAACAGACATTCTTGTCCAGTTCCTGCTTTGAGGGGGCAAGTTTTCAGTCTTTTCACCATTGAGTATGATGGTAGCTGTAGGTTTCCCATAAATGTTCTTTATCATGTTGAGGAAGTTCCCTTCTATTCCTATTTTTCAAGGAATTTTTATCCTGAAAGGTCACTGGATATTGATTTCTGCCTTGGAGGTACTCGTGTGTTTTTTTTTTCCACTGTCTTTCAATGTGATGTATTTTTCTGATTGATTTTTCTTACGTCAAATCACCCTTCCATTCTTGAGATAAATCCCACTTGGCCATGGTGCAAAATCTTCTTAATACACCGCTGGATTTGGTTTACTGGTATTTTGTTGAGAGGTTTTGTATCTCTAAGGATATTGGTGTCTAGCTTTCTTGTGGTATGCTTGTTTGGCTTTGACATCAGGGTAATACTAATTTTATAGAATGTATAGCAAAGTGTCCCCCCCTTCTTTTATGTTAGAGTTTGAGGATTGGTGTTAATTCATCTTTAAATGTTTGGTATAATTCACCAGTGAAGCCATCATTTCCTGGACTTCTCTTCCTTAGGAGTTTGTTGATAACTGATTCATTTTACTTGTTATGTATCTGTTCAGAATTTCTGTTTGTTCTTGAGTCAGTTTTGGTACCTTTGTGTGTTTCTAAGAATTTGTCCACTTCATCTAGGTTATCTAATTTGTTGAAGTATGACTATTCATAGTATTCTCTTATAATTCTTTTTATTTCTGTAAGGTCAAGTGTAATATTCCTACTTTCATTTACTATGTTATTTATATTCATTGTCTCTAATTCTTTTCTTAGTCATTCTAGCTAAAAGTCTGTCGATTTTGTTGATTGTTTCAAAAATAGCCGACTTTTTGTTGAGTCTGTTGTTTTCCTATTTTCTTGCATCTCTCACCAGTCTCATATTTATTATTTGCTTCTTTTGGCTAACTGTGGGTTTACTTTACTTTCCTTTTTCTAGTTCCCTAAGCTGTAAAGTTAGGTTAGTGGAGATCTTTTTTCTTCTTAATGTGGAAATTTTCTCTGAGCACTCCCTTCATTGCATCCATGTCTGGGTATGTTGTGTTTTCATTTTCATTCATCTCAAAGTATTTCCTAATTTCCCTTACTATGTCTTCTTTGACCCACTAGTTTGTTTTTTTTTTTTAAGATTTTATTTATTTATTTGAGAGAGAGAATGAGGGAGAGCATGAGAGGGAAGAGGGTCAGAGGGAGAAGCAGACTCCCCGCTGAGTAGGGAGCCCGATGCGGGACTCGATCCTGGGACTCCAGGATCATGACTTGAGCTGAAGGCAGTCACTTAACCAACTGAGCCACCCAGGCGCCCAACCCACTAGTTTTTAAACAGTGTTTGAGTTATTTAATTTCCACATATTTGTTAGTTTTCCTTCTATTATTGATTTCTTGCCTCCTTCTATTTTGGTTAGAGAAGATACTTCATATGATTTTAATTTTTAAAATTTACTGAGACTGCCTTGTGGCCTAACATGTGGTCCATCTTGGATTCTATTCCATATGAACTTGAGAAGAATGTGTATTCTGCTATTGTTGGGTGGAGTGTCCTCTATATATTTGTTAAGTGTAGTCGATTTATGGTGTTGTTCAAGTTTTCTCTTTCCTTGTTGATCTTCCATCAGGTCCTTCTATCCATTACTGAGTGTGAGGTATTGAAGTCTGCAACTATTATTAGAGAACTGTCAGTGTCTCCCCTCGATTCTGTCAATGTTTGCTTCATATATTTTGGAAGCCTGTGGTTCGAAGTATATATATTTGTATTTGCTATGTCTTCTTGATGAATTGACTCTTTCCTCAATATATAGTGTCCTTTGTCTCCTGTAACAATTTTTGACTTAAAGTCTATTTTCCATGGTATTAGTACACCACCCCAGCTCTCTGTTGGATATTATTTGCATAGAATACCATTTCCCATTCTTTCACTTTCAATCTGTTTGTGTCTTTAGATCTAAAATGAGTGTCTTGTAGGCAGTGTAAGTTGTATAATTTCTTTTTATCCATTCTGCCAATATCTTTTGATTGAAGAATGTAATCCATTTACATTTAGTGTAATTACTGACCAGGAAGGGCTGCCATTTTGCTATTTTTTTTTGTATGTCTTATACCTTTGTTTGTTTCTCATTCCTCTTTTACTGCCTTCCCTTGTGTTTAACTAATTTTTTAGTAGGGTACAATTATTCTCTTCTCAGTCCTGTTATGTATATATTTTTTAGATATTTTCTTGTTACCATGAGTATTACATTTAACATCCTAAACTTAGAAAGCTATACTTTGAACTGATACCAACAGCTTCAATAGCATACAAAACACAGCTTCTGTAGAGCTCCCCTTCATGTTGTTGTCACAAATTATATCTTTATACATTGTATTCCCAGTTACACAGATGTATAATTGTTGTTTTATGTATTTGTTTTTTAAGTCATATAGGAAATGAAGGGAAGTTATAAACTAAAAGTACAATGATACTGGTTTTTATGTTTCCCCATGCAGTTACCTTTTCTGGAATTCGTTATTTCTTTGTGTGAGTTTGATTTACTTTCTAGTGTCCTTTCACTTTGGCCTGAAGAACTCTCTTCAGCATTGTTTGTAGGGTAGGTCTATAGTGATGAACTCCCTCAGCTTTTGTTTCTCTGGGAATATCTTCATTTTCCCTTCAGTGTTTTTTATTTTATTTTGTTTTAATTATGGTATAGTTAACATACAGTGTTATATTAGTTTCACGTGCACAGTAGTGTCCCTCTATTGTCAAAAGATAATTTTCCTAGATATAAAATTCTCGACTCATTTTTCTCCCGGCACTTTAAAAATGTCATCCCATTCCCTTCTGGCCTCCATGCTTTCTGATTAAAAACCTGACGTTAATCTTACTGTGTGTTCCCCTGTGTGATCAGTCATTTCTCTCTCATGTATAGATTACATGCCTTCAAGAAATTTGGAAGTTGCCAGCTAATATTTTCTCAAATATTCTTCCTGCCCCTTTCTCACCTCTCCTTCTGGGATTCCGATTATGGATATCTTAGTACGCTTGATGGTATCCCACAGGTTCTTAGGGTCTGCTCCTTATTCCTTCAGATTGTTTTTCCTTCCATTCCTTAGATCAGATAATTTCAATTGATTGACCTATCTTCGTGTTCACCGATTCTTCTGCCTGTTCAAATATGCTAATGAAACCCTCTACTGAGTTTTCCATTTCAGATATTATGCTTTGCAGTTCCAGAATGTCTGTTTAATGTATCTTCATTTATATTCTCTATTTGTTCATGTATTGTCCTCCTGGTTTCCTTCATGCTCTGCCTACGATTTCCTTCAGTTCTTTTGAGCATATCTGAGAAAGTGGATTGAAAGTCTCTGTCTAGTAAGTTCAATGTCTGTGCCTCCTCAGGAACATTATCTGCTCATTTCTTCTGTGAGTGGGCCATCCTCTCTGTTTCTTTACATGTTTCATAACTTCTTGGAAACTAGATATTCTAAACATTATATGTAGTATCCCCAGATAGCAGGTTCTTTCCCTTCCTGAAGACTGTTTTTATCTTGCTGTGGGCTACGCTTTTTAGTGACTTCTAACCTATTTTTGTGAAATCTGTAAACTTTGTCATGTTTGGTGTCTGAAGTCCCTGTTCCTTCCGCTCCTGCTCAGCTTGTATTTTGACAAAAGGTTCCTTGAGTGCCAAGGGTCAGGAAAACAGAGGGAGAAGAGGGGGAGAGGGAAAAAATAAAAGAATTCTTCCAGTCTTTGCAGGTTGGCTTTGTGCGGGGGCACTGGGACATCTGTCCAGGCTGTTTACAACTCTGCCTTAGTCTTCACTTCCTGTTGGAGATGGGCAGAGAGCACAGCCGGAGGGGACTTTTCAACACATGCATCCTGCCCTGGTCATGAGCTCGGCCTTCTCAGTTCCTCAGTGTATACAGTGGCCTGATTTGTCCAGAGGGAACGATTTCTCCAGCTTTTCCTCCCAGGCTTTCTGTGCTCTTCTGTGTACCCCCATGACAACCTCTCCCCATGTGGCTTTTGTTGGACTCCCTCACGGTGTTTTCAAGGAATGCCCATCAGCTTTCAGTTCTCTGCTCCTTCCAGAACCAAGGATCAGGGCCCCACGCCAGAAATGTGGACTGCCATCGTCAAGCTGCCACCGAGTGGGGGTCGGGGTGTTCCGAGGGCAAGTAAAAATGCCACCGTGCCCCTACCACTTTCACGTGGCCTCTTTCCTGACTGTTCTCTAGTTCTGACAGGTTTGGGCTTGATTTTTCGATGCTTCTGTGAGGGGAAGGGTCCTTGGAGGTACATACTCCTCTGTTTTTGCTGAGTTCACTCACTTCCCTCCGAACCTTTGACAGAGCATCTTAAACCTCCATCTGCTGACTCTGTAGCCAGAGGCTGGCAGTGATGGGAGGTGGTTAGAGCGCTGTTCGAATCTGGCCCATTTCTACACTCACAGGCGATCAGAAGGCCGTGGTGTTCTGTCTCCTCATGCTGCCAAAGGCATGCTCCATCTATGGTTTTACCTGCACTTCTTGGTTTTAGAGTTTGGGGGAGGTTTGAGACCAGAGGGAGGGGAGCAGCATGCCGCTGGTCTCTGGGCCTGGCTGGACGTCTGCTGGAGGCAATGCCTTTTCCTCCATGCGCCCGTCTAAGCCATCAGCAGATTCTCAGCTCTCCAGACCTCGCCCACCTCTGGCCTCCCCGGCAGCCCCCTTCCCCGGCCACACTGCTGCTGTCTCTTCGCCTGGGTGGTTGGCCTTCCCTCTTCACTGGTCATTCAGTTTCTGTCCCTGCCTCCTCCTGTCCATTCTTCACACAGCAACCCAAGGGAATTCTTTCAATATAAAGTGGACCTTGCTGCTCTCCTACTTAAAATGCTCCCATGGCTTCCTGTCACCGTGTCTTGGGTCAGTTCCACTGGATACAGAGCCCAATTCAGGAATCCTTGTGCAGTGCACTTTATTGAGGGTGAGCTCCGTGGCGGGCAGCTGGGAAGCTGCATAGAGCACTCCTCAGAGCTGCCCCAGCAGCTGCTAAGGGAGCTAGGGTATTGATCTCTCTGCCGGGGGGGCTTCCCTGCAGGGGGTCCACCCCGCTCTCACTTCTGGCCCAGCCCGTGTGTGGCTGCACAGGCCCCGAGGTCAGAGAGAGTGCTCACATAAGTAGCAGGTCCCAGAGAGTAGGGACGGCGTATGTCGTTTACCGCTGTGTCCCCTCTGGGAAGCTCTGCCGAGCTGCCTGACCCACGCAGGGCTTCGAGAACATCAGCCCAGTGGCCCCCGGTCTCTGGAACCGACCAGTTCTTAAGTAAAGCATCATCCTGTTTGCCCATGTGTTCTCTGATGATTGGAAATTCCTCATGTTCAACCAGTTTGACTCCTGGGCCCACGAAGAGACCGGCAGCATTGGAATGGGGCCCCTGCGGCCATAGCGGGCAGATGCCCCTACGTCTTTTCACGACACAGTGGGTCTGTGCGAACTTGGGGGAACGCAGTGGTGGGGGGCAGCTGTAGCCGAGTTCCCCTCAGGGTCTGCTGCCCTCTCCCTGCCTCCCAGCCCTCCTGCAGCCAGCAGGGACGGGGTGGGGGAGCCAGGCTGAGTTGATTATTTTTGACATCAGTTGTTAACATAATTTTTACGTTAAGCCTCCCCCCAGCTCTGGGGTGGCTCTGACTGTGTCCAGGCTCCAGCTTGGGGAGCCGTGGGGAGCCTCTCAGCCCCAGATCTGGCCTGGCTGGGAGGCGGCCTGGGAAGGGACCTGCGTTTCTCAAGCCCGCGCCCTCGGGGCCTGGGGGTGGGGCCCCAGCAGATGTCTGGATTTGGTAGCCAGGGCCTGGAGCCGGATGCTGAGAACGAGGCCTGCAACTCATTTCCCCATTAAACATTCTGAGAACATCTGCACCGGTTTCCAAGGCTTCTCCCTCACTAATTGCTCTGATTATTGTGTGAAGTGAGGCTCTGGCACGTTTCCGCGATGTTGTGATGAAGGTGAAAAGATCGCTCTTAATTAGATTAAAAACATTTTTTTCTTCCTCTGTAATTTTGCCTTGAAAATCAAGGCCACTTTTTTGTTTTCTTCATCCAAAGACCTCCAGAAACTTTCCTCCCCACCTCTCCAGAGGTTTCTTGGGAATGTCCTGTGAGCTCAGCTCTTGGAGAAGACAGTGCTTAGCCCAGATTCCATTGTATATTAGCGTTTCCCGGGGCTGTTCTTGCTGCCGGGAACCAGCCCCTGAAACTGTGTCCTGGGAGGCTCGGACAGTGACTTCCTGGAGCATGGGGACCCCAAAGGGTCGCAGAGTTGTGTGGGTGGCTGTGTTGCTCTCTTTTTGCTTCCTGTACGCGCTCGGGCCTGACCCTGCCCTGGTGCTGTGGCCACCCATCCTCCCCAGCGCCCCCGCCATTCAGACCCCACCCCTGGGCGCACAGCTCGTGTGTGCGGGGGCCAGGGAGCTCTGGTGGGAGGGGAGGCACGGGGTGAGGGTCCTCCGTGTGCTCCACTCGGGGTCCCCAGGATGGGCCAGGACGCCCAAGGTCGCCTTTGCCCTTGACTCCCTGGTGGCTGTTCTGCTCATGTCAACTCTATCTGCACATCCCCAACTGGACAGGAGGTCCGGCATGTTCCACGGTCGGCGCCAGTCATCCCGTCAGTGGGGTACAGACAGGGCCTCGCGGAAGGGGTGGAGAGGGCGGATGAGCATCCCAGCAGGAGAAGGCCAGCCACTGGCTTTCAGGAGCCCCTTCGTCCCCTGTGCGTCCCCGAGCTCTCCTGGGACCTCGACCCCCCAGATCCCTCCCTTCATTCAGGCTCATGTCTCACCGCCGTTTGTCACACACATTCCCGAGGGCACTGTCCTGGTAACAAACGATGGAACCCCAAACTCAAGCTAGCTGAAGCACAAAAGGGACATTTTTTGGCTCGTACATCTGGACCCAGCTGTTTCAGACACAGCTGGACCCGGGGCTGGGATGATCTCGCTTGCTTGTTCTCACTCTCCCCCTCTTGTGCTCTCCCCCCACCCGCCTTGCTCCCTCTTCTGTTCTCCCGCTCCCTCTCCTCACTGCCCCCCACCCCACCCCGTGCACAGGCCCTGGGGACAGGGTCGGGACGGGGACAGCTGTAGCCTCAGGCAGCCCTTTCCCAAGGGGACAAGATGGCCACCAGCTCAGCAAACCTGGCAGACAGAGGCCGTCTCTTTCCCCCCTTGTTCCTGCCGGAGTCTGGGGCCAGGATCTCGTTGGCCCCAGCCAGGGTACGAGCCATCCCCAGACCTGGGCCATGGGCCCCTGTTGGGGACAGCCCTTGGGTGCCCGAGCCCTGTGGCCTGGGAGTGGGGAAGGGGCAGCTCCCTGAGGACGATTCAAGAAGCTCTTCCCAAAGCCCAGGCCTGGCTGCCGGGCAGGCGAAAACAACAGGTGTCCCCTCAAGCAAGGTATTTTCCTGGCGGAACTGGGTACCAGCTGGGAATACAGCCCCGCTCCACCGCTCGCCCTGTTCCTTGCAGCTGTCGTGGGGACGGCTTCTGCGCTTTCTGTCCATGCTCCTTACTCCTCGCCTCTGAGTGCAGACACAGGTGGCGGCCGGGCTGGCTTGGGCTCTGCGGGCCGGGCACAGGCAGCTGTCCGCATGCCCGGGGAGGGGGTTCCCGTTCACGGTGCTGGATCTGCAGGGCTTTGGCAAATCCGCCAAGAGGGCTGGATTTCGGGGGGGGAGGGGGCTCTGGCTCGGGAAGGACAGGGGCAGCTTCTGTTTATCCCCGTGGGACAGGCCGGCCCAGGGACCAAGTCTGTGCCTGAGCGCCAAGGGCCGGGGCCGGGCACACGGGAGCCCCATGCCCGCCTACCCCAGACAGAGAGAGCCGGCAGAGGGCACGGGTTACCCCTGGGGGGCTACACAGGACTTTAATCAGTCACGAGGGGTGGTGGGGAAGTTGCCAGGGAGACTGTCCCCAGGGTGGAGGGCAGGGGGCAGTGGGGCCGGGGGAGGGAGGGTGGGCTGAAGCCTGGCTGTGGGTCTGACTTGCTGCTGGAGGTCCCACTCGTCTGCAGGACCCAGGGCACAACGTGTCGCCCTTCCGACCCTCAGTCTGCTCCTCTAGAATCAGGGACGGAGGCCGCCGCCCCGTGGCGCTCTTGTGATGATGGAGCAGGGTCACCCTCAAGCCGCAGAGGGGGAATGCGACCCTCCTCCTGCATCTCGGGGGAGCCAGACGAGTCCTGGTGTTGGGGTTGACCCAGCCTGGCCATGTGAGCGAGGGGACACGTAGGGAGCCAAGGGAGGCGAGGGTCGGCGCCGCCGGGAGGGAGGCCTGGGGCGCGTGTATGGCAGGCTGCGGCTCGGGCCCCGAGGGGGGCGCTTCTGGCGAGGTGGGGGCCCGAAGGGCACAGGGTAGGAGCCTTCCACAAACAGCTGCCTCCCCAGCGTGCAGAGGTGCCGTCCCAACTGGAAAACACGACGTGTGAAGGAAGGACACGAAAGTCACTCAACGTCTCTTCACCCAAACCCAGACACAGTTAACATTTCGGTCTATTTCCTTCCAGTCTTTCTTCTGTGCCTGTATATTTTTTTTAAAGGAACTTGACATTGGCCTCCCGAGCCCGGCTGCCGGCCGGGAAGGAAGCTGCTGTGTTCGGTTCTGTTCTCCTGGGGGAGGGCGCGGCTTGGCAGCCCATGTCACCAGCTGTGCCGGTCGCCACGCCAGAGGCTGCGCTCGCCATCCCAGACCTCCCATTTTCCTAGAAAACAAAATTGTTTTGTTCTGCCCTGAACACTTCGGCCCAGATTCTGGCCTTGACAAGGCAAAGCAGCAAGGAATGACAGCATCGGGACATGGGGCCGTCTTCACGCAAGTGCGACTTCCTCGTCGCCGGGACACCGCGGGCTCTTCCCCGGGGCCCGGGCCTCCTGGGGGCCGGGTGTCCTGGCAGTGCTGCCCCGGCGGGTGCACGGTGGGCTCGTGGGCTCGGCCTGCTCCGTGGCTGGGAGGCCAGGGCTGTGGGTTGGCTTGTCCCATCTCGGGCTCCTTGGGGGGTGGGGGCCACAAGCCGGCTCTCCTGGGCCCCGGCACCTGCCCCCGAGCCCGTGCCTGAAGGGGGCAGCGTGCGGCCGTATCTGCTGAGGACGCGAGGCCCCATCTCCCAGACTCCCTGCACCTCCGGCTGCAGCTGTGACAGCCGCGGGAATCGGGGGGTGGTCCGCGGCCCCCCGGCCACTGCCTGCCCGCGACGGGGGAGGGAGGCAGACCCCGAAGTCTCTGACACAGACACCGGGCAGAGCGGTTTGGAAAAACACACCTGTGGAGCCTCTCTTTGCCCCTCGCTGCGGGGCCCCTCGTGCTGTTCCCAGGATTAAACCAATCAGCACACATTCTTCTCTGACAGGTGCGGGCCCCTCCCGCTGCGGGCAGCCAACGGATGTGCACAGTTTAATTTCCTAAAACACCAGCGCTGGGCCTTTCCCAGGGGTCAGGTGGCTCCCCCCACCCCCCACCGCCCAGCCCGCGGGCTCTGGAGATGGCACTCGTCATCCCGGGCGTTTAGAAAGCAGCCCCGCTTTCCAGCCACCATCCTGCCCTTCTTTCCTTCTGTATACAAGTGATGCAGATGTAAAAATATGTATTTGTGTTCTTTTTCCTTTTCTCCTTCTTCTTTTTTTTTCTTTTTTGAAAGAACATTTGAATCCTGGACAGAGTTTCAGCTCTGTCACTTGACAACTGTATAATATAACCCAGGGTACTTGAATCTCAGCCCCGAGTCTCTAAAATGGAGGCGGCCAGCTCCCGGGCCTGTGAGCCTTTGAATGTCCTCGCATTCCTCGAGGCTTACCGGTCACTTTCCTGTGCTCTCTGGGAATGTCATGGGCAGAGAACTCTTCTCCCTGGTGTGACGAAGTCATGTCTGCGCAGTTTCCTGCTGGAAGTCTGCCCCTCACCCCCACGGGCCGTGAGCTCCCCGCGTTTGTTTACATCTCCCTGATTGCGAGGCAGGCACAACACTTTTGCGCGTGTCCTCCAGCCATCCGGATCCTTCTTTGCCGACGTGCTTCGTTGCTGCCCACTGTTCATTACGTGCTTTATATTTTCCCTGTTGATTTGCATGAGTTCTTTCTCTGTGGTGCGTGCGCCTCTTCCGTGGTCATCTTTTCACTCCTGAAGGTGTTGTTTGCTGATGAGGCCTTGATTTTAAGTGCGGTCGAATCCATCGGCCTTTTCCCATACAGATATTGTTGAAGTCTTAGGAAACCCTTCCAAACTCTGAGGTCATGGAGATTCTTCTAGATTCTTCTAGATTCTTCTAGGTTCAGTTCTAAAGGCTTTAGAGTTTTTGCTTTTCTCCGTTAAGTCTTCAATCGCCCAGAATGCCAAGGATGAATTTTTGGTATACAGCAGGAGGGGTCCAATTTAACGTTTCTCCCACGTGGACAGTCGACTGTCCCCGAACACCCTCTCCCACCCTGTGTTGGCCACCTCGGATTCGGGGCGAGCGTCCCTGGCCATGCGGGCTATTTCCCGATGCGCCATCCTGTCCTGCCGGCCCGGCCACCTCTCTGTATCTGCAGCACCCATCTCACAGGCCACGGCTTTGTAAGAAGTGTGGGTGTCTGGTAGAGCGAATGCTCTTAGCTCACTGTTCTTCGAGAATATTGGCAATATTGTGAGAAACCTGGCTCCGGTTATCAATAATTTATTTACTTATTTGTTTAACCCGTAGTTTCCCTACGAGAAGCAAAATTACCAACTAGAGCCCTATGTTTATGACAGTCTAAAGATGGTTTCCCAAGGCTCAGGAACCTTCTCCCCATCCGTTCCATGGCATGTGGTATGATGTCATACATTCGTCACACAGAATTCACTTGTCCCAGTCTGCTCTCATTCCTAGGATCCTGCAATAGGCTGGTTGATGTGGGTTTTTTTGGTTTTGTTTGTTTGTTTCAGTTTGCATACAATAGAATTCATTCTTGGAGAGAGACAGTTCTGTGGGTTTTGACAAATGCCTGGAATCACGTATCTACCACCAGAGCATCACCGAGAGAAGTTCCACAGGCCTAGAAATTCCCTGATGCAACCCTTTGGAAGTCAAATACTCCCCCTCCCATAAACACGAGCAGCCATTGATCTGTTTTATGTCCTTGCAGTTTTGCCTTTTCCAGAATGTCATAGAAATGGAATCATAGAACATGTAGCCTCTTACATCTGGCTTCTTTCATTGCTTTAGCAAAATGCATGTGAGAGTCACCCATGTTGCTCCACGAATTATTAGTTCATTTCTTCTGTTTGCTGGGCGGTGTTCCATCGTCTGGCTATAACACCATTCATTTACCCATTCACCCACTGAGGGATGTCTTGGTTGTTTCTAGGTTTGGGCGATTGTGAGTGAAGTGGCTGTGCACATTTATGTACAGCTTTTTGTGAACGTAAATTTTTGATTCACTTGGGTAAATATCTGGGAGAAGGACTGCTGGGTCACATGGCAGGTGCACGGTTAGCTTTATGAGACACCGCCAAACTCGTTTCCAGCATGGCCGCATCATTCCTCGCTCCCACCGGGGGCAGTGAGCTCCACTTGCTCCACGTCCTCCTGAGTGCGTGGCGTTGTCAGGCCTCAAGTTTTGTTTAACAAAATTTAGCCATTCCAGAGGGGTGCCTGGGTGGCTCAGTCAGTGAAGCATCTGCCTTTGGCTTGGGTCATGATCCAGGGCCCAGAGATCGAGTCCCGCATCAGGCTGCCTGCTCAGTGGGCAGTCTGCTTCTCCCTCTGCCCCCCGCCCTGTGTTCTCTCTCTCGCTCTGCTCTCTGTCTCTCAAATAAATAAATAAAATCTTAAAAAAACAAAATTGAGCCATTCCAGCAAAGGTGTCATGGTCGCTCACTGTGGATTTATTTACCTTGCATTTCCCTAACAACTACTGATGTTGACCAAACTGAGCATCTTTTGCCATGCTTGCTTGTAATCCATTTCTTAGATTGGGTTGGTGGCTTTCCTGCTGTCAAGTTGCAGGAGTTCTTTATATATTCTAGATACAAGTCCTTGGCCAAATAGGAGATGTGGAAACACCTTCTCCAAGTCTGTAGCTTATCTCTGTTTCCCTTAGCAGTGTCTTCTGCAGAGCAAATATCTTTAATTTTGATAAAGTCCAGTTTGTCAATTTCTTCCTCTCACCAATTGAGCTTGTAGCATTGTACTTCAAAACTCATTGCCGAATCCAAGGTCCAGAGATATTCTTCTGTGTTTTCCTCAAGAAATTTTATATTTTGTTTCTTACGTTAATTTCTTAAGATTGCGCACAGTACTTTTACACTTCCAGATTGTTGGTGAATGCCCAGAATGTTAGGCATAAATGTTAAATGCATTAAAATTTACACACACAACATTCATACATTTATATCACAAGTAAATTTAAGAGGCAGTTATGTTCCTTTGAAGTGGGAAAATCTTCCTTTAACATAAAGCAAAAGATAGGTATATCACTGTGGACACATAAAACATTTTCTATGATAAACACAACCACACTCAAAGGCTAAAAGACCAAAGATAGACTGGGGAAGATTTCTCTACCTTACATGACAAAGGGTTAATATCTTTAATTGGTAAACAATTCCTACAAGTTGACAAGTAGAAATGAGCAAAAGATATGAACAGGCAATTCAGTTCTGCAAGAGGAAGTCCAAACGGCCTCCAAGCCACAAAAGGCCTTCAGCATAAAAGGAAAAAAATAAAAGCACCCTTGTCTTCCTCCGTGCCTGGCGGGCCCTGGGAAGGGCACCAGCAGCTGCTGTGGGCATGGACGTGGGCTAGCGTCACATTCACACACTGCTGGTGAAGTCTGAATTGCTACAGCTTCTTGGGAAAACACTTCCAATTACCTGGGAAGCACCCTCACACCTGACCCCAGTGTCAGGTTTTCTTACAAATGGGTGGCGTGTTGGGGCACCTGGGTGGCTCAGTCGTTAAGCATCTGCCTTTGGCTCAGGTCGTGATCCCAGGGTCCTGGGATCGAGCCCCGCATCAGGCTCCCTGCTCCGTGGGAAGCCTGCTTCTCCCTCTCCTGCTCCCCCTGCTTGTGTTCCCTCTCTCGCTGTGTCTTTCTCTGTCAAATAAATAAATAAAATCTTTAAAAAACTAACAAACCAACAAAAAAAACCACAAATGGGTGGCACATCATCGCCTCAAAGCAGTGGCTTAAAGCCAGGGGAGCCTCAGCAACCATCCACCACGGAGTGGCTGAGTGAACTGTGGCAGACGTAAGCCACGGACGATTGTCCCAACTACCAAAGCATAGTTCCCCATCTGTACACCTGTAGAAAGTTGAGATGAGCGTGCTGCAGCGTGATGGGGGCAGAGCAGACACATGCATATATAAAAAAGAGAGTCTCACCTGGTGTCAGCTGTACGATGAGCAGAGAGCGATGAGCTAGGAATCCACTGGGCAGTTGACACAGATGACCTTGGAGGAGGCGGGCCTTCGTGAATCTTTGAGTTGGTGCACTTTTTACAATGAGAACTTCTTTCACGATAAAATCTTTAAGTGGGGAAAAGAAAAATCAGTCCGCGTTGAATATCTGGGGACTGGTAGGTATTCTTATCAGCCCTGAGCACCGGCACCAGATTGTCGGGGGCGGGCCCGGGAACCTGAGTGTGACATGGGTCTGTTGGGGTGAGGTAGTTCGGTGCTTCCCTTGGGGTCTGGGTGGCCAGTGTGGCCCTGTGGCCTGAACGGGGGACCAGGGGCTCCAGGGCTGCCCCCTCTCTCCCAGGCTTGTGGCTCCTTGTGGGCAGGAGACCACCTTGGGTCTCCACTGATACAAGGCCCTCTGTCTGCACGAGGGTGATGGCGCCGTGGCGGAAGTCAGGGTCTCTCAGCAGACCTGTGTTTATCAGCTGCGTTTTACTGTTGACCTGAGTGTCAGCTGTGAATCCGGGGACAGGCCTGGACACCTGAGCTCAGCCCAGGCAGTCCTCCCCCTGGGAAGGGGTCATGGGCCTTTGAGGCCTCAGGCACGTGGGGGCCATTTTAACCCGCCGGCCCCGCAGATCCTCAGGGCGGAAGCTTCGGGAACCATCCTCACTCCTCACCCAGCTCTGCGGGCGTATGTCTTGTCAGTTTGGGGGAAGCTCTGGGCGTGCAAGTCTGTTCCCCCCGCCCCCCGGCTGGGGTGGCTGGTTGGGGTGGGCGTCTGAGCCCGGCTCTGGGCCGCCCTGGGCCCCATCGAGCCTTCCATGGAGGCCTCACGTGCTGCCCCATGCCTCTCCCCACAGTGAAGAAGAGCCCCATGCTGCTAGAGGTGAGCACAGCCCACTTCATGAGAACCAACAGCTTTGCCGAGGACCTGGACCTGGAGGGGGAGACGCTGCTGGCGCCCATCACCCACGTGTCACAGTGAGTGTCCGCCTGCCCAGGCTGGAGGGACGTGGGGCTCCGAGGGGTCGCCTCGGTGCCGGCCCGGGGCTCGGGCCTGCTCACGCGGGGCCCGCCACCACTTGCCGCCTGCCCTCAGCGACCGGGGGCCATCCACCCGCTGCCAGGGGCCGGACCCAGTGCCCGGGCACCAGGCGGGGAGGAGAGCAGGGGCATTTCCCGCCAAGTCTGGGAACATGATCCTCTTGTTTTGACTTATGGAAAACCAAACTGATCATTTTCCACTTGTTTTTGTGCCTCGAGCGTCTGAGGAGATTGTTTTTCTCTCCCCTCGCCCCCACCCCCACCCCCCAAAAAAGAGACGACTTTGTTTTTCAGCATTTCCCCATAGAAGCCCGGCCAGAGCCGCGGGGCAGATGCCGAGCGCTCTCTGCCAGTGGCCTCTGCTGTCCTCAGGGGCTCCTTCAGGTGGAGGAAATGGCTGATTTTCCACGCCTTCCAGTTGGCCTTCCCCCGAGGCCCAGCTGGCCTGGGACGCACGCCCGTCCTCCCCCGCCGTCGCAGCCCTGCCAGGCCAGTCCCCAGGGCCCGGCCGTGGTGTGATTCCCTTGCGAGGGATGAGTCAGTGCTCCCAGCAGGGGCACCCAGTGGTGACGGCGAGCGGTGGGGTCAGTGGGGCACTGGGGCCCGTTCTGGCCGCCGCCCCACGGGGGATTCCCCCGGACGGTGTTCCGGTGTGAGGGCGTGCGCTCCTCTCGGCCCTCCCCCAGCTCGCTTGCTGACACGGTTGCGTCTCCACGCACACATGGAGAGGTCCCGGAAGGGCGTTCGCCTTCCTCCGGGGGTCTTCGCGTTGTCCTGAGCCGTGGGCGCCTCCGTCTGGGTGAGGCCCTGGGCCGTTGCCTCGCAGGTGTCCGAGGAAGCGGGGACCCAGGTCGGGGGGCCTCCCGGCTGCTCAGACAGCGCTGGTGGAGTCTCGTAGCCAGACTGAGAGCGAGACGGGACCGTCTCGGGCTGGTCCTGTGACCAGGCAGGACCCGCCGGCCAGCTTTCCAGGCCCCCCAGGCTCACGGGGAAGTGGGCAGCACCCCGTGGCTGGCAGGGTGCCCCCAGGAAGTGCTCCCTGGCTTGGTGGGAGCCGGCCGGCTCACCAGGAAGCAGGGGCGACTCATGCTCGTGGACGCGGCGCGAGTGGGCTGCAGGGCCCCCATCGGTCCTGGAGATGACCAGACAGGCTTGCTGGAGAAGGGGGCGGGAGCAGAGATGTGAGCAGCCGGGCGGGCGGGCAGGCCGGTGCCTGAAGGCAGAATGCTGGCTTGCCGCTTTGGCGGAGGCCTTCACGGAGTCCAGGGCACGAGAGAGACCACGGAGTGGTAACGGTTGGGAGTTCTGTGGCTGGTGTTCCGAGCAACACAGGTGCAGAGCCTGCTCAGAGCCTGCCGGGACCCGCAACCCTCGGGCAGGTGGACCCCCCACCCCAGGCCTCCCTGGGCCTGCTGCCCCTTCCTGTACCCCCAGCCCCTCTCCTCCCGTTGGAGCCTCTTCTCCTTTGTTCTCTCGGCCGTGGCCGTGGCCCAGCCCCTCGAACACACACACACACGAGGAGTCCCACTGGTCAGGACGGGGCCACCACCCACCATCCACACAGCTGCGTGGTGACGCCTCACAGGCTCTCTGGCCCTGCAAGACTGGCTGGGGGAGGTTTCCTTGGTCACCCCCAGTGCTGCCTGGGCCCGAACCCAAGTCCTCAGCCAGGTCCCCATGCTAGAACCTACAATGGCTTCTCCCAGCAGACCTGTCCAGAGGTGGCGGCTGGGCGTGAACCAGCTGGGGGGACAGGAAGGTGTCCAGGCATGGTACTTAGGTCTGTGGCAGGGGCTGGGAGCAGGGAGACTGAGGTCAAGGCACTGTGGTCGGTCAGGGCAGGGTCAAGGGGAGCCGGCAGGGGACCTGCACAGACATGTCCTTGGCACAGGGAACCGTGCCTCAGGGAGCCCCACTGGGGAGAGTGGGATGGACGCTCAGGGAGAGGTGCTGGGGCCTCAGGACCGAGGCGCCCCCAGGGCCACGAGCTGGGCAGAGGCCCCACCCCACCGTGGCTGGAAGAGGAGGTGGCTCTGGTGGGCGTGTTTATTCAGGGCTGCGCCCGCCCTGTGCACCCACCCTGTGCGCCTGCTCTGGGGCTGTGCATCTTCACCTCCCGCCCGGCGCTCCTGGTGATCCGTGCCCCTGATTAAACTTGGCTCCGGTTGCTCAGGGCCACGTCGACGATCCTGCGGGCCGCCTGGCCCCGTGGACCCCGACAGGGCTGTCCCCTGCCCTGGTGTGTGCACGACGGATGGGGATGTGCACGGGGGTCTCGCAAGGGGCAGAGGGGGTGGGAAGCAGTTACTGAAAAACAGATTCATTTTTCTTCAGCATTTTACTGAGGTTAAGTGTATTACCACGTTGGGTCAGTTCCAGAATTCAAATTAAAAGCATAAATAAAGACACATTTTGTTTCCATCTCAAGCTCTCCCCACCCGCTGGGCCCCAGGGAGGTGAGGTCACTGCAGCCTTGATTACGGGAAGGTCCCTGGGGCTGGGCGAAGCTCCTCTTTCCGGGGCCTGCTGGCCATTGGTGGGGCGAGGGGTGGGGGGGGGTTGGGGGCCGGTGAGGAAACCGGGTGCAAACTAGGGAGTCGCCGGGACACCGTGGGTCGGGGAGGCAGAGTGGTCTGGGCCGCACAAGCAAGCCCCAGCGTCCCCGTGCAGCCCTGGGGCCGTCGCCCAGCTCCAGGGGGCTGGGCCGCAATCTCACACACACACACCTTCCAGGAGCCCCCGTCTGCCTCAAGCTCTCTGCACCCGTGTCCCCCCGACCCAGAGCCTTGCCACAGGGCTTCCAAGGGGCAAGTGTAAGGTAGAGACGGGGCATCTAGGAGAGGAGGAGAGCCCTGCGCCCCAACAGGAGCTGGGATGAGTTTCTGGCCTCCTGCCCCACCCACTGCCTTCTGCCCACTGAGGGCCACCGGCGGGACAGTGGGAAGGGAGGGCCACCTCTGTGTGCATCCCTGTGCCTTGCACGTGGTGTCCCCATCTGAAACCGCCTTGTCCCTCATCAGCAGCCATCAGATTCCTTCTCCATCGTCCTCGCCCCAGGGAGGCCACGTCCTCCTCTGGCTGTCAGGGCTTCCGTACCAGCTCCCTGAGCCCTCAGTCAGGGCCCCAAGAGCAGGGTATGCGTGGCTCTTCTCAGGCTCCCGCTCCCCGGCTCTCCTGAAGCCCCCGGCTGGAAGGAGCTCCAGGACTGTGGCTCCCACCCCAAGGCAGGCCGGACCCCCCGCCCCCAGGGCCAGGCCAGCCTCCCCTGAGACGAGGCGGTGAGGGCCGTGGTGCCTCGGCAGGGATGTTAGCATGGAGGGCAGCGGGCGGCTGGTCAGAACTGGCCTCCGCATGGGGATCTGTGGCTCTGATTGGGCCTGGGTACCCTTGTCCCAGCAGCCTTGGGAAACGGCCCCCCACGCCTCGCCCAGCTGCCACGACAGCCAGGCCTGGCCAGGAGTCCACATCCATCCCATTGGGTGCATGTGGGCCCCCCAGGCAGGTGGTGTGAGAGGTCAGGCCCACCACAAACACCTCGGCCTGGGGTTCCCCTGAAGGGTTCCTCCATCTCCCTGTCGAGGCTGGACGAGGCTCTGCTTCTGCTTACCAGCCGCCCCCTCCCTGCCCTGCTTTGCAGGGGCAGGGGGGCACAGCCCAACGCCCTGTGCATCTATGTGGGCATGGGGAGGGCCGCGGGCAGAGGGAAGGCAGGGCCGGGGCTGGGGTACCGTGGGCCCCCACCAGGTGACCGTGAGCACCTCCCCAGCAACCGTGGGCCTCTGGGCCTTCTGTGACAGGACAGCCTGTAGATCCTTGAGCAAAACCAGCCCCGTGTGCGTTAATTAGAATTTCCATGTCTCCAACTTTCTCCTGGACCCTGCGGAGTCTCATGCCAAAACGCTCAAGTGTCTCTCTTCCAGCAAGGCCGCTGCGGCCTGGCTTTCGTCCACATCACTACTAATGTCTCCTGAATTCTGCGTTTGTCAGTGAGGCCACGGCCAGCCCCATGCCTTCTGGAAACGGGGGCAAATGTCACAAGGCTCGGCCCTGCGCTCGGCTCTGTGGACTAGCTCTCTGGATGGGACCAGCTCAGCTGGGGATGTTTCGGGGACCCTGGGGCCAGCTGCGAATGACTCCCATGGACCGCAGAGACGCCAGGCACTGCACCTCTTCGAGCAGCCATGCTCCTTGCTTTATTTCTCGCCCTGCAAACTGGTGGGAAAGGATGAAAAAGCCACTCCGGGGCTAGCGTCCAGGGGGATGAAGGAGGGGGCTTGCCAGGAACAGATGAGACCAGTTTGTCTTTTCCAGACCGGTGTCCTGTCTTCTTCGGAGCTCCAGACCACCTCTGTCTGCACGAGGTGCCAAGGAAGCCCCGTGGGAGCCCGCCTGGGAGTGCTGTGCAGGGCTGCGTGAGTCACAGGCCCCGTCAGAGCCTCCCAGCCCCGGCGAGCTCCAACCCGTCTCTGAAATGCACGGGGGGATTAAATGTTCTCCTAATTAAATTAAAAGCGAGGCGGAGTGGCTCAGTGGGAAAGAGACGGGACTGGGAATCAGATGCCCTCAATCTGGCTCTCAGCCTGCATCGGCCCAGCTGCAGGCCGGCCCCGGAGGCCCCCTAACCTCTGGGAGCCTCACTTCCTCCATCTGAGCACGTGAGGAGAATGCAGCCGGCCTCCTGAGGCCAGCGCTCCGGGCCGTGGGCCCTCGGTCCAGGTAGAAGGCCCGGAGGAGAGCGGGAGGCCTCTTACTTCCTCGGCGGCCATGACCGTAACTCCTGGTCCGGGGGCGCCCCAGTGGCTGGACTCAGGTCTCTCCACGGCAGGTCTTGGGCGAGGCTGGCCGGCACCTGGCAGGCAATGTTGGCGGGTGTGAGGGACAGCTTCACAGATGGCGCTGGGGTTGCCACGGAGACATTTCTGGTGGTCGCGGGGCCCCCGCGGGCCCAAACCTAGAAGGGGAGGCTGAGCCCGAGGGCAGCATGGTCAGGAGGCCTGAGTGGGAGGTCAGGCCCGGCCGCTCTCCAGGCCTGGGTTGTCCAGCTCTCAAGTTAGGCCCAGAGAGGTCCGAACTTGCATACAGGGTGCTTCCAACGTTCCAGTTGAGGGATGACGCGCACACACGAGCGCACAGATCTCGAGAGCACTTGGTACGTCTCAGCGCGGGCCACATATAACTAGCACCCAGACAGAGGGGTCCCGGGGAAGGCCCTGTGTGCCCACTTCCGGGCACGCCTTTGCCCGGTCACCGCCGTCTCGGCTTCTGGCAGCAGGACTCGGCGTTGCCCGTTCTTGAACCCTCTATAGACAGACGCCCCCGGCAGCGCACCTGTGTGTCCGTCTGGCTCCCGGGAGACGTGCCCACGTGGCTGTGCAGAGCAGCGCTTCACGCGCTCCGGGTGGCTGGCCCGCCACCGTGTGAACGGCCTACACTTTGTTTATCCGTTCTATTGTCGACCGCTTCCAGCGCCGGGTTGTTAACATTAGTGCTAAGAATATCCTGTGCAGGCTCTCTGGCGAACATACAGGCTGCGTTTCCGGCGCGCGTCTGCCTAGGTGTGGGGCCGCCGGGCCGCTGGATGGGCGCGCTTACTGCCCCTAAGTCCTGCCAAGCAGCGTCCCCGTGGGCGCGGCCGCTCCCCCCACCCGCCGCCCGGCCGGGGCCTCCCCGCACCCGGCCCTCCTGCGGCGCTCCCTCTCGGCCGGGCCGGGGCGGGATCTGGCGGCGGCGGATCGGGATCTTCGTCCACAGGAACCCGACGGCCCAGGCAGCTGAGCCCCTCCCCGTGTTGCTACTTGGTTGGATATTGTCCTTTGTAAAAATGCTCGTGACTTCTTTTCTTACTGATGTACACTTGTTCTTTCTGTCTGCCTTCCCATGTCCTGGCGAGGGCTTGCGAGGGGCAGAAACGATCGTGCTCCCACGTGCCCACACACACACGCGTGCTTCCCTAGCACAGAACCACCGGCTCCCCCCCAGCAGGCCGTTCCTCCCGAGAGGGGCGTCTTTTGACGAACAGAAGAACTTTAAGTGAACTCTTAATGTGATCCAGTTAATCAAACATTTCCTTTCTGGATAGTGCTGTTTGTATCCTATTAAAGAAGCTTTGACTACTCCAAGGTCATAAAGATATTCTGGTTTTTTAAAGCTTTATTAGCTCACCTTTCACATGTAGATCCATGGTCCATCTGGAATCGATTTTTGCATCCAATGTGAGGCTGAGGTCAAGGTACATTTTCTCCCCCTTGGTTATGCAGGCTGGCTCAGCACCCTTCATGGAGAAGGCCGACCTCCCTCCGCCGTCCTGCCAGCTCCCCGCCATCCCACTCCAGCCCGCGGTCCACGCGTAGCTCTGCTTCATTCCACTGCTCAGACCGTGTCCTTTCTGCCAGGGCCTTGCTTCCTTGCGACTGGTGTTTGATAACAGGTCTGGACAGCCGGTTGAGAAGGCTCTGGCCAGGTCCCCTGCCTCGCAACTGGCCTGTCTCTGTGGGGTCCACCTCTGCCCCCACGGCCAGCGTCCACAGAAAGCCTCCTCTCCCTAGATGAGGATGGGGACAGCGAATGTCTTCACAATGGTGGGTCAATAGTGGGTCTTGGTAGCCGTGGCCTCCCCGCGCCCCCCGCGTTCCTTACTGTGTCCTGCAGGCTTCAGTGCCGTGGTCGCGTGCGGCTGATCTGACACTTAGCCTCATCCGCTGACGCTCCAGTGTTCGCCAAGCCCACGGACGCGCTCTTCCTGGGAACCCTGGCCGGCGTGGATCCACCCGTCCGGCCTGGAGAGCGCTGGGGTGGTCAGCTCGCCTTTCCGAGCCTTGGTGTTCTCTCGTGGATCCCGGAAATGGGCCTGGCGGCGCAGCAGTGAGCCCTTGAGGTTGTGGGGTCGGGGGTCTGGCCCTGCACCTAATTCGAGAACTGTGTTAGCCGGTAGGAGACATCACCTTGGTAGGGGAGACCCCATGGGCACATCCCTTACTTGACCTGAGAGCTTCTGGAAGCCCCCGGTCACAGGTCTCCATGGGATGCGGATGGGGCGCGTGTGCAGCCTGGAGGTCCTGTCCTTCGCAAGATCTGCCCGGAGGCCTCTGAGCCCAGGGCCTGGATGCGGGCCGCAGGCAGGCGCACAGCCCACAGCCTCTGGTGGTGAGGAAAGGGGCTCCGGCCCCCCGGGGTGGTGCGGGGAGAGAGCTGGGCCCCTCTGGCCTGCTCTTCACGTGCCCCAACGTGCATCTGCCATCGTTCTCAACCGTCAGGCCTACCCGCCAAGGCAGCATGGCCTCCAGCAGAGCGAGGGGCAGCGTGGGCCAGACGTCCTGCCTACCCTTGGCCCCGTGCGCGGCAGGGGATGGAGGCGCTGACGTAGCCCCGTTATCTGGGGCAGCTCCCTGGGCGGCGTAGCCGGGGCGGCCGTGTTCACAGGCTCGCTGGCCGCCAGGTGCTCCCGAGAGGCTGCGTGTGTGTGTCAGGTTTGGGAGGGGGCTGGGACACACAGCTCGTGTCGTGGGGGGTCCATGCTGCACAGAAGGGCCAGGCCTTGCCTGGTCCCCCGTGAGGCAGGGGCAGAGCCGGGGCTCAGTCCCAGATGCACCGTCTCCCGGGGGGCCCGGGGCTGTGAGGGGGAAGCCAGGCTGGCTCCCGGAGGGCGGGCGGGCGGGCAGGGGGCAGGGAGGTCGCCAGCCAGCCGAGGCAAAGGGGCCTGGCATCTGGTTTGGGCCTGTGCCTCCCAAAGTGTTTCTGTGGCCCGTCAGCAGGAGAGGACAGTGCGCGGACGGACACTCTGCTTTGGTTGAGGGGCTCTTTGTGGCCACCTTCTCCAAGAATTCGGCACGTTCAGTCTCTGCACACACCCTGGACCTGGCGCCACCGCGCGCGGAGTGCGAGGGGCCTCGCAACCGGCAGGCCGCTCGGGGGGCCCCCAGCGCCCCTGGGAGGCTGACCGGCTTGTGCAGGACTCAGAGCGGCAGGCCGAGCTTCCCGGCTTCTAGGGGTGACCCAGAGCCCCTGGCCGGGCGGTCGTCCTCTACATGTGCTAGGCCTCTTGGGACCAGGCGGGTGTCCTGGGCTCGAGCCACCCCTTAGGTGCTGGTCCTTGGCAGTGACTGGCTCCAGGGCGGAGGTCTGACGGTTCAGTCTGTCGGGTCTGGCTGGCCCACGGGAGGCCTGGGCGCCATCTGGGAAGGGGAAGGAAAAGAGGCAGAGGCAGAGGGAGACCCGAGTCCGGCCTCAGAGGCTGGCGTCCCCGGCGTCCCTGTCGGCCCCCCACCCTTACCCTGAGCCCGCGTCTGCTTTGATCATCACAGCAGCCCCAGGGGCTCCCTTTAAAGCCTGTGTTGGGGAGCAGCCTCTACAGGAGCGGGGACACCCTCCACGTGCGCCCAGAACTGCTCCCACTACAGTGGGCTCGAGCCACACACAGCTCTGGGAACCTTGTTTTTTAGGGGCAATTGAAGGGATTTCCTACCTAATCTGTCTTCTGGAACTGAACCATCATACAAGATCAGACTAGGCTGCTAGTAACACTTGCCACGACACTGTTCTCCGCCGCCCTGCTAGGGAAACCGAGGCAGAGGGTGGGGTGACGTCACAGGCAGTAGAGGACATGTGGAAGACGGTGGGAGGAAGGCTGTTCTGAGAGACAGCGCTCAGGGCCCTTCCCCCTGCCTTAGACGCGGCCCCTGGAGCGGAGGTGGGCAGCGCCCAGCAGCCAACCCCGGGGCCGCCGGCTTCATTCCTCCGGCAGCCGGGCGCTGCATCTAGGGTATAAAGTGCAAGGCCAGGTCACGCTGGGACCTTTGGCTTCAAGCCTGTGAACCTGCTCTAGGCTTGTCTCCCGGGCCCTGCCCGGGCTGCGATGGGGCCCCCTGTCATCCACTCCCCGGCCGGGATCCAGCAGCCACCCTCGGGCCCGGGGGCGCCCCTCCTGCCTTCCCCTCCTCTTGGGCCTTTCGGCCTTGGTCTTGTGGTTGTGTTGTCCTTAGGTTCTGGATTTGTCAAGTCAAATGGAATATTCTCCCAGTTTAAAACACTGGAATGCTTTTTTTTTCTGCTTTTCTTCTTGAACTGCCCCGTGGAACCCCCGGCTGGGTGGGTGGGCTCCAGGTGGGAGCTCACGGGGGCCTGGCTGCGAGGCGAGGCCGCTGCAGGAGCAGGGGGGCAGACTCACGAGGTGGGACAGCCTTAGGTGGAGCGACGCCCCAGAAAACGGGCTCCGGGCGTGATTGAGCTCAGGCCGGTGGGTGTGTGTAGGGACTGGGGTGGGGCCATCCGCAGAGGTTCAGAGGACTTCACTGGAGTGTCCTCCCCAGTGACCCCCACAGCCCACAGCAGCTCCCTGCTTACAGCTCTCCACCGCCTACCCCTGTCCTGCACTGGAAATGGGCTGCATCAGACCAGGGGCCGGCGTTTGGGATGGGAAGGTATCTCTGTAGGTGTTGGGAGATGGACAGCCTAGGAAGTGGGGGCCCCAACACCAGAGATGAGGGGACCCTGCCCAGAGGCCACACCAGCCACTGACAGCTGGGGCCAGGCCCTGGGGCTCCTGACTCCGAATCCCATGCTCCTTTGCGTTTCCAGCGGGGGCTGTCTGCTCTAGGGGGACCTGCACTGCACCCCACAGCAGGCCACGGCCCCCTGGCTACTAGGATAGCAGCAGGAGCACATCCTCAAGGCCCCGGTCGTGACCGTGGCCTGCTCCTTAGCCTGCTGTTTCTCGCATGCCAGGCCCTCCCCAAGGGATGCAGGAAGAGCGTCGCCGCAGCTAAGACCACTGCGGGCCATGCTTGGAAGGAGGGGCTGGTAGGGTCTCGGCATTACATAAACACTGAACTGCAAGGTCTGAGCTGGCCAGAAGGGACAGTGAAGGTGGCCTCTCAGGCCACGGCAGGACCTCACGGCACTCAGCCAGAGACCCCGGTGGGCAAGAGCAGGGCGAGGGTGCCACCACCCCCCAGCTCAGGAGGATCAGAGCAGCCCTGAGCAAGGACAGGAGCCCAAGCAGAGACCCCAGGCCCGGGTGGCAAAGCCGCAGCCTCCTCCCCAGGCAGAAAGGCCAGGCCCCGGGAGCCCCCGCTTCCTGTACCAGGCCTCCCTGGGCACTGAGCACCTGAGAAGCCATGAGTGCTCCTGCCCATCTCGGTCCTCACTGACTCTGATGACCTGCAGGAGGATCACACTTCCCACCTGCTGCTCCCTGGCCACGCAGGTGGCAGGGTCCCAGTGACTGGGGTCAAAGAGAAGCTAAGCGTGACCAGCCTGTCCACCGTGTGTGGCTGATCATGGACTTGTCTCATTTACTGGGCTGGTGTTGGTCTCTGCCTGTAAATGTTTAACTCCCAAGGATGCCAGATCTCAGGGCTTGAAGGCCCAGCCTGGACGGGGACAGTGCTTCTTCCTGGTGTGGGGGTCGTCTGCAGCCAGGAGGGTGCAGGTGGGCTATGAAGAGGGACTTCCTGCAGGGAGCTCGGCCCCGGGGGGTGCTGCTCGGGGAGTAAGTACTGTCTTCTCCCACCATAGCTGAGCGGAGACCACGGGTGGGATGCCCAGCCCTGAGGGCCCCTCGGTGGTTTCCGGCTGCCTTGGGCCTGGGGTGCGGCCCCCTCACTTGTACTTGGTGGCTGCCCCATGAGGGCCTGGCCTCGGTCTCCCCGCTGGTGGGGAGGGAGGTGTAGAAGCTGGGTTGTGGGGCCACCCAGTGTGGGCTCAGGAAGGGAAGGAATGTGACTGAGGCCGGGTGTGGCTGAGGCGAGCGCAGCCAGTTGTGGGTTTTGCTTGGGGCCCAGATAGACGTGAGCAGAGATGGAGGCCCCTCTCTCTCGGCCCCCACCACACACACTAGGACCTTTCTTCAGTGTGTGGCTGTGGAGCTGGAGGCCAAGGACACCCTCTGGAAATCTGAATTCCATTCGCTCTTGGCAGAAAGCAGCTTCCTGCTTGGGGAAGGTGTGCGTGTGCGCGCGTGTGCACATACGACCACGGGGGGCTGGCAGCGGGAGGGGCACGCGGGGGCCGGGGTGTCTGACGGGACGTGTAAGGTGACCCCCGTGTTTCCCGGCACTGGATGGCACTTGCAAAGCCTGTCCCGAGGAGTTAAGACAGATACCTGGAGTGAATGAATCAGAAACGTGCGGGCTGCGTGGCCTCTGAAATAATCTCTGGCTTAAAACAGTCATGGCTAAACATGCCTTTGAATTTGAAAGCCAGGACTTTTTGCAAAATAATTCAAAAAGTTTGTTGAACCTTAAACCTTCCCTGACGATTCCTTCCTTCTGAAGTTAACTCGTTAAAGTTGCTCCAATCCCAGCCTGGTGCCAGACCAGCTTCCTGGAAGCCCTCGCCAACTGCTGGCCTTTGGAAAGGCTTGTCACCCTAATAGCTGTAAAAAAAAAAAAAAAAAAATCGCTCATTGGGCACCTTGGCTGCAGCGTCTGAAAAGTCCTTTGTGTTCGCTCCAGCTGCAGAGTTTTCCAGGCCTCACTTGTGGGGCTGACTGGAGCTGTTTCTCTCCGTTTCCTCTTACAGTGGCGGGTGCTGGGCTGACTTCTTCCCGCCCAGCCTCCCCACGCCCAGGTGGGGGACGGGGATGCCCAGGGCAGAGCCCCTGCAGAGGCCGGACAGGCATGGACCGGTCCCGAGTGGGTCAGCAGCCTCATCTTCCCCTCCGCCACCCGCCCCCCACCCCAGTGGGGGCAGCGCCTCGCTGAGGAGCGCCCAGGGCCCCCTCCCGGGTCAACATTGTGTCACTTCCCCAGAGGACGCAGGTTCCAAGCAGCGCCCGGGTAGTGCCATTTCAGAAGCGGAGATCACTTGCTCCTCCCCAAAGCCAGGTTTTGGCAAAATAGAAAAGCACGGTGGTGAGATAGGGTACACGTTCCAGCCTGTTGTTGTTGTTGTTTCTTTTTTTTTTAAGTTTAAAACGTGAATATGCGTTAGGAAATACTGAAATGAACCCAGCTGTGGGGCAGATCAATTGAAAAATACGTTGTGTTGTCGTCATTGCTGCGTGAATCAAAATCAAAGATTACCTGAAGATGGAAACGAGTTACCTAAAAACTCAAGTATTTTCGTGGGACGCAGCGGTCAGAACATGCCATACACGTACACGTTGGTTTCTTGAAAGAATCGCTCCTCTCCGAACCCCGTAGTGACAGCGCATGCAGCAGCTCATTTCCTAGGAGAGCCTGTTGGTCTGCAGAGGGGTGGAGGGCACCCCTTCCCACTGGAGTGGGGGTGGGCTCCCTGGGAGCCTGCCCAGGGTCTGCTCTCGCTCTGGCTCTGCCTTCCGCTGTCAAAAACCTCTTTGTGCCGGAGCAGCCCCTGTTCCTCGGAGTGACATGAACCAGAGCCCACAGCACCATGCGGTGGAGCTGCCTCTCGCCAGCCGCCCCAGCCCCCGGCGGAGGCTGCCCGTTCACAGCCTGGCAGAGCGTCCGCATGCTCTGCGGCGCCCCATGCTTTACCTCCTGCGATCTTGCGCAACAAGTAATCATAATATTAAAGTAGGCTTTACACACACGCGGCAAAACAAATTCAGAGCACAGAGGGGGTTATGGTGAAAACATCAGGCTGTCCCCACCCCAACCCCGGATTCCTGTGTTTCCTTCCCTAAAGGTTAGCGCTGTTGGCGGTTTCCGATCTATTTCTCCCCCGTGTTTTATACAAGCAAGTGTGTCTCTGCGCCTCTCCTTACACGGACCACGTTTTCACACGAGCCGACACGTGGCATGCGTGTCTGTCTGTGGTTTCCCTTTTTGGAGCTAACGTACAGGTACGCCGCACTTCTTTTTGAGCTGCCCACGTGAGCTAGATCTACTCAGGGCGACGCCTCCGAGAAGCACTTTTATTAAGTGTTACGCACGTGGGCGCGCGCGCGCTGGGGACAGCTCCGCGCGGTGGGGGTCAGGTGCTGCTTTTTCAGGGGCCGCCTTCCAGGATCCGTGCGCGCGCGTGTCCACGGCTCTCAGCCCACCGCACGGGGCTTCCCTCACGTGGGGCTGTGCTTGTGGGGGCTCTAGGCTTTATGGCATCGGTTCCGTTTCCAGGGAACACGAGGCACGTGGATGGGCGGCGGGGGGCGGTCAGCAAGCTTCCCATCCTCGGATGCAGGGGTGGGCCGCGTAGTGAGGCCTGAGGGCGACATGACTCGACTCCAGCTCACAGGACGGGGCCAGCAGGGACACACACAATGACCCCAAGAGAACGGAGCCCTGGCCAGCGAGCCGTGCTGCGCTCCCTCTCCGCGGGCGTCGTGCGGTAAGGAGACCTTTCAGCAGTCCCTGAGCGACTCCACTCACTTCTTGGTGAGCACGCGGCCGCAGTGGGCACTGCTCAAAGGCAAGATGCCTGGGTGTTCTGGAGATGGGTCTATATTAAGACATCGAGCGCATCTCCTTCTTATTAACAGCTGCAGAGCATTCCATTGTCCCATGAGTATGGAACAAGTCCCCTATTGATGGATGTATAGCGCAGCTAAAGACAGCCATTAACCATTCAGATATTCACTAAGGAACTGCCCGATTATGAAATTAGTCCGTCCCTCCCCACTGAACACTATTGTGTCGTCCCCCCCCCCCCCACTTATCCCTGCTCCAGCTCTGTAGATGGAGTCTCTTACCAAACAAGGACGATACAAAGTGAATCAATTATGGAGAAGAACTGTCAGTCTTGCCAAGATGTGAGATTTCTTGAAGTTAAGGGAAGTGAGACTGAAGACCCCACCAGAGATTAGGCAGAGTTAAACCAGTTACCAGGCGAAGAGAAAATCAAGGCTGGTGCCTAGGCGAGCAGCTCAGAGCAGAGCGAATGAAGTAGTAAACCAGAGGGTGGCCCCTGGGCGCAGCGGCAAAGCCCGCCTTTCTGCAAAAAACGAGCCTTTCCCCGGAAACACTGCCGAAGGCCCGGATGCAGTGACAGGTGCCCACGGTGGTCACGTGATGGTCCACCAACGCGCGCAGAACCATCTCCCCTCTTTCCGAAATGAGCAGGTGTCTGCAATTAAAACAGCTTCTCCTAAGACAGTCTTATTTCACAGCTAGTATCGTCGTTTTTCAAGGAAACCTCCCAGTCGGATCCGTGTTTCATGTAATTTTGGTCTCCATTTTAAGTGGATTCCCTTCCAAACGTCCATTTTCCCCATTTGCACGTTTCCACAGATCCTGCCAAATGGGGCTGCACCTGCTCCCGTGGAAGGGGCTCCGTGCGTCCCTGTGCCCGTGGAAGGGACCTCGTACATCCCTGTGCCCGTGGAAGGGGCCTCATGCGTCTTTGCGCCTGTGAAAGGGGCCCCGTGCGTCCCTGTGCCCGTGGAAGGGACCCCATGCGTCCCTGTGCCCGTGGAAGGGGCCTCATGCGTCTTTGCGCCCGTGGAAGGGGCTCCGTGCGTCCCTGTGCCCGTGGAAGGGACCCCGTGCGTCCCTGTGCCCGTGGAAGGGGCCTCATGTGTCTTTGCGCCCGTGAAAGGGGCCCCGTGCGTCCCTGTGCCCGTGGAAGGGGCCTCATGTGTCTTTGCGCCCGTGAAAGGGGCCCTGTGCGTCCCTGTGCCCGTGGAAGGGACCCCGTGCATCCCTGTGCCCATGGAAGGGGCCTCATGCGTCTTGGCGCCCATGAAAGGGGCCCCGTGCGTCCCTGCGCCCGTGAGAGCGGCCCCATGTGCCCATGACCATGAGTGTGGCCCAGTGTGTCCTGCGCCCGCACCCACACCGTCCCCAGCAGACCAGTGGTCCCGGCTTTTATCTCCATTCATCTGACGGATGAGAAATGCTTGCTGGAGTTCTGATGTACATTTCTTTTATTATGAATGAGGGCTTTATCTTTTCAAATAATTAATAGCGTTTCTTTTTGTTTTGTGTTCCATTTTCCTATACTCTTCTCTTTTTAAGACCTCTTCTTCCTGATTTATAGGAAGTCAACGTGTGTCAAAAATATTTTACCCCAATTTTTCTTTGGTCTTTTAGCTTCTAGAATATTTTTCTGCTGGTGGGAATTTTAAATTTTGACATAACTTCGGCAGTTTTTTGTGACTTAGGGTCGGTCCTAGCTGTACATTTTGAGAAAACTTCTTCGCTCTGAGATTGTTTTAATAGATTCTCCCCTGATTTTTTCTGTCATTCTTATTTCACCTTTTTACACGTAAATAGTGTTTCATTTGGGTTTGGTGTAAGAAATCCTTAAATGCAGTGTATTTTCTGTGGTCTAACTAGTTGTCCCAACTCAAGTCACTCGAGCGCATCACCTTCTCTCCGCTGACTTCCCTGCTGCCTTGATCACATTTCAGACTCTCCTGTCATCTGTGTCTGCTTGTAGACAGGCTTCTGGATGGCCGACGGGCCTGGGGATAGGCCAGGCGTGGTGGCCTGACTTGGGAACTTTACGACGCACTTATCAGTGGGGCAGGGCCTCCCCCGTCCCTATTACTGGAAAGCCACCTGGCGCAGCCAACCAGGGAATCCACAGCATGGCCTCAGATCAAAACGTTCTTCAGATGTAGACACAGGATTAGCTCTGGAGTTGACGGGAAGCTGAGTGTTTGGGGCCGAGTCCTCATCTGGGTGACTAGGAATGTCAGGGAGCTGACAGGAGTGTGTGCTTTTCCCCGGGCTCGCTGGCATGGCCGAGTCTGGCCCGGCAGAGGGGTCGCGGGTCTGACCCAGGGGCCTCTTCCCACCCATGTAAGGTCCCATGTGCTCCAGGGCATTTTAGGAAACATGCATTCAGTAACTCAGCAGAGAACAAGAAATGAGAATGGGCCTAGTTCAAGGAGAAAGCTGCAGTGAGAAAAATCTAGAACATGCAGCCAGCCCCACCCCCACACAGTCGCCGTAAGGAAAACCCTGACCCCATCAAGCCTGCCGGCTGGGGGGGTATTACAACCAGTGCAGGTCAGCACGGCTCCGCGCACCCCCCGGAAAGCAGCCACTGTCTCCTTGTCTGCTGGGCTCCCTGGCCCAGTGCGGCCTTTCCTGCCTTGTCCTTATGGAACCAGCCCAGAGAAAGGCTGCCCCCGGTCCCCTGCCCCCTGCCTGGCATTCTCCTTTACTGACTCGGGAACAAAAGTCATGCTTATGGGCAGATCTGGAGCAACACCCCAAGTTTAAACCCCGACTGCACTGCTCCCTACTTGCTGGACCTTGAGTGAGGCATCTGGCCGGGGTCTCAGTCCCCATCTGTAAAATGGGGATGACAAGAAAGTATGCCTTCCGGAGGGCTGCTGGGAAGACTGAAGGGACCCCTGCATGAAGCGCAGAGACCGGCACCCACTCGCAGGAAGGCTCCCGGGCTGGCCAAAGCCGGTGTGTGCCTTCACCACCTTTGCCGAGCTGGGTGCCTGACCAGGCCTCCGGGGAGGGAGTCTGAACCAGGAGGCTCGGCTTCGGAAAGAAATGCAGTGCGTGCTCATGAGACTATCTAGGATGACGGGCACTCTCTAAAATCCACAGCTTTTCTGGACCCGGGGTGCGGGGGGCAGGCTGCCTCCAAAGAGCTCCAGATGATGCCTTTTCAGAATGTTACAGACTTTGGCTTCGGTGTGTCTGATTAAAAAAAAAAAAAATGTGCACGTGCGTGTGACCCTCTACATTCTCTTGGTATTGCCCATGGAAGCTGCGATCGATTTAGATTAACTTAGAATTATCTTTTTTATAAAAACAGCCTTTCCAGCCACACAGAGGAGAGGTTTATCCAAATGTTCAGAAGAGCTGTAATGTCTCTCGATATCTTTTAGCCCTTTGTGTGGATTTTGTACGTTTTAAAATTCATTATGGGGTATTTTTAGGACTGTTGATTTTTTTAGTATGGGGATCATGATTTTTTTAATTAAACTTTTTATTTTGAGATAATTGCCGATTCACATGCAGTTGCAAGAAATAATCGATGCCATGTGTCCTTTACCCACTCTGCCCCCACAGGGACATCTCGCAAACTGTAGGCTAAGGTCGCTGGCAGGATACAGACACTGACACACTGGTGCTCCTGTCACCCGCACGGTCCCTCATGTCACCCCTTAGAGCCACACACATGCCCTCCCGCCCCCCCATGTCCTCAGCCCCCGGCAACCACCCATCTGTTCTGCATTTCCAGTCTGTCCTGACGTGAACGCTCTATAAATGGGTCTGCACACTATGGGACCTTCTGAAATGGACTCGCGCTCGACGCAGTTCCCTGGGGACCCTCCCAGGCTGCCCAGTGTCCCCTCGTGTTCTTGGCACGACGCTGCTCAGGCTGGGATTTTCAGAGCCGATTTTTCAGCCGGGTTTTTGGGTTATCGTAGATGAAGGAGGTGTGTGTTCCTGTGCTGGGCCCGCCTTGCCAGGCGTGGACAATCCGTGGCACTTTGGGCTGCATTAAGGTGGCTCTGGAGGGCTCCATCAAGAATGTGCTTACTTTATTTATTTATTTTTTTAAAGATTTTATTTATTTATTTGAGAGAGAGAGAATGAGAGACAGAGAGCACGAGAAGGAAGAGGGCAGAGGGAGAAGCAGACTCCCTGCCGAGCAGGGAGCCCGACGCGGGACTCGATCCCGGGACTCCAGGATCATGACCTGAGCCGAAGGCAGTCGCTCAACCGACTGAGCCACCCAGGCGCCCCAAGAATGTGCTTACTTTAAACGAGATGCTCAAAACAAAAGTTCCTGTGAGACATTATGTTTTGCTTTTCGTTTCCTTTTTTAAGCTACTTGATTGAGGTGGGATTGACCTACCAAATCTGTACGTAAGTAATGTGTGCGGCATGAGGAGCCTGGGGACAAGCACACGCCCATGAGACCAACACTGCAATCTCGGCCACAAACCACCCCTTAGCCCCAAAAGCCCCCCACTCGCCCTCTCTATCACTGGCATTAGTATTATTTTAGAAGGGCGCTTCCCGCCAAACCTGCCCTCCCCACAGGCTGTGAAGGACACCGCGCAGTGTTGTTCACTGGGGGCCCCCGTGCCGGACCCGCTCGCCCCACGGGGCTGACCCTCTGCAGCCCCCGCCTCGCCCGCGCCGCCACCCAGCCCTCCCGCTTCCAGCAGCCTGACGGCTCTGGACCCTTCGTGTAACTGGTACCATGCACTGTGTCCTCCCGCGTCTGGCTTATTTCAATGTCCTCCACATTCACCCATGTTGTCACAAATGGCAGGATTTCCTTCTTGTGAGAAAATTCTTGGACAACAGTTCTATTTCTGAATGCTAGCAGGACGCAGAAAGAAAGTCCTTTTATATCGTTGACGTTTGATGAAGAGTGGGATGGGAGGAAGCAAGTGAGCTCCCTGTGGGATAGAAGCGGGGGTTCAGGGACCTGTGAGGAGGGGCTGGGCAGCCCGGGGGCCATCCTGGCGGGGCTGAGAGGATTTCCCAGGACTTCCTGTCTCCCCACCAGCCCACCCAGTTCCGTCTGCCTCTCTCCCAGCAGCTATGTGACCCCTAGTCAAGCTCCCTGCTCACCCCCAGAGACAGGATGGTTCTTGGAGCTGGGGTGACTACAGCAAAGATTGGGGATCCCCATGAAAGTTCTAGGGGGAGGGGTGGCATCAGCTGACCCTCCTGGTCTCAGGCTCCCTTGATGGAAAATGGGGCTTTATAAAGGCCCCAACCTGGTCTGGGCTGGGCCAACCCCTGAAGCCTGGAAGGAACTTGCCTTTCGCTCCTCTGGAGGTTTCTAACCGTACCCCACTCACCCCCAACCTTCACACACACACACTCGGCTAAGGGCAAGGGGGCAGGTCCAGTCTGGGACTCTGGCAGGCCCCCCAGGGCTGGTTCGTGCAGGGCCCAGGCTCTCAGAGCTGAGGGATATAGAAGATTCCGAGCAGCACCCTGCAGAGAGGTGGAGGAGGGGCTGCCCCCTCGCCCCGGGCGTCTCTTCTTCCATGCAGGAAGGGGTGCGTGAGCACCCCAGGCCCTGTGCAGGCCCTGGGGGCCAGCAGGAGCTGGGCAGGGGCAGTGCTCCCTGGGCACTCTCCGAGGGCCTGGTCTGCGCTCCCTGGGCATCCAGGTGCTCCCAAGGCATCCAAGGTGCTTTCCCTTTTCCCCTGGGCAAAGGGAAAACTCACCAGCCCCGCACACGCTTTGAGCTAAAGAATAATCTCCAAAGAATCAGAGTACTGTACTTCCCCCCAGCCAGGCCCTGGGCTAAGCGCTTTATAAACACGATTTCACTAATCTACACATCAGGGCAGCTTTTGACGTAAGAATATTATCACTCTTGTTTTATATATAATCAACCTGAGGCTTGAAAGGTTAAGTCTAGGGTCCCAGGGTCACCAAGGTCGTAGTGACCCTGGGCGGTAGATCTAATGAAGTCATAGGGGCTCCTCCAGTATTCTCTCGGTATCATTTTAAACAAGCCAAGCTCTCTCCTGACCCTGTCCCCTTCCCCAGGCTGGGAAAGACTCACCCTCTGGGTCTTCGCTGAAATGCCCCCACCGCAGATGGGGCCGCCGAGAACCCCGTACCCCACCCCCTATTCTTAATGGATAACTGCCTGTTTATTTGTGCTCAAGGGTTTACTGGCTGTCTCCGGCAAGTGCGAGGGGCCAGGGAAGGCAAAAGCAGACCTTTTGGCTCAGAGTTGTTATCTTCAGACTTAATCCATGTGGAGCCCATCACGGCCCCTCTGTGAATGTTTGATGAAGAAATAGGTGAATGAATAAGCGAGGGGATTTGTGCCAGGCAGGTGCAGGCCCCGGGCTGTGGTCCCTCATCCACGTAGCCCGCGGCGGGTCTCGGAGCAGCGAGGAAGCCCCCGGACTCTTTCTGGAGCCCCTCCGCCCCTGCCCTTCCTCTAGGGCTCAGGTCACATTCCACAGGCCGTGGCAGCTGGGAGTCCAGAGTCGACCCAAGGTCTCTGATCACAAAGGATCCCTCCCCCTGAGGCCCACTCCCTTCTGCCGCCAGTCCAGAAATGCAGGGAAATCAGATGCGTTCAGGATGATGCCCCTCCGGGGGCCTGGTGTGTAGAGGCTACTCTGGTTTTTACAGATCAGGAAACTGAGGCTTGGGGGATGGCGGACGCTCCTGCACAGACAGTGGGGATGCTGGGGAGGTGCTCAGGCTGCGCACGCTGAGGCCAGGGGTCTCCCTGCCACCAGGCTGTGCTCAGCTACCTTCCACGCCTGGCCATCCCAGCTCTGTCCTCCCGGGGGAGGAAGTCTGCCTCCACCTCTTAATGGTAGGGCCTCCTTCTGTTAGCCTGAGAACCGGGAGCCTCTAGATCGTCCCTCTCCCAGGATACTTCCCAGCAGCTCAGGAGGTATGGGGATGGGCCCGTGTCAGGAATGGGGCTGGCACCTGATTAAAGGCCCCTTGCCGAAGGTGAGGGGCAGAGGGAAGGCCCTGGCGCCCCCCGGCCCGCGGGCCTGAGTACGCGCAACGGCGTTTTAGTTTGCAAGATGAGCCTTGTGGGGCCAGGTTTTCCGTACCAGGCACTGGGCCACTCTGCCTGTCGCCGCGGCCCACGAAGGCTGGTCCTGGGGCTCCGACCAGTCGAAAAAAAGTAGGAATTGCATTATGATTCCATCAAAGATGGTTTTCCTATTAAAACACGACTCGTTAAAACATAGGGCTTAGTTCTGAGTAAACATTTCGAGCTGCTGAGGAGAAGCAGAGATTTATAACCCAGAGCAAGAATTAAAGAAATAAAAGCCCCTGAATATTGCCAGAGACGGTGAACAGTGCCTTGAAGTACCACTCGATCCAACCTGCTCCTCCTCGCTGCCTCTGGGAGCCTCTCTCACCCTCCCCCGGGCGGCACGGGGACCCTCCGCGCTGTCCCCTGGGGTGAGCGCCTGGCCGGCCACCTGGGCCCTGGGGCCGCCGCGCCTGCTCCGCGCACACCCACTTTGTGGGAGTCCTCGCCCTGGCCCCACACTCACTGCCGCCTGTCTCTTCCAAATCATAAACACAAAAGATGGCCAAAGGTACGCTCTCCACGGCATTTTTCCTAGTCAGACAAAACCCGACGACTGTCTTTTGTTTCTTTCCACTTAGAAGCATTTCCCTGGCAACCCTGTCTCTCCTTAGTCAACACCAGCTAACTCCATCCGTCCCCTTTATCAAGACATTGTTTAGAGCAAATAACTCATTAACTGGTCCAGCAACTTGGGAAGTCTTTCAGAGCGGCTCTCGAGAGGGCCTTTCCCCTGAGAACGGGGCACGCCGCCGGCAGAGGAAGAGCGGTGCCCACGGGGGCCGGCCGCCTCCACGAGGAGGCAGGCAGCTGTCCGTGTACCAACTGCGCCCGCCGCCCCCTGGGTGGCCTCCCCAGTTCTGTCCCCGTGTCTCTCCTGTGAGTGAGGTGGCCCAGCCATGTGTACAGGGCCCCGGGGCCTGCCGCCAGCCCAACGCAAGCTCCAGGGGGCCGCGTGGGCTCGGTGCTCACCAGTTCCTCAGCTCTCCAGCAGCATCCTCTCTCAGGGGAAAACATGCTCCTTTGGCAAACAGACTGTGTTCCAGAACTTTCTAGCTGACCTCCCTTCTCTTCCTCCTTTTCCACTGTTAGGTGTTAGAAAAGCAATAGGTTTGCCTTCCTGGTGTCCCTGCAGTGCGGCTCTGGCAGGGAGGCAAGTCCCTCGTGTGAGGCTCCAGGGCCGAGGCTGAGCTTTCCCAGGCCGGCCGAGGGGCCGGGGGGAGCGCCCCTCTAGAAGGGGTGCGGGAAAGGTCTGCTTCCCCCCTGCCCTGCAGGCTGCTCTGGTCACGGGCGGGGCTGGGGACTCCCCTCCAGAGAGCTCCCCGAGACGCAGATTTTCTACCACGGTAGACTGTTCCGGACCCACACAGCGCACCAGGGCCGCTCCGGCTGACTCGGGAGCGGATCAGCCTCCGTTTTTAAGGTTCTGTGGCCTGTCACCCACGACATCCTCCCGTCCCTGCCTCGCGGGTCCCCCTCGCTGCTGGCTCGAACACGGGTGCCTCCTGGGGCAGGCCGCAAGACTTGCAGACCGGATGGTGTCAGCGGCGGGTCTCCTTGCACACAGACCTGCACCCTGAGCAGGAAGCCCTGGGGCGGCCAGAGCCCCCCATGCCTCCCGTCTGATGGGCCCCATGCAGGGGGCACCTACAGGAATGACTAGAGCTTGTGCCCCCAGGGGAGGGGGGAGGCACAAGCCCTCCCAGGCCCCAGAAGCCACCTAGACTCAGAGGCCCCATGGGGGCTTCAGGCCTTTGAGTCTGGGGTCGGGGGCTTATGGAGGCAGGCCCCTGCCTCAAGTGCTTGGACTCCCAGGCAGAGCAGGCAGGCGGGTTCCTAGACGGCCTCCTGGCTCACCCAGGGGCTCGGCCATCACCTGGGCTGGGGGAGGCCACGTGGTCTCTGTGGACGAGCCCACCAAGGTTCTGAGTACCTTGGCAAGGCCTGCACACTCTGGGCCTCAGTCCACTCCCAGAGAGTCGGGGTGGGGCTCGCTCTAGCTCCCCTCAGGCTCCGGGCAGTCTGGGGGATGGCGGCGCAGAGAAGGGTGCCAGGCCAGCCCCTAACAGGTCTGAGCCGATGGCAAAGTGTGGGCCTTCACCCCGTCTCAACCCCCCACTTCTGGGTTTTCATGCTTTCCTGAGAACACAGCTGTGCCCGCCCATCCTGTGTCCCTCCATCCCCCGCTGGCTCCAGCCTGGCTGTGTGACCCTCAGGCCCTGTGATACACAGAACAAAGGTCCCCACCCCAGTAATGCTGCTGGTCTGGGAGGCCAGACCCCAGACCCCAGTGCTCGGGGCCTGGCCAGGGGAGGAACATGCTCAGTTGGGCTTAGCGGGGCGTCACCCCAACCCCTGATCAGGAGACCCAGATCGCAACGCCTACAGCCCCTGCCTGCCAAGTTTCTGTGATTGTTTTAAAACAATTCCCACCAACAGACACCCCCGCCCACCCCCAGGGTAGCCTCATACGCAGCCCCAGCCCGGAACAACAGCTCCCAGCCCTGGGCAGCTCGTTCCTGTGAAGACAGCTGCTGTAACCAAATCGGGAGCCTTGCGGCCAGCACTTTCCACATGAGCGTGTCTGCTCTTCGGCTGAGCTCCCGACTGTACGGAGCCCGCTGCTGGACCAAACCCGGGTCCCCACCTGGATGGCAGACCTGTATCTGAGGAGGGATGTCTCAGTCTGCCCGGTGTCAGCCCAGGGCCAGTGGCCTGCAGCTATGAAGCCGCATCCCCTCTGCCCACCCCCACCGAACAGCCAAAGGGACTCCGGTGCACGTCCCACCGGCCAGTGGCCCTGGGGTGTGACAGCCCTGTGGCTGGCCTAGCGGCCAGCCCAGGTCTAGAAGAGCCTCTGGGACACCCGGCGTGCCTGGTTCTCCTCCTGGGGACCCCTTTCAGCTCGCGGAGGCAGGAGCTGAAACTCGGGGTAGGGACCTGGCAGTCTCAGCTCCAGGTGGAGAGGGACCCCAGGGAGTGACACAGGTGTCCTGAACAGGGCACATTAAGTAGACACGAATCCACAAAGGCCCCTGGAGCCATCTGACCCTGGCCTTGCCCACCACATGTGGGGTCTGCAGGAGTCTGGCCTCCCACCCGATGGCCGTGGGATGAGGGCTGGGACAGCCTGGCCTCTGCAGGAGGCTCTGCTAAGTACACACCACCCAAGGGCCCCGCTGTCCAGGCAGTGTCCCTGCCCACCCTGGGGCTGTCCTGGGAACCGGGTCCCAGAGCCCCGGTTGGTGTTGGGATGCGCCTGAACTTGCAGCCAGCAAGGCTTGGGGAGACTGGGGCCAGGGGTCTTCTGACGTCCCCGGCCATGCTCCCGAGCCACCCAGCCTGGCCCCCTGCCCCAGGAGGCTCCTGTCCAGACCCTGGTTCCTGAGGAGCCTCAAAGGCCAGAGTTGGGGTGTCCTGCGGAAATCCTGATGGGGTGGAAAATCCCCAGCAGTTGGGCCCCAGGCTGAGCTATGACACTGCGCTTCTCCGGCCTGCTGGGGTCAGCCAGGCCCGCTGCTTCCTGCTTCCCTTTGATGTCTCCTGTATGGGGGAGGGGTCAGCACCCCTCTGGGTGCGGGCACGCTCACTCGCTCGCTCGACTGCGACGAGCAGTCTGTGCTTCTGGGGCCTGGGTATGCTGGGGTCAGGCAGGGAACCCAGCAGGGCTGAGAGGGAGGCCGGTGGAAAAACCCCAGCCTTCGCAGAGCTCCGGAGGGAGAGGGAGAGTCTGCCTTGAGGCAGAGGGCATGTTCACTTCGGCAGGGCCCTCCCGCCTGGACAGTCTGATGGGGAGGGAGGCGCCACTATGAGCTTCTGTCTAAGTGGGGAAACTGAGGCCTCTGGACAGTCCCAACATGTCATTTGCAGAGACTCCTGGGGGCCTGGGAGGCAGGGGTACCTTCTGTGGGATTGCAACCAGCGGTCATCCCTCCTGCCCCCCACAGTGTCGACTGCCTGGGGGGTGGGGTGGGGTGGTCTGGCCCCCACCTGCCTGCACAGGTAGGCCTTTGAGACCCTGAGAAGGGCAAGCCAAGAGATGCAGGTGACCGGGAAGGCTGAGGACCCTCCCCTTTTAATGTTCAAACCCGCTGAGCCCTCTGCCTTTGATGCAGGGGGTTAGGAAAAGCAGCTTTGAAGTCAGCCCTTGGGGGATGTTCCTATCAGCCCCTGCACAGATAATCTCCCACCCGACCCTGGGACTCAATGCCACTCTTAGGATGCCCCCCCCCCCCCAGCTTGAGGCCTTTTTGGTGGCCTTGGGAAGAGGGGCCTGAGGCGGTAGGAGAAGCCCCAGCAGGGGAAATGGAGAATGTGGAGGAGGGGCACCCTGCCTGCCAGCACACAGGGCCCCAGAGACCCCCCGCCCTCTCCTCTGTCTCCCACCCTAGCTAGAGGTGCAAGGTGTCTAGAGAATCACCACCCTCTCTCCTTAGCCCTGGAGCCTCATCCCTCCCAGGTTCCACGTCCGTCCCCAGTGCTGCTCCCTTGCCCCGCCTGCCAGCCTAGGAGCTCACAGAGGGGCCCATCTGACGGCCCCCTCGTCCCAGCACCAGGCCTGCACAGGAGGGACAGAATGAAGGATGGATCAGAGACTCAAGTGGAAATCTGTTAGTGGGAGATCTTCCGGATTCGCAAACATCCACACATTTCAGGAGCACCACAAGCCAGCAAGTGTCTCCCAGCCGTGGTGGCAGGAGTGGGAGGGGCAGCTGGGCAAGTGGCTGGCTGGGGCGGGCAGCGCCGGCTGAGTGGCTGCTAGGGACACAGCTGCCCTCTGCACCTGGACCGGGCACGGTCCCACTTGTTGACGGGAAGCCGGGGTGGGGGGGGGCATTTGGCTCCCTAGCAGCTTGAGCAGGAAGAGAAGGATGTCTTCTCAGGGTGGCACTTGGCCCTCCCAGGTGTCCCGCCGTGGCCTTTGGCATCCCTCTTGGCACCCAGCCCTGCATGTGCAGGCAGGCCTCTCAGACTCCCAGGCTGCCTTCCCCCACGACAACGACAGTGACGGGCCACAGTGGCACCTGCGGACAGGCTGCTTGGGTCAGCCCGGCCTCCCCTCCCTCTCCTGGCCTGGTTCTGTCGCAGAGCAGACGTTTCAACCATGTCTGTGTCTCTCTCTCGAGGGTAGCAGAGGGGGGCCTGACAAAGCCCGCCGCGCGAGAGGACTTGATGGCAGACCCGGCTAACTTCGGCCGCGTCAGGGCCCAGTGGCCTCAGGTATGACACTGCCAGCAACACCTCCCTCCCCGTGGGGCTGTTACGAGGGCTAACTGAAGTCGAACGTGAGGACCTCGAGTCACTGATCAAGTCCCTGGGCAGTGAAGGCCCCCTGTAGCTGCTGCGGGGACTTTGGCACGTGGCACTTGCCCACACTGAAATGCCCGTCTCCCTCCCTCGAGCACGCCCCAGGGCCGGGAGCGGGGCCAGCAGGAGAGCAGAGGCCGGGTCCTGGGACCTTGGGAATGGCCGCGGGCCCGGTGGGGTCTCCACTTCCATCATGAAGAAGGTGCCGGAGGGGCTGGGGTTGGAGCAAGAGGTGACAGGAAGAGAAGACAGAAGCCCAGACCCCGTGGGGAGGAGGGCACAGGACGGGCTCGCGGGGGTAGGTTAGTGCAGGGGTTACGGGCTGCGTGTTAGGAATGTGGGCACAAGGGGGCCATCGGTTAGGATTTCCGCGGGGTTGAGGATGGGGTGTGTGCCCCGGAGCCCTCGGGCCTCGGGCTGTGGGCCTGCTCTCCCCATCGCCCTGGCTCCCTGGTGGCACCCTCGCACTACCAGGAACTGGGCGGGGGGCGGGGGAAGGAGTCCGAGGCACCAGGAGGTTTCGCGTGGGGGTAGGTCTAGCTCTTCTCAGCCAATCTTGAAGGTTCATTTGGGAGTCATGGCCGTGTGTTAAAGTTCGCCAGGTGTGGGTGGAGGGGAGAAGCTTCGGGGAGAAGTCTTGTCTCAGGCGTCAGAACAAGCTGGCCGAGGGAGGGAGGGCGGGGAACCTTTGTTCTTGATGCACAAGGATTCCTGGCGACACCGGGGTGGGGGCTGTGCAGAGTCCCTCTCAGGGCCTTCTGGGAGGGGCGCTCAGAACTCAGCTGTGTTTAAAAATTAGCAAGCAGGGGAGTTAGAGGTTCTGCAGTTAACCCCTTTTGAGCCTTTGAGGCCTCTTTGAACTGTTAATCAGGAAGGCTGAACGGGAGGGCCACCGCCGCCCCCGGGAACCCCCGTCCGGCTGGGTCTCTGGGTCCAGGCTGAGAAACCGCTGGAAAGTGCTGTCTGCGTGGGGTCCGCGAAGCGCCCTGCCCCCGCCACAGCTCCAACGTTGACAGGCTCTTTGTTTTCTCGTCTCGGCCCTATTCAAGGCCATTTTTCAGCTTGCTGGCTTTCCGTGAAGATTGGGGGGATTTTCCACCCCGTGAGGCTCTGAAACAGCTCGGCCAGGCTTCCTCCCGCACGTGCTGTGGGGACAGCCTCCCTGCGCCACAGTTCCCGGAGCAAAACGACAGAGCTGGGAGGACAGCGGTGGGCAGCACACAGCCGCAGGGGTTGGAGGCACACCCCAGGGGGCCAGGTTTAGGGCAACGGTCATCTGTGGCCCAAAGTCAGAGAAGCAGGGGCGCTGGTCCCAGAGGCCATGACCTGGAGGCAGGCGACCGCCTCCCTCCTTCCTGGGCTCTGTCCTCCATCTCCTTCGCAGGCTGCCCCTCCAGGCCGAGGCCCTGAATACAGAGCGCCTCAGGGCCCACCTAGGGCTGGCTTTCTCTGGAGAGCGTGACCCTGAGCGGCTCCCCCAGCACCTGCAGCTTCTGGCACCGTGTGTGGGTCCCAGTCTCCGAAATGTCTCTCCAGCTCGCCCCCCACCCCCTCCAGACCCACGTTCCCATCACCTGCCCCACCGCTCCTGTCCGCAGCCTCCGGCAGTCCACACCAGCCGGGCACTTCCCCACCCAGGATCCCTGCCCCCCGACCTCGCCGACGTGCGCGCCGGGGCCCCCACACTCACTGCCGGCACGTCGGCCCCTTACCCTGCCAGGCCGGCCGCGCCTGTCGGTGTCACCGCCAGCTTCCGGCTGCTCGCGTCCCCTCGGCCCCGTCGCTGGGAGCTACAGTTGCTGTCACCGTCAGTCCTTCTCCACTCACTGGAAGGAGATCCTTCCAGAAGGCGATCGGATCCGACGGGGACCCAAGGGGGTCCCTCCCTGAGTGGGACCTCTCAGTGGCTGCTGGTGTTCTCAGAACGAGCGCAGATCCTCCGCAGCATGGCCTCTCTGGTCTGGCCCCTGCCCGAGGCTGAGCTGCTCCTCTTCAGCCTCTTTCCATCCCTTCGGCTCATGGGCTTCCTCCACCAGAGGGCCCTTTGCCCGCAGCCCTTGTCCTGTCCCCCACTCCCCAGCTTCCTCGAGGGAGCTCCTAGGACCCCAGACTGACTCCTGCTGCAGACCCTGTTCAGGGTGGTTCTGCACTCAGAGCACATTCCTCGACGTGCAGGAAAACACATTCTCACGCTCGGTTGGGCCCCCTCAAATCCCTCCTGCCTGGGCCAGCGTCTGGTGCCCGGTGCCGGGTGCAGTTTCAGCCAACAAAGACCGAATTCTATAAAACTCTATAAAGTTCACCGACCGAATCTATAAAATGGGGCAATGGTCATGGCTCTGCCTCTCAGACACAACCCACTGCCTGCGAAAGCCTCAAAGTCAGCTGCGTGTGGCCTGTCTCTTGGAGGCGTGTGGCACATGTGTGGCCCGTGTCGCTAGGAGGCGTGTGGCACGTGT
>NW_023270418.1:36189625-36196044 GCF_011800145.1 Mirounga leonina | reverse complement strand
GCACGTGTGTGACCTAGGTCACTGAGGGGCCTGTGGCACGTGTGGCCCGTGTCGCTCGGAGACGTGTGGCACCGTGGCACGTGCGTGCTCCCAGATGGGCACGGAGTACGGGGGCTCTCAGAGCATGCTGAATGAAGGAGCAGGAGCTCCCCTGTGGAGGGGGAGGGGAAGGACTCTCCTCGGCCACACTGCAAAATGGCTCTCCCCTGCCCCCAGTCCAGAAGTCTTTGCTCCAAGACACCCTCGATGCTCCTCACGTCCACCCTTCTGCACGCTCAGGTACACGCGGCGTGGCTCTGGGAGGGCCCCATGTCACAGGCCAGGGTCACCTGTGTGGCCGCTGGTCTGAACTGCTCCAGGGCGCCCCTGCTGCAACTCCCCGGGGCACCCGCCCCCCCTCGCGCCCCACCCCCACCTTGAAGCCCGGCCAGGATGCTGGGGGGGGCCTGGTTGGCCAGGGCAGGGCTGCCGCCTGCGGAGCTGGGGACAGCCCTGTGTGCCGGCACTGGCCCCCCAGGGAGTCCCCATTCTGTGACACTAATTGCTACAATTAGCAGGAGAAAGGCCTATTAGATCAGTTTCTTCTCCTGGCTGAGGCCGGCTGCCGGGGAGGGCGAGCCTGAGCCCAAGGCTTTTCGGAGGAGCAAGGACCCTTCCATAAATGAGGCCACATTTAAATTGCAAACTAGGGCCTCGCCCAGCCCCAGGAGAGGCTCCCAGAGAAAGGCTTTAGTTGGGCGGGGCAGACCGGCGGGCGTGGGTGAGCTCTCCTGGCTGACCGGTCGCCCAGGCTCCGGTCTGCGGCCCAGTCCCCCTGGGGCGGCCAGCACGGAGGCACGCGGCACAGGCCGAAGAGGCACAGGGAAGCAAGGACAGAATAGAGGCTGCTCCCTGCCCTGCATGGGGCCTGCTCTGAGGCAGGATGCCTCTGCCTCCTCCTGCAGCACATCGCAAACCTTCCAGATCCGCTGTCCACCAAGGGCCACTCACTCATCCGTCTGCACTAACTAGAGGAGGCGAGAGGGACTTCCTGACCTCCGCCCAGGCCACCTCTGATTCCGACTAGCCACACATGCCCGCGCCCCGAATGGCTGGAGTCTGCAGCTGAAGGTGGTTCCAGCTGCAGCCCCAGTTGGCAGCCCACTAGGCCATGGGATGTGAGGCACCCCCCCACCTTGGGTTATACTACCGGCCAGGGAAGGGGGTGCTCCAATGGGCCGGGCCTGAGCCAGGGTCTCTCCCTGAGAGAGTGAGGCTGTGGGTGCTGGCGCCACTAGCCTACAGGGCCAGAGCAGAGGCCATCCCGTCCCCAGCGCTGGCCTCAGGCAGTGGCCCTCACTTGGGCAGTCCCAAGGGGGCATGTGGCAACGTCTGCGGACACTTTTGCTTATCACAAGGGACTGGTGTCTACTGGGTAGAGGCCAGGCAGGCTGCTACACATCCTAAAGGCAAAAAACAGTGCCCCAACAAAGCATGACCCAGCCCCAGAGGTCAGCAGCGCAGCAGTTGGGAACTCTTGGTCTGAGCAGCGAGGATCCCCATGTGCTGCTTACTTTCTGTGTTCTGAAAATGGACGCACGCTTTCCTGGCCTGGCCTTTTCCTTCATTCAACAAATCAATGAAGCCATTCAGCAGAAATGCATGACGCAGCCGGTGCGCAGACCCCGTAGAGGAGACAACACGCTCTTGGGAGGCCTCCCTTCTGGTGGGGGAGACAGGGCAGGCACTAGAAAATACTGTGGTGTAGTGTGCGTTTGTGGGAGCTTGAAACCTAGTGTTGACCTAGGGGGGGCGCTAACGCCCCCCCCACCCCCCGCAGGGGCAGCTCATAGAGCTGCCATGCAGCATTTCCGGTGAGACCTGAAAGGGGAGGAGGACCTGTCACAGGAGCCCACAGGGACAGGCCAGCCAGGCAGAGGGGGCTGGTGCTCAGGTCCCAGGGCACTTGGCCAGTTTGAGAAAGAGGCAGGAGGCTGGCATGACAGGAACTCAGGAGGACAGCGGGCAGGGCGGATCTTGTAAAACCTGATGGAATTTGAATTTGATTTCCTAGAAATAGAAACCACTAGAGGGTACCTGGCAGGAGAGTGATGGGACATGCATTCATTCCTTCCTTCTTGGCTCTGGGGACTCGACTGCATGGGCCGTGGGCTAACTCGCAGCCCTGAGTCCGGGAAACACGGTCCCCCTGGGAGGGTCTGTGGGAGGGAGGCAGCGCTCTGTTCCTCTCCGTGCTTTTCCACCCGACCCCCGTTTGTAGCCCCCCCACGCTCCCCCCCGCCCAGACAGCTGCTCCGGTGCCGTATAGACAGACCGTTGTGCGTGTGCCCTGGGGATGCATGCACCGTGTGGTGGCACGGCTGGGCGGTGGTCACTTGAGCTTCGGGGCAGAGCCGTGGACTGAGGCCCTCGCTCTGCTTGGCGTCGGTGCCCCTCAGCGCCGTGTTTGCGCATGTCTCCGGCCCGTGAAGCGTACATCTAGTCCTTACCCCTAACCACAGCGCCGGGTTCCAAGTCCCCACCCCCACAGGCAGGGCTGTACTGAGCCTGCACACACACAGCCCCTCGTTGTTCTGCTGAGAGTGCTCTAGCTGTTTACCCAGGAGGGAAACTGCTGGGCTGCAGGTATTAAATATTTTATTTGAGGAAGAAGTGCTGGAAGGTTCTCCAGGACGTCTGTGCCTGTCTCACATGGCCACCTGCAGCACACAGGGAGGCTTGTTTCCTGCCTTGCTGCCAACACTTGGCATGATCCTACTTTCTAATTCTTCTCTTATGAAGCATGCCCCTTGCTGTCATCCGCGTTTCTGATTGCTTCAAGGAGCGTGGGCATCTTCCCGTATCCCCCCACCCCCCACCCCCCCAAACTGCCAGTTAGTATCACTTGCCACTGTTCTCTCGGGCTTCCTATCTTTTTCTCCCTGGTTTGCAGGACCTTCTAGTATATTTTAGCCATTGTTCCCTTATCAGTTTTGCTTCAAAAACCGTGTCGTTTGTCATCTGTAACTTGGGCAGAGTCCCTCGAGTGAGAGTGAAAAGAGCGTCTTGTCTTCGAGGCACGACAAAAACAGTTCACCACAGTGGACTGATTTAACAGAAATACTTTATTTGCATGTATTCAAGCTCATAACTTTTGAAGTTTGTGCTTTCTGGGTACTGTGTTCGACACCCCCCCTGCCCCCCACAGGCTACAGAGGCCCCAGGTTATTCCCCACCCCACCCCCGCCCCCTCCTCGAAAATAGGCATCAACTCTTTTGTCCAGTTGGAGCCTGCTTTTTCCAGGCGGTCACGTAGGAATCCACATTCCGATTTCTCCACTCAGGGCCAGCTTCCCCCGGATCGTCCTCTACGTGGTCCCCACGGACACGCGGCGTCACCTCTGTCTCAGGCCACCTTCCTCCCGAAGCAAGGCCGCCTCTGGAGTCTCTCCTGGGCCGGCGTCCCCCGCCGCTCCTGTTACTGAGGCTTGGAGTGTGCCCCGGGATCTGCTGGTACAAGGCCTTCTCTGTTCTCCCTTTTCAAAGTGCACTTGGTGTTTGCAGATCTTTTCCTTTCACATACATTTTAGAATATGTTTGTCAAGTTCCTCAAAAACTCCAACTGGAAGTTTAAGCAGAGTTGTACTAAACTTAAAGATCTGGAAAACCCTGACCCCTTTCTCAAGCTAAGCTGCCCCATCCAAGAGAATGGAATGTCTCTCCATATCAAAAGATCTTCCTTTACATCCTTCAGTAGAATTTTAAAGTTTTCTCCATAAAAGTCTTCTTTGTTAATTCCTGACCGGGTGTAAGTGTTACTGCTTTAACTTCTATTCTGCTTCTCACTCACTCACTGTAGCTCAAGTGCTGGGGGGGGGGGGGGGGGGGGAGGAGGGGCATCGATCTTCTATCCAAAACCTTTGCTCACGTCTCTTTTCCATTCTGAAAGTTGACTCTGTTTTTCGTGCAGCTCAGCAGTTTTCAGAGTGTGGTCTGAGGACCCCGGGGAGCCCCGGAGGCCCTCTTGCACAAGGTCAAAACCACTTTCATCGTAATACTCAGATATTATTTGCCTGTTCTGCTCTCACTCTCACAAAGTTAAAGAGTTTTCCAAAGGAAGCGTGACCCGCCGGGATCTGTGCTGTGAGGGCTCTGGGTTTGGTTTTAAATGTTTCTCAGTTTTAACTTCTAAGGAGCTAACTAACTACCAACAGATCCAGCCCATGTTAACCAAAGTTCTTTGGGGACCTCAATACTTTGTCCGACAGAGGCAACACTCTCAGGACGGGCGGTTCCCTCTCTCCTGGGCCTCTCCTTTGGCTCCGTCCCCTTCCCTTGTGCGGGGGGACGCCTGTGGCCTGGGGTGGCCCCGCTGTGCCTACTCCTTCTCTGAAAGGGATGGATACAGTCTGCTGAAAAGCCAAGTGTTGGTTCAGAACCTGTATCACATGAGGGTATCTCATCCTGGCTGGCTAAGTGCTATCCTCCCGCCCTAAAATCATGCATAGGCCCGAAACTATATAATTTTTCTGTCTCTACTGAGAGAACCATATGGTTTTTCTCCTCTGGTCTCTTAATGTGGTGAATTACACGGATAGAGTTTCTGATATTGGATCATCTTTGCATTCCTAGGAGAAATCCCACTTGTTGAAGAACTGTTTAATACACTGTTGGATTCGGTTAGCTAATGGTGTACATGGGACTTCAGCATTCATAAGGGAACTAGTTTATAATTTTCTTGTGTTCTCCCCTTATTTGAATTTGGACATGCTCTGATTCCCAATTTAAAAAGATCCCTCTTGCTGGAGCATAAATCCTGAAACAGGCCCACTTTTCTCTTTAGCATGTTTGGAAACACATTAAAATAGAACTGTAATCAAGCAACCCAATCCTTAAATTTTTCTCCCAGTGAGTATCTGGAAAACAGGTGCAGAGATGGATCATTTGAGACACCATAGAAATCTGGTTAATCCTGCCTGCCTGCTTTCCTTCAACAAGTATTGCCCGAGCAAGGCTGTGTATCAGGCTCTCGGCTGAGTAGGGGGGCAGGCAGCAGAGAACAGAACAGAAAAGTCCCTCCTGGGAGCTCTCGGTCCAGCACGGGCACCAGAACATGGAGAGGACTGGCAAATGCACCTAAAATGCGGACATTACTGTTCTAGCCACGTTTCAGTACTGGGTGACTCTCCATCTAGGACAGAGCTATGCAGTGTAGACGAATTCATTCCTTTCATAACAAGAACCGTCCTGTGGGAAGAAGACACTCATCCCCATTTTACAGAAAAGGCAGTTTAATGTGCTGGAGCAACACTGGGGTTGGGGGTCGGGGGAACCGAACTTCCAGGCTGTCCCCACTGCTGTCCAGACTGAGACCCGTGACTCCAGTCCTCAACTCCAATCCCAGATGTGACCAAGACTTCTATTCTCTACTCCCCTCCCCTACCTAGACCCATGATTCCAAACCCCAACTCCCAGCGGACCTGTGACTCAGAATCCCCGCCCCAACTAGAAACCTCAGTTCCAATTTCTGACTGTGATCCCCAAATCGGACCCCTAACCCCAACTCCAATCTCCAACTGAGAATCCCTAAACCCCGAGTCGGATTCCCCACGCGGACCTGCCTCAGAACCAGACACCTTCCACACACAGTCTCCAGATTCTTACTCAGAAGCACTACTCTGGCTCCAATCCCAGTAGGACCCCGACCTGGATCCCCTATTTGGAACTCAGATTCTAACTTGGACTCTAGACAGCCCCTCCCCACAGTAACCCCACCCTTCACTTGGAACCCAACGCAGTCCCAGAATCCCAACTCCAATCCTGGCTCTGATCCCGCCCCCAGACCGCCGACCCTGGAATCTGCCACGTAGGCAGGAAGGCGCACTTCACGCGCAGACTCAGATCCCTGACTCGGACCCTGGACTCAGAACCACCACGTGGACTGTGATTTCCGACTCAGAATTCCCATCTTAACTCCAACGGACTCTGCCTCGATCCCGAACTTGGACCCCTGAGCGTCAAAATCAGAACACCCACCCAGACTTGGATTCCCAACGATAAAGGACCCCGGCTCCGGTCCCCTATGCAGGACCGAGAGACTGGACCGTGAGGCGGACTCTGGACCCCGGCTCTGGTCCCCGACTCGGAACCCTGAGGCTGGACCGCGAGGCGGACTCCAGATCCTGGCTCCGATCCCGGGACTCAGAACCACGAGGCTGGACCGCGAGGCGGGCTCCAGATCCTGGCTCCGATCCCGGGGCTCAGAATCACGAGGCGGGACCTTGAGGCGGACTCCGACCTCAACTCCGATACCCGACTCAGAACCACGAGGCTGGACCGCGAGGCGGACTCCGAACCTCAACTCCGATCCCCAACGCCGAACCATGAGGCGCGACCGCGAGGCGGACTCCGGACCTCAACTCCGATCCCCAACTCGGAAC
>NW_023270418.1:36123810-36189615 GCF_011800145.1 Mirounga leonina | reverse complement strand
TCGGAACCGCGAGGCGGACTCCGGACCTCAACTCCGATCCCCAACTCCGAACCACGAGGCGGGACCCCCAGGCGGACTCCGGACCTCAACTCCAATCCCCAACTCGGAACCACGACGCTGGACCGCGAGGCGGGCTCCGGACCCCGGCTCCGATCCACGACTCAAATCCACGACGCAGGACCACGAGGCGGACTCCGGACCCCATCTCCGACCCCCGACTCTGATCCCCGAGGCTGGACCACGAGGCGGACTCCAGACCCTGGCTCTGATCCCCTACTCGGCACCACGATATGGGACCGCGAGGCGGGCTCCAGATGCGGAATCGGACCCGGACTTGGAACCACGATGCAGGACCGCGAGGCGGACTCCAGGCACGGAATCCGACCCGGACTCAAAAATACGAGGCGGACTCCAGGCGCGGAATTCGACCCCCGGATTTGGATCCCCGATGCAGGACCGTGAGGTGGACTCCAGATGCAGCACTGGACCCGGACTCGGAACCACGACGCAGAACTGCGAGGCGGACTGCAGGCGCGGAATCCGACCCCCGGACTCGGATCCCGGACCAGGACCCCCGACCCGGGCCGACTCTCCCGGAGGTACCGAGGGGAGAGCCGGCCCCCCGCCCGCCGGACGCAGAGCTCACCTCGGTGCGCCGGCGGTCCCCCGTCCCGCGCCGCCTGGTCGGACCGCGCCCGCAGCGCTGGGCGGGGGCCTGAGGAGCGCAGGCTCTGGAGCTCGGTGCGGGGCTGGCGCGGCCGAGAGGACGGCACAGCCGAGGGGAGGGTGCGGCCGTGAGCACAGCCCCGCCGACAGGTCAGCCCCGACGAGAGCCCAGCGCCGACTGAGCAGCGGGGCGACGGTCTGCCGAAAGACCACGGCCGCACCCGGACCCCGGCTGACGTGGCAGCTGCGCGGCCGCTGATTGGGTGGGCCCGTGGGGTGGGTTGCCGCGTGCCGCCGCGCACATTGGCTGGGCGCGGAAAGCAGTGTACCACGCTCTGCCATTGGCCGAGAGGGACCAGTGCCGATGCGACCGGGGTTTGGATTGGCGGGGCAACTACAGTGCCACGTGCCGCGCCCCACCCCACCCCAGCTCGCGGTGCAAATGTCCACCCGCCCGTCCGGTCGCTTCCACGTGTCCACACCCTACTGGGTGCCCCATGGAACTTTCGGCCCTCGGCACACAAACGGCCTGCTGCAGACCCTGACCGCATGGGTCAACGAAGGCAGGCAGGCAGGCAGGCGGCCTCCCATCTCCCTCTGGGGACCATGCCGGGCGCCTCGGTGCTGCTATCGGGGACTCTGCTATGGACGTCCTGTTGTTCACTCCTCAGGAGACCTTGGGACGAGGGTGCCCAGGCTCTGGCAGGCGGCTTCCTGAAGGAGAGGACCTGCCCAGGTCACCCCAAAGGAGGTGACCCCGGGGGTCAGCTTCCCCCAGGACCGCTCCAGCTCTCGGGGAAGCTTCCCTCCTATGATCTGCCTGTGCCTGGAGGCTGGGTCCACTGTCTCCTGTCTTCCCTACCGTCCACCCACCCATCCACCCACCCTCCCTCCTACCCACACACCTATCCATCCCTCCATCTGCCCACCCACCTCTCCACCCACCCCACACGTCTTCTGAGCTCCTCTGGGTGCCAGGCGCTGCCATAAACACGGACAATCTACAGCAAACAGCCGTCAGGAAGTCTGTCCTTGTGGGGCTCTCACTCTACTGAGGTTTTGTGCAAGTCTAGGGCAATTTAGACCTTCTGTGAACTCTCAGTATTTTCTCAGAAGTTGTTACCCCACTCTCCCCCAACCAGGGTTGACTTCAAGGGAGGAAGGGGGAAGCTAGAGCCAGCCAAGCAAGCAGCCATCCCCACACCCAAAGCAAGCAATGAGGCCATTCATCTCCACTGCTTTTGCCTGAAATATGTGTCTACGAAAAGAGCCAGGAATTTCTCCAAGGGTGACTGAGTCAGTTTTTTCTTTGTGGTTCAGCCTGCAGGAGAAGGGGGAAATGGTGTTGTCTTTTTGCACATCAACAGCTTGCTTTCAGACCTTCACAAGCAGTGCCAGACTGGTCATCTCTCTGTCCCCTGACCAGCCCACGGGAAGGCTGTACAGCAAGCCTCGGTTGGTACATTTGACAGAGGGTCAGCCAGCCCTCACCGCCTGGGCGGGTGTTTCTGGGCATCTGCCTACCCCAGACGCAGGTTGTAACCAGGATCATCGCATGGGGCCCTGCACTCAGAAGGGCCCCACACACAGGGTTTTAATGCTCTGCTGTCACCATCTTGAAATTCTTCATTTATCTTTGAGCTTGGGTTTTGTAAGTGAAGTCTGTTGGGACAATGGAGCATGCTCCAAGGGCTTGGAGCTTAGGCCCACGGAAGGCCCCACCACCTTCCTACCACCTTTGCCTGCCCAGCCCCCTACTCCCTCCTCCCCCCAAGTGACCACTGTCACCCTCCGCCCTGGCAAAGAATGGCAGGGAGGGACTGGAGTCCTGGCCCACACTGTGCAGCCTTGGGATTCCTACCTGGAAGGGAGAAGGGCTGCTGCCAGCCTTGTGTAGCTGTCGAGACAAGAACAGGAGGGCCGGCTGGCCAAGAAGGCCTAGAACAGGACGCCGAATGCAGCCTGGGGCACTGCCCTGGTTCTCACTGCTGTGAGCCAGTGGGGTAAGGCTCCAACCTCTGCCTCTCATGGCCTCCTGCCCCCTTCAGGGGGAGGCGAAGCCCCTTCCCTGGACATTCTCCAGGTATGTCCATTTCCACCTCCCCAGGGAAGTCAGGGGAGTGGGAGCCCCAGATCCTCAGAGCGATTTCACAGATTTCCTGCCTCTGTGGGGTTTATATTCCAGTAGGAAAGACAGACAAGAAATTTTCAAAGTGCTCTGGACATTCTTCTTTGTCAGAACACACAGATCCCTAGGTGGATCTTGGGAGCTGCATTGTCTTTCCAGTAGCTGACTTCTCTAGTCTTTACTCACAAATGTGAGCTGTTCCCCAACTTTTGTTTGGTTTGTTTGTCAGCCAAGGACATCGAGCATGGGATAAAAAGCCACCTAAAGCCAGTCTGCTTGAAATAGGGGTCCCCCTTTTAAAAGAGTGACAGTGTTCATTGGGATTTCATCTTGAAAACTGATTTTTTTTTTTTAATTGTGAAAATGGAGTTGATCCGATCTGAACAAAATCTGGGTTCTAGTTGTGTGCTTGGGTGGGGGCGCAGCTCCTGAGCGGCCAGGTTCATTTGTCTGTGTTTCCTTGCAGCTGTGCTTGCCCCACTCAACCCTCCAACCTTGGAGCCTGACGTCCTGAACACGTGGATTTTCCCCTAACAGACCCCCTCGTGGTGAAACTCCACAGACACGGCGTCTTGGGGCGCTCGCGGGACCACCTTGTTGGGGCCGTGCTTCGAGCCCGGCTGAGGAGGCTGGCGCTGTCGATTTTGACACAGTGGTCAGGGAGGACGGTTGGGAGTCGCGTGCGGGCCAGTCCTCAGCCCTCAGCCCCTCGCTGCACACGGGGCGCCGTCAATCAGCTCGCGCTGCCTGCGAGCCCCAGCACACCTGTTGTGTGCCCACCCCGCCCCCCGCCCCGCTCTAGTCCTTTGGGGGAGACACAGAGGAAAACATGCTGAGACTAAGAGGGGTTTGTTGTCTAGTCGGGAGACCAGAGACACGTGGGAATTGGCTGGAGGAGGATGTGAGGCTGGGCGGACCCCAAGCCAGCCTGGGGGAGACCGGGGGTGGGCGGGGGCTGGGCTGCCAGGCGTGCTGGGAGGGGGACCTGGGCTGGCTTTGGCACATCGGAATTCAGGAGGGGGCTGGCGGGCACGGCCAGCTCCCGCCTGAGTGGGGCTGGGGTCCCCTCCGAGCCCAGGCCAGCCTGGGGGCTCTCGGGTCGTGGAAACCTCGGGACTGCAAGGCGGGTGCAGGGCAGAGAGCCCGGGCACCTGGTGGCCTCCACCTCAGCTTCCCGTGTGACAGGGGGCATCTGGTTTGTCTCAGCTGTACGTGGCGGGGGCTGACCTAACGCTCCTCGCGCTCCCTCTAACACTAATATTCGGGGTTCAAAAGGTTTCCTCGCAGGCCTCTGCACCCGAGTGCACGCATACACGCACACACAGCTGAAGAGAATTAGGCTCAAAACGTCCACTCGGCTTTTCTCTTGATTCCGAGGTATTTAGAATGGGGGTGGGGGATTAGGAGAGGAAGTCGCTGAGCTAATTCTCCTGTGTTTGCCAACACAGAAGTGCAGATGGGGCCCAGAGCCCCGGGTGTCCCGGGGGGGAACACCAGCCCTCCTCCCACAGGGCAAGGCAGGAGGGAAGGACTGGGTGGGAGCCCCTCACCCAAGTGACAGGACTCTTCCCCGGGGCCGTGGCTCGCCCCCACTCCCCCCCCCCCCTTCCCCCCCCCCCCCCCCCCCCGCAAGAGTCTAAGGGTGGAACCGCCTTCAGGCTCAGCCAGGTTCCCAGAGAGCTGCTTCCTGCTGAAGCAGAGAGGCCCAGGGCCACGTGGCCGCCTCGGCACCATCTTCCCAGGGAAGGGCCTTGCCCTGAGCTGCTCTCGGAAGTGGACTGGAACGTGGAGGGGGCTGAGGGGCCCCGGGCACCCCTGAGTGACCGAGGCAGTGGCTGAGAAGCCTGCTCTTCGGGTCAGCCTGTGCACTCGGTAGCCAGCGCCCATGTCCCCAGAACCAGCGGCCCCTGTTCCGTCCCCCCACCCCCAGTGCAGCTTTGTGCACTCAAGCACACACACGTGCACACACACCACTGCAGCTGTCCTGGGTCAGGTCTCCGTGACCCCCATGACCCTCCATCCAGGGGCTTCTCTGCTGGTCGAAAGTCTCTGCGGATCCTGCTTCCCACATCCTCATTCCAGAGTGTTCCTCCTGCAGTGGCCTCTGTGGGCCTCGTGCACCCGCCTGGGCCTCCCCTCCGCCCCGGCGGCCTTGGGTATGTTAGCCTGTGGATGACAGCCCGTCGCACTCAGCCCTGACACTTCTACCCCACCTGCCTACCCACCCCAGGTCTGCCTTGTACCCACGGGCGGCATGCCCTCCCATCCCCACTCAAAGCTCTCGGCTGCCGGTCTCCCTGCCTTGTGCTCCCCACTTTGGAGCGTCACACCCCCAGGGAGGATGAGCGGACTTGGGCCATTCTGGGCTTCACCAGCCATGGCAGAGCGGAAGTGCAGGGGGGCATCTCTGGGAGGTTTGGGGAGAGTGGTGGTGAGCATCAGGTCTCCCTTCTAGAAAGACCACTCTGGCTGCTGAATGGAGAGAATTGGGGAGTGGGGGGTGGGAGGGGACGCAAGGAGGTCTTGCCTTGTGGGGAGACCTGCTGTCACCCTGTGAGAGAGGCAGGAGGCCTGGAGGTAGTAGCCCCCCTTGGGGGGCGAGAGGCAGCCAGGAGGGGCTCCCACAGGAGGTGGCCTTGGTGGGCGGGACCCTGTGGCTCAAGAGTCGAGGGGGGGCAAGCTGGATCTTAAGAAACCTATGTAGGTGGGTCAGCGCCAGCCCCTCTGCCCCAGCTATGGGCATGGTCACTCCTCAGGCGTGGCTTATCCCGGTGCCTTGCTTGCCCTGCCTTCACTTCCCAGGGCGGGACCCAGGGCTCAGCACAAGGAGTGTGACTGACAGGGGTCCCAGTTCCAGGACAAGCTGGGGCCCCCACGGGACCCCTTCTCCCAGTGCAGCATGGGAAGGGAAGCATTGTGGGGGAGTGCCATTGGGCAGTTATGCTGTGTTAGGGTTGGCCCCGGCTGTCTCCCATGAGCAGATTTGCTCTCCTGCACTGGGGTCAGCAAGAGCCTGAGGCCCGACGGGTGGGGGCTCTCGAGTCCAGGCGCTCCCGATGAGTGGCAGCGTGGGGTGTGGGCTGCGTCCCGTCGAGAGGGCAGCTGTGCTCTGTGTGTGTATGTTTCGGCGTTGTGCAGCCAAGCCTTGATTAGCCAACCCCGATTCTCCCAGAGCCCCCGCTTCGATGCGGGTTAACTCAGCAGCTGTCTCCTGAGCACCTGCTTGGGGCCTGGTTGGGTGCCAGGCATGGGGGGTGGGGAAGCAAAGGGAGATGGGCCCTGCCAGACCCGTCGCCTCAAGAGTCTTTTCCACCATCCCCTTCCAGAGGCGATTCCTTCCCACCACACCGCCCCCCAGGGCAGGCCTGTCCCCCATTTCCTGCCCAGGCCGGTCCTCGGGGTTGGATGGGCCCAGGCCTCTGAGGACGCTGGCACTGCCAGGCTCAACGCAGAAAGAATTTCGATGATCTCTGAAGTTCTGGGAAGAGCGTTGATAGGAAGCCCCGTCCCGGGAGCCCTGCGGGGTGTAGATTGTTTTTAAATGTCGAAGGGCCCTCCTTCAATATTTAGGGTGAGAACAGATACTTGCAGAGAACCCAAATATCCTTGGCTCTGTGCCTGTAGAGGGCGAGGCTACTCAGTGGAACTCACCAGGCCTCTGGGGAACAGTGGGCACAAAATTGCTGGCTGTGAGACGCTTTGGGGAACCGAATGAGAACACTCCAGTTGAGCCAGCAGGCTCGGAGGATGGGTGTGATCAGGACAAAAAAAAAGACGAGAATGAGGAGAAAGGGCCGTCTATCTGGGGTACCACGTGGCCGTGTGGTTTTCAGATCTGTCCATGAGGCCTTTGAGACTCCTTCCTTCAAAAGACGGAGCTTAATTCCCTCCCCTTGATTTTTTTTTGGACTTAGTGATTTGCTTCTGAGAAATAGAATGTGGTGGCAATGTCCGAGTGTGCCTCCCAAAACCAGGTCGTAAAAGGCATCAGAGCTTCCTCCTTGCTCTCCCACTGGGATCCCTGACTCGGGAAGAAGCTGCCCACCATGTTGTGAGGACACGCAAGCAGCCCCGTGGAGAGCTCCACATGGTGAGAAACCGAGGTGTCCCACCAATGGCCTCATGAGCACATCATGGTGGTGGATCCTCCAGTCTCAGTCAAGCCATCCAGTGGCCACAGTCCTGGCCAACATCCCAAGAGACCCTGAGCCAGAACCACCCTCAGAAACCACATGAGATAATTAACGTTCATTGATTGAAGCTGTGGTGTTGTCGGGCTGTTTGTTACTCGGCAGTAGCTAGCTGATACAGCCATCCTAGTCTGGTTCAGTCTGGCTCTCGACAGGGTCAGCGAAGAGGGCTCGGCCCGCCTGCCAGCTTTTGCAAGTGGTTAGTTGCATCTGGGCACGGGGAAGAGAGTGCTGTGCGCAAGCCATGTTTCTGCTTCCTCAGGATTTGAATTCCGTCCTCCAGGCCAGCGGCTGCTCACCTGGGGTGCCCGTGAGAGGGGTGTTTGCGACTCAGGAGGTGGGCTCTGGGCAGCAGGGAGCTGTTGGGGTTTGAGCAGAGGGGGACTTTATGACAATGAGAGAGGCTAATAGCTAGAATGTGATCCAGCACCTGGAACAGGTGATTCTTTTCTCCCCCAGAAACATCCAAATCCAGTTCTCCAGCGCGTGGGCGGGACGAAGGGCCCTGTCTGCCTCTCCTGAGGCTGGTGACCAGCCACCCCACACCACCAGGTAGCCTCCCGGGTGTCAAGGTAGGGGGCTTGGTCGTCAGGGCGCCTTCTCGTCTGTCTCTGAGCGGGTCCCCACGGGTCCGTTCCCCAGCCCGCCTCGAAGGGCACACACCCAGGGCAGGCAGGCACCCCACACCTCCCTTCCTGACACCCTGCCCTCGGGTGCCAGCAGTGGGACCTGCACAACGATCCCTTAGCTTCTCATCGGTGCAGCTCCCTGTCCCTCAGTGACCTGTGGCCTGTGGGCCCACGGACTGGCCTCAGCCGTCTTCGTGCATGCCCCCCACGGATGGCTCTTCCATGATGAGGGCCCCGGAGGAGGGGGCTTGGCAGCCAGCTTGGTCCTGGTTGGTTTTCTGCACCTGGGCACGGGGATGAGCCCTCCCATGGGTTAGCCAGAGTGACGGGAGCAGGATGCCCTGTGTGGGTGGACAGCGGCCCTGGGGACGCCGAGTGGGGGAGGCCTGGCCTGTTTTACCTAACCGACAGTGCACGGTGACCCCGGCGTCACACCCAGTCCAAGCAAGGGCTTTGTGACAGTAATGCCTTTAGTCCTATCAACAGTCTGCGTGGTGATGGGGACCCGGGGCGCAGAAAGGTCAAGGGACAAGTAGCAGGTACGCACGCTGGGCTTTGCTCTTGGGCATCTCAGGACCGGGCTCCGTCTGTCCGTCCTTCCCTCTCTGCCGCATGGCCTCACAGCCTTTCGACTTGCTAGGCCAGCGCTGTTGCAGACGGGGTGCTCACAGGGTGTGAGGGCGGGTGCGCCTTTGCCCGCGTTCCCGGGTACGATCCCGCATGCGCCGCCCCATCCTCCCTGCAGCTCCTCTGTGTGCCCAGTGTGGAGGAGCCGCCCCCACCCCTGCCCCCCCCAGGTGCCAGGCCCCTCAGGGCCATGCCTCTGCCTCCCAAGACTCCCCCCAGCTGGAGCCCCCTGCTCATTAATTGTTCCATTTGAACACAGTTCTTTTTCACGGAGCTGGGGACACCTCGGAGCGTCTCCTCGGCAGGGAGAGGACAACTCCCGGGCCCAAAGTCACTCAGTAGCCACAGGTCAGACTGGCCTTGAACACGTTCTCAGCAGACTCTCTTCCTTCCTGGGGTCTGTAGCCCAACCCCCAACCCCCGGCCCCCAGCACGGCCAAGCAGAACTGGGCAAGGTGGTGAATCAGGGTTTCATTTGGGTGAGGGGTCCTGGTCCTCTTTCTTTGTACCTCAAATCCCTGGGGAGGGCGGGGTGGTGGGACATGCAGTCAGCATAGGCCCGGGCAGCAGCCCCCAAGGGGGCCGGTCTGGAGGCCTCTGGGGGGTGCACCGGGCGGACAGCAGCCCGAAGCCTCAGCCCTCGACCTAGGTCTACACGCAGGAGGTGAGGGCTTTGTGCAGCCTCAGCTCCAAGGAGGCGGGGGATTAGGTCTCAGATGGCGGGCTCGGTCTCCTTCACCCTGTTCCCTCCCCAGGTCCACGGCTGGGGCCAGAGTCCTCCTCAGGACATGTCGATGGCAGCAAACATTTTACAGATGTCACATGCTCAGAGCCTGGCAACAGGGGCGGCTCCAGCTGCTGGAGAACGTGGTTGGAGTTACGTCCACAGCAAAGCACCCCGTCACCTTTCTCTGCTTGGAGTGTAATCTTTTTTTGGAAGCCTTGCTGGAAAATCTGAATCTTGTGAGCCATCAGCTGTTTATAATCAGAGAAGCATATGTTTAAAAGAGCTGAGGGGCCTTATAAACTCCGTGTGCAAATTACCTTTGGGGCTGCCTGCCCCACCGCCCCTCCCCACGGCTGCCATCACTGGTGAGGGGCTCAGCGCGCTGCACAGAATTAGCTACAACCCCGTTGTGGCATGGGGTCTGTTTAGCTTTAGTCACGTCAGCTTGGCCCCGGAGCGTGGGAGCCTCCATCTCTGCTGTGCGGCTTCCAGGGCCCCCCCCGCCCCCCCCCCCCCAGCTGCACAGGACTTCTGGCTCCCTGTTCCTGGGCCTTCACCATGAGAAATGTCCAACCTGGGGGCCATGTAGCAGGACATGGGTAGGAACTCGGCCCTCCGCTCAGCAGGGGCCTCCCGGGCCCCCGACTCGGGGGCAGCTCAGAGTCGGGGGTGGGGGAGGGAAACGCCGGGGGGCCTGCTAGGGTGCTGGGGTCCTGCTGATTTGTTTGTTTGGTGTTTTTAATTTTTGTTTCTGCACTAGCTTTATTCAGCTATCACTCACATACCATACAACTCACCCATTGAAAGTGTGCGATTCGATGGTTTTTCGGATATTCAGAGTTGTGCAACCGTCAGCACTATGCCATTCCAGAGCATTTTCAGCACCCCTAAAAGAAACCCCATCCCCAGTAGCAACTGCTCCCACCCCCCTCCCTCCTGTGTCCCAACCCCAGGCAGCCACAGATCTGCTTTCCGTCTGTATGGATCTGCCTGTTCTGGACATTTCGTAGAGAATCAGACACCATGTGGCCTTTTGTGACTGCTTCTTATCACGATGTCCTCCAGGTCCTTCCTTGAGCCGCAGATGCCAAGGCTCCACACCCTCTTATGGCCAGGCAGTATTCCGTGGTGTGGCTAGAGCCCATTTTGTTGATCCTCGCAACCGTTGATGGGTATTTGGGCTATTTCCACTTTTCAGTCATTATGAATAATGTTGCCGTGAACATGAGGAGGCAAGCTTTTTATGAACATGTATTTTCACTTATCTTGAGTTTGCCCCAAGTCGCAAAATTGGTGAGTCGTAGGGGAGCTTGATGTTTAACCACGTAAGGAACCACCTGACGATTTCCCACAGTGGCTGCGCCATCTTACCTTCCCACCAGCAACATAGGAGGGCTCTGACTTCCCCCCAGCCTCGCCAACACCTGTTACTGTGGGTCATGTTCACGTTGGGCATCCTAGTGGGTATGAAGTAATATCTCATTGTTCTGATTCGTATTTCCCTGATGGCTAATGATGTTGAGCATCTTTTCATGTGCTCATTGGCCATCTGTATCTCTTCTTCTTTATGAAATGTCTTCGTAGACCCTTTCCCCAACTTATATTGATCACCTTATTATTGGGTAACTAGAGTTCTTCATATAGTCTAGACAAAAATCCCTTATCAGCTATATTTTCCCCCATTTTGTGGGTTGTCTTTTCACTTTCTTGATGGTGTCCTTTGACTCACAATGAATTTTAACTTCGAAGAAGTCCAAATAAACTACTTTTTTCTCTTGAGGCTCTTGTTTTTAGTGTTGTAACTAAGTAGCAATGTGCAAATCCAAGGTCACAAAAATTTATTCCTATTTTCTTCCAAGAGCTTTATAGTTTTAGCTCTTACATCTGAGTCTTTGATCCATTCGAGTTAACTTTTGTATAGGGTATGAGATAGGAGTCTGGCTTCATTCAGTGGCATACAGAGATCTAGTTATCCCAGTACCATTTGTTGAAAACATTCCTCCCCCCCCCCCCCCCATTGAATGATCTTGGCACCCATGTCAAAAACCAACTGACCATAAATGTGAGGTTTTACTTCTGGGCTTTCAATTCTATTCCGTTGATCCCTATGTCTGTCCTTAGGCCGGTACCATACTGTCTTGGTTACTCTAGCTTTGTGGTAAGCTTTGAAATCCAGAAGCCTGAGTCCTGCAACCTTCACAGGTGAGCTGCTCAACTGTGTCTGTCCCCTCAGTTGGGGCTGGGCCAAACCATGTGAACCAAATTGGGTCTTCCAGCTTTGTTCTTCTTTTGTCAAGATCGATTGGCTATTCTGGGTCCCTCAAGTTTCCCTATGAACTCTAGGATCAGCTTGTCAATTTCTGCAGAGAAACCAGATGGGATTCTGAGAGGGGTGACAATCTATCTGCAGATCATCTTGGGGAGTATCAGCATCTCAACAACCTGAAGTCCTCCGGTCCATGAACATGGGATATCTTTTCTTTTGGTTTAGATCTTCTCTTACTTCTTTTGTTGATGCTGTGGGGTTTTTTGCAGCAGTGACCAACAGCTGTCTTTCCTTCCCACCCACTGGTCCTGCCCAGCCTCCACACCCATACTCCCCAGAGCCTCCATGCTGCTCCCAGTCCTGAGCCCCTTCCTCTGGGCTCCAGCGATGCTCTGTGGTCCCGGCTTCATGCAGCATACAATGTGTTGCTCGGACCAGAGTCTCCTCACACCACTGGCTGGGGTATGTACTCTCCTCCCCTGTCTGGGAGTGTCCTCATGTCCCAGGGTGTTCCCGAGTTGCCCCGGGAGCTCTCTTCTTCACATGCCTTGGTCATCTGTCCTTCAGTGTGATGGTCACCCCCCAGACTGTGGCTCCCAGAGGCCAGGGTGGCTCTACCATGCATCCCAAGACTAGGCACAGGGCATGGAAATCCCAGGAAGGTCTGCAGGAATAACTGAACTGTTTCCTGGACAAGTCGTTTTATTGCAGCCTTCCCCCGCCCCCCGCCCCGATCGAGAGATTGTCCTTAATACCGAGTGAGGCATCTTGGGGCTTCATCACCAGGAAACCAGGACTTTGGCAGCTTACAAAAGGAACTTGATTTTTCAGATTTCCTTTCAACTCAAAGGTCTCAAATCTGGTCTGTAGCCCCAGAGGGGAGGGTCCTGGCATTGCTTATGAGGAGGGCGCCTTGGAGGGGAGGCAGAACTGGCTGGTGGTGAGCTTGCCTGGGGCAGTGGCAGGTGGCTGGGGCTGTTAGCTGCTCACCTGCGTCCAGCCCTTGGATAGGGCTGGGTCAAGCTGTTTAGACCAAATTGGGTCACGGACAGCTGGTATGCCCCAAGCTCATGGGGTCTCTCTCCCCTTCAGGGAAAGGGGGACACACTCCCTGTATTCCCTGCCCCTCGGAAAGCCAAGGAGGGGACCAGGTCCAAGGAGGCGGTGGCTTATGTCCTTTAGGAACCTGGGCGGGGGGGAGGGGCATTGTGCCCATGTCCCCTTGTTCAAGCGGTGGGTATTGCTCCTTCTCCTCAGTCCTCCACGGACTCTGCACTTATTGAGCACTTCTGTGTGCCAGACCCTCTGTTAGTTGTGGTGCGGGTGGGGTGCTGGTGCTCCCTGACCACAGGGCTGCCTGGCCTCGGGGATATCACTACAGGCTGGCTGGGGCCCAGGCCAGAATGGGGATAGCAGCACCCCAACACCGTGGGGGTCCGAGCAGGGCCTCCAGTAGTCACAGTGAGGTGTTCTGGGGCAGAGAAGAGGGCTCCCTGCCTACCTGCCTCCCCCAGGGCGCCAGGCCGGGTTGCAGGCCAGCCCAGAGCACCCTGCCCTGGCACCCATAGGCCTGGCTGCCAGACTCTCTGAGCCTCACCCCCACCTCATAAGATGGGAGTAGGTCGAGGAGCTTTGAGGGCTTCCGTTCCTCTTGGAATGTGCATATGGGGTAGAAAGGGGCCCACGGTGGGGGGGTGCCCCCGCATGACCACCGCAGCCCGAGCCCTTCTTCCCGCTTCAGCAGCCGTACCCAGTGGCCAGGATGCCGGAGGGGCTGAGCTCCCGGGCCATCTCTGCATATGCCTCTCTTGCAGCCTCCTGGTGTGGGGCGTGCATGCACCTTGTCCCTTGGAGAGTCTTCTGCTGGACGTGGGGAGGAGGCTGTGGGGGACATGGAAGGACTCCCACCTCCGCCTCCCCGCGAGGCTCTTGTCAGAGTGAGGTCAGCTCCCGGAAGACCCCTCGTTGTAAATGGGGTTGGGCTGAGGGATCCAGGCAGGGATGAGGAGCCAGAGGACCCCCCCTGTGCGGTCCCAGGCACTGGGGAGGCAGCCCGCCGAAGACCCCCACCCCTGCACCAGGAGCCACGTCACGAAGCGTTTGGCATTTGGGGATTTTATGTTAGGGAGGGATGAATGAGCCTCTGAAATGGGATCTGAGAGTAGCCAGGACCCTTCCTGAGATGCGGCTTCTGTGGACTGAGCGTGGGGAGCCCCCACTCCTCCCGGCGCCCCAGGCCAGCCGGACCTGCATTCCGCTCCTCCTCCCGCCTTCTGGAAGCGTTCCCTGAATCACAGTGTTCGCTGCGCTCCGTCGGGCCCTTCTGGGCTCTTCCTCTGCTGTTTGCCATAAAAACGCTCTGGTCATCTTTTCCGCTGTGGTTTTTATTGTTTTATTTTATTATTCCAGTTATATTAAGTTGGGAAGAGCTACAGAAATGGTTTTTTCTCCCCCAGATTCCAGAACAAGTCGTAGCCATTGTAGATGTTAATTAATCCCCCCCCCCCCCACACACACACACGCTTATGTGTTCTCCAGCATCGTCCTCCCCGCTGCAAATGGGCGTCTCAAGGACAGGAGCTGGAACAGGTCTCTGTTTCCCCCACTCCCATCCAGCGCGAGAAATAAGTGAGCTCAGATCCTGGGTCAGCCCTGTTTCTGGAGGCCATGGCCACAGGCACTGCTGGCCCCTGGCTGGGCTGGGCTGCAGTGGAAGCCAAGTGCAGGGTGAAGGCCTGGGGAGGAATCTGGGTTCTTTTGGCTGCTGGTAAGATTATCCATTAAATCCATATTCCTCACTGTAGAGTTCACGTATTCAGAGAATATCCCGTACTCTGGCCGTCTTACGTTTCTGCAATATTGCTTCCAGATGGGCAAACAGAGCCCGGCTCTTGCAGATGCTACGGCCCAGTATGCCGCTCACCAGCGCGCCTTTGTTCTGTCCCCAGTCACTTGGGGGTGGGGTGGGGGTGCCAGGCTTGCAGTCCCCGGCCCCACGAGAGCCTCTACGAGACTCGGGTAACAGCCTGAGCCTGTCCCATCATCAGGGCCTGTTACAGCCACGGCACCGTCCTGGCCCCATCCATGCCCGGGCTGCAAGAGTCCTGCTGGCCCACCTCCCTGCCCCCCCCGCCCCCGGGAGAAGTCAGACGGGAGCCTTTTAGCGTTCTGCACCTGACTGGCTTGGGGTAGGCCCCATCGCCCTTGCAGCCCACCCCCCTCAGGCAGCCTGAGCACGGGGCCAGCCCCCGAGGCCCTGCCCGGCCCCCGCAAGGCCCCGTGTGTGTTGTGACCGGGCAGCCTGCTGGGCCGTGGGCTCTAGGCTTCCAGCCGCGGCTCCTCTGGTGGCCCGAGTGTGCTCTGGGGGAGTCAGGGCAGCCGGGGGACCATTCTGTGATCAGTGGACATAAAGGCCTGCTCTGTGCTTCTCCAGCTCGTCTCGGGGTCGCTGGGCTGGGCTCTGCGTGGATGGAAGGGCTTTCAACGTGGCAAGTGTTAACAGACAGGTGGAGGGTGAGGGGTCAGTCATGGAGGGTTCGCAGAGACAGAGTCGCAAAGGAGGAGACCGCGTGCGGGCGCACACAACGCGGCCAAACCGTGAGCGCTGAAAGAGCGGGTGGAGGTGGCATGCTCGGGCTCTGGATGACACGGGGACCTGAGGCCAGGGCGGTGTCCGGTGGCAGAGGACCTCGAAGGCCAGCTAAGGAGTCCCACCGTCATCGTTCAAATGGCAGCATTCCCTTCTTGAGCAAGAAACCCATGCAGACAGATGTGCCTTTCTTTCCCCAAAAGTCCGGGCCCCGGGACCGGAGTCCTGGTTCCCTCACACACATGGCCTCCCGCTTGCCCGGCTCTTGCCAGGAGCCCACGCCCGTGCCGCGCACACAGCCGTGAGGCGTGGCGGCCCCCGAGCGCGCCCGCCGTTGGCGTAGGTGAGAGGCAGCAGGATGGACGGGCCGGCGGTGACACCTGGCAGCCGGGGACAGCCGGCCCGCTGGGCCCAGCACCCGCGGATACCGCGGGAAGCTCTTGGCAAGGGCACTTGGCGGCACCAGCCCCACTGACAGACCGGGAGCGCCAGCACAGAGACATTCACCCACCCACCTCGAGCCTCGGAGCTGGAAGGCAGCCGGCAGATGGGAGGGATGTCCGGGGATGTCCAGGGGGCAGATGGGAGGGAGTCTGGGGAGGACCCTCCTGCAGCTGCCCGGGCAGGGCTCCTGGGACAGAGAGGACGGGGAGGAGCTGGGAGCCGACCAGAGCTCTAGGGCCCGGTACCTACTGTGCGTGTGGGGCCCGGGGAGAGGGGGACGGCCAGGCGCCTTGGGTTCCAGCACACCCTGAGAAAGGCCCAGGCCTCCTTCGTCCTGCCCTCCTGGGGTCTCTCCCCATGCCAGCTTTGGGAAGCCGGTGACCCCCTCCGTGGTCAGATCTAGGACTTCTCTCTGGGGGACTGGGTACTGGCTGGGGCAGTAGAGAGAGCCGTCCTGGGGCCCTGCCATACCACACTCTGTCCTTCTGGCCATGTTTCTGCTGCCTCTGAGGGTTGACCAGCCTGGGGCGGCGGGGGGCGGGGGGGGGGGCTGTCGACCTGAAAGCCACCTGGCCTTCCGGGGTGCGGGAGCAGCACCTGAGCCCAAGCTCCGGTGGTTGACTGGGCAGGGGGCAGCCAGGTCAAAAAACATGCTGATGCGGGCCTCAAAACCGTCCCCTGGGGTCTCCGTCAGCCCCCGACGGCTGGCTCGCTATGATGGGTGGCAGGGAGAGGCCACCCTTGCCCCAGGGACAAATTCTGGACTTGACTACCTGAGATAAAACCGCTTCCCTGACAACCTCAGACCTGCAGCTTTGGGGTTAATTCCCTCCCGTAAGGGCACACACCAGAGGGTGTAAGTCCCCCTCCTCCCCCCTCCCCCGGCCTGTGCCCTGCCCTTGACCTGCCCTGCAGTGGGAGGAGCAGGACAAGCGGTCAGCCAGGCGCCGACCCACCTGCGGAGGTCGGACCCCCTGTCCCTCAGCCACCTCGTCTGTTCTGGTGGCTAGGCCCCCGTTAATTGCTGCCTGTATCACAATTTTTCACCTGGGGGCTGGTCACACACAACCCCACAGCAGGATGCACCCGCTCGGGGCCCCCTCGACGTCCTCAGACATGCCATGGCTCATGGGGGCTCCCCCCGGAGGGACGCGGCGAGCTGGCCCCCACCACAGCAGAGTAAGGCAGGCCGTACGTACAGCTCCTGGAGGAGCTCCCAGGTCTTGATGTCGGGTGCAGAGGAGTCTGCGAACCCCGAACTAGTCAGCAGGGCTGAGGAACAAACAGCCCCAAGCTTTCGCTCGCTCTCCTGCTGCCCGTCCCACACGGGCTGGCGGGGTGTGCACACATGGGAGCCCCAGCCACCGCGCCAGCAGGAATAGAGAGCCCAGAGGGATGAGGTGAGGGGTTTGGGGTCTCTTGTGTCATCAGAGTCTGGGGACCAGGGAGCGGGGACCTGGGGATCAGGACTGAGGCTGGCTTTCTAGAGTGGCTCTGGTCCTGACCGCCACGGCGACGGCATGACGCTGAGCCGGCCTCTAGCCCCCAACCCCCTGACCCGTGCCACTCACCGTGGGGAGCCCCGAGTCCACATCCTGCCCCGTCGCCCACAGGCCTGACATTTAATGTCCCCGAGGGTCAGCTTGGGGAGCGCAAGACCTTCCCTGCAGGGCTGTGCGTGAGTGTCCCTGAGACTCATTCCCACGCAGGGCTGGCCCTGTGAGCATGTGAGGCACACATATCGTGGGGGTTGTATTGTTACTGACGTGCCAGCCCTGCGGCCTCTGCCCTCCGCAGCGCCTTCTCACGGCCTGCAGGTGCGTAGACGCCCGCACCTGGGCCCCGAAAAGTTAATGGTCAGCCGGAGCCCCCGCCCCATACCAGCAGTCCTGCTGGCTGGTGACACAGCCCCACTGGGAACCAAGCTGCCCTGGGGGCTTGGAGGATGGATGGGGGTGGGGGGGGAGTGAGGGTGGCTCAGAAAACAGACGGGGGGCTCAGAGGATGGACGGGGGCAGTGAGGGGGGCTCAGAGGACAGATGGGGGGCTCAGGATGGATGGGGCAGTGAGGGGGGCTCAGAGGACAGACGGGGGCTCAGAGGATGGACGGGGGCAGTGAGGGGGCTCAGAGAATGGACGGGGGACTCAGAGGATGGACGGGGGAGTGAGGGAGGCTCAGAGAATGGACAGGGGGAGTGAGGGGGGCCTCAGGATGCACAGGGAGAGTGAGGGGGCCTCAGAGGACAGACGGGGGCAGTGAGGGGGGCTCAGAGGATGGACAGGGAGAGTGAGAGGGGCTCAGAGGACGGATGGGGGTGGGGAGTGAGGAGGCTCAGAGGACAGACAGGGAGGGGAGGTCAGGAGGATGAAGGGGCCCTGAGCAGAACGTCTCTCTCTTCTCTCTCACTCCCCTCCAGTAGGGCAAACCCCCACCCTGCAGGGGCGAGGTGGCGGGGGCTACTCCCAGCATTGTCCCGCAGACTCAGGGGCTCAGGTGGGCCCCCTCAGCAGCATTCAAGGCTGTTCAGGAGGAGGGGGCTTCAGAAGGCAGCCGGCGGATCACCCGGAGCGGGCGGGTTAGCAGCTGGGCCTGAGCTCCCACTTAACTATACTCTGTTTCTCCAAAACACTCAGTATTCAAAAGCCAGCAGAAAGGAGACTCGGAGGTGGCCACGGTAGAGTTCTTCCCTCCCTCCAGGCTTTCCGGCCCTTTCCCTGTCCTTCTCAAGAGCCATTACCTGTGCCTGCCCCACTGGGCCCCATGGCCCCACCGGCCCCCGCCGGGCCCCACAGCCCCACCGGGCCCCACCGCCTGGGCTAGGAGGAGGCTGGGGCTGGGGTAGGGGAGCTCCAGGAAGTCACAGCCCTCCCCCCACCCTGTATTCAGGAAAGTTCCGCAGGCCCCACTGACTGGCTTCTTATTTTGTTCTAACCACAAGCTCGCAGAAGAGCAGAAGCAAAGGTCTCCCAGGACAGCGTCAGGGAGGGGAGAGGCAGGAACGCTGCCCTGAGGGGCCAGGGCACAGGAAGGGGAGCCTGTCTGCGGCCTGGGGGCCCAGGACCTGCAGCTCTGAGTCCCCCCAGAGTAGGGACTCCTCATCGGGGTACTTGTGGGGTCATAGAGAAAGCACTAAACTTGGCTTCGGAGGGCCAGGAAGGGCGCATTTCTTGCTTTGTTCTGTTGCAAGGGTGTAGCCCCGGCAGGTCCCGGCTTGGGGTTGATCCCTTCTCTCAAGGTGAGCTCTGGGTTCACAGGCTGACACGCCTGGCCTGGATTAAACCCCTTGAGGACCGGCCCCAGCCTACAGGGTGGGGCTCAGAGCCACGGTCGAGCCCCCAGCCCCTTCTGACCACCGCCTGCCTTCTCACAAGCACCCTGCAGCCCCTGGCAGGCCCCTGCCTCGGGGCTGAGGTCCCTCCTCATCCCTCCTTGTCCGCTCACGGGGCCTCCCCCGCACTGACCACCACCGCAAGCTTTATGGGATGCAGCTCCCAGAATGTGGATGCCAAGGAAGAAGGGCAGGGATGGCTTGGCTCCAGGGGCTGGCTTGCAATGGCTGCAAGGTTGACAGAAGCCGTCAGGGAAAGCCAGGACCCCAAGCCGAAGCTCCTCGGAGCATGTGCACAACATGGACCACTGTTCAGTGCCACGGGGGTCTGTCACAGGAAGGGCAGCTGCAGTGAGGACCACACTAAGGTGTCGCCGCCCACCCTGGTAATGACTGCACCCTGCCCTGGGAGGGTCATATGCAGGTGCTGTCTGCGCGGTCAGCCCTCCCTGAGTACGTGCTGGGGGCTGCCGACCCCTCAGGCCCCTGCCAGGCCGCCTCCGCGCTGGGCACTCTGGGACGCGGCGCCGGCCTCCCGAGGCTCCGCTTCCGTGTTTCTCAGGCGGGCTGACAAGCCTCGTGATCACGAGAGGTTATGAAGACACATAGGTAGCCCTTCCCGAGAGGTGACGGTGGTTAACCCTGTTGTCGCGCCCGGTGCATGGGTTCTCAGAGCTTAGAGAACACAGAAGTCGGGAGGACGGTCCTGGCTTGGCCAGCCCCGCGCCCGTATGCCGCCTGCTGGGCGGCTGGCCTTGCCTGGTGACCGCGGGGCCCACCGGTGGCCCCCGGAGCTGAGGCGGCCGGGCCCAGCGCTTCAGGCTGTGTGCCGGGTGCCTCCAGAGAAACACACAGCCCCACTTTGGCCGTGACCTCCGGAGGCATCCGAATTTTCTATAATCTTCAGTCACGGAAGGGCGGATATGAACACAGATGGAACTCTTATCGCAGATGTCTGACCAGGTCGTGCACATGTGCAGATACACGGCGCCTGACCCCTCTCGCGCCCCTCGGGGGCGGGGGCCGCCCCATCCACACGCGCCGAGCCTCACGACCTCCCCAGACCGGCTCCCGCAACGACCCGCTTCCCTCCACCTTGCGGGTGGCTGCCGCCCAAAGCTGTGGGCTCGGGGGAGGCTGGCGCGGGGACCCTCCTGGTACCTCAGAGGGCACAGGGCTCTCCCAGACTGATCGTGCGTGCAGAGCTTAGCAGCTCGGGACAAACCGAAGGTCCGTGTCGTGTATCATCTTTACACGGGACCCGTGTCCTGAAAGGCTCGCGTGTGTCGGCCGCACTGCATATCCGGTGGATACGTACACGCAAGCGCACATCCCCGGCCCAGCTGCCTTCCGGGGCCAGGCTGAGGTCAGGCCTCCTTCAGGCCAAGCCCACGCTGGCCTTGTGCGGGGACAGCTGAAGGCCAGGAGGAGGCCACTGGCCTTGGGAGAGCCTCCTGGAGCAGAGGCGTCCCCCTCGAAGGTCACCTGGCTGCTCCCTGCAAGGGGAGTGGGCCCCGGGGCCCGGCCAGCACCCGCCGTCAGTGGTTAACCCCTGCCTGCCGGAGCGCTGAGCTCCTGAACGGGCCTCCTCTGAGCCTCTTCCGTTGGGGACAAGAGTGGCTTCTCCTTGGCCCCGGGAAACGGGAGCTAAAGCGTAAGCAGAGGCGGCCACTCCCCGGGGGCAGGCCTGGCTTCCAGAACCCAGGGCCCCAAGCCTCCTGGGAGTTCCCAGCAAGTCTCCTGCAGCCTGCGAGAAGTCACGCCCTTGGAGCACTGGGGGGGCTGTCCCTCGTTTTCCTCACTAAGGAGGGTGAGGGTGGGGCGCAGCCCTTGCTGGGCGCTGGAGGCCAGCACAGACCCCGAGGCCACCGAGCTTTGGTATGGAGGGAGGAGAGGTGGTCCTCCTGGGTTTCCCCACCCCAGAGGCCAAGCCGGGGTCCCCCCTCCTGGCCTCCCCAGCTTTCCAGCTCTGAGCCACAGACAATCCCGGGTACTTGCAGAGGGCCCGCCCAGATGCGAGAAAGGGGTTTTGTCTCTGGAAGCTTGTAAGGAGTTAAAAAGGCAGGGAGGGGGCTGGCAGGGGCCTCTGCTTCAGGTTCCCCGTTCTGAATGTCAAGAGACAGGCTGCCTGGGCCAGACCAACTCCAGGGAGACAACCGGACAAGTTAGAAAACATCCAGCAGCATCCACGACTAATTTCTTTCCCTGTTTGTCCTGCGGAGGAGGCCTGAGTTAAAAGGCACTGCTTTGGGGGTTGAAAGGCTCCCTGCAGGGGTCTGCGTGCAAGGGGACCCCAAGCCTTTGCAGCTTTTGTTCAAGGCCGCTAATAAGCCGACTCCCGCTGGGCGCTTTGAGGGCCTGAGGCCGCCATTCCAGGGCCCAGCTCGGCCGCCCCTTTTCCGAGCGCCAGCCAACCTCCGTCTCCAGCTCTGGCAATGGAGGCTGTGCCCCGCATTTCCCCCGTCCATGGTGTGAGTGGAATTAGCAGATTGCATCAAGAAATATTTCTAGGGATTTACATTCCGGTGGTCAAGAGTCTTCTCGTGGCTTTTCTCCTGCGTGCAGGGGTGGGAGGCGCCCCGCAGAGTTGGGCCAGGGGGAGGTGGGGGCAGGCCTCGGGGGTCACCGTCCTCGTCCCCACGGAGCCTTTATGAGGACCCCCTCCACTCCGCAGCAAACAATGTGAGGCAGTCATTCTCCAGGGCTGTTTGTCCGCCCCGACAGCTGCTGGGGTGGCTGCCCCGGCTGGGCCCTGGCAGAGGCTCTGAGGGGGCGCCAAGCCCACCCGGAGTCATCCTTCTGCCTGTCCCTTCCGTCTGCCGTCCACGCCCTTCCGAGACCTCTGTCCCTTCCAGCTCGGGGAAGCCCCAGAATGGGCTCATCTTGGGGTGGCTCATGAGACCCAGCTCTGCTGCCCAGAACCCAGCATGGGCCCAGGACCCCTCAGGGACACCCTCACTGTAAGCCCAAGAGGTCCTGCTCCATCCCTGTCATCCCCACCCCCGCCCCCGTCCCCCGGGACACGCGCACTGAGGGCTTCCCACCACACCGTCAGTGACCGCCTCCGCATCCACGGGGCCTCCCGGCCCACACCACGTTGCACGGCCTCCTGGGGTCCCGCCTGGCGCAGGCCTTGGGAAGCCCCACACCCCCTCAGCGCAGGGCTGATTCCTGAGGTCCCCATGTGGGCTGGCCTGGGCAAGTCAGGGCATGGGGGGTGGGGAGCCGCAGAGCCGACCCACCCTGCCCCCAGAGCTCCCAGGTGACGTGACATCACATCAGGTGAAGAAAAGCAGGCTGGGTGAGGGCAGGAAAGGATAGAGGGGCTGGGGTGGGGCTGGGTGTGACTCTTCAGCCCCGGGGGTGATGGCTTCCCCATGGGGGTGACAGCGGGCAGGGCGAGGGAGGCCAGCCACGCTAGGGATGGGAGTGCAAGCTGGGGCGGGGGCGCCCTGGGCCCCGAGGGAGCGCTGGAGTAGGCCGAGCTGCGGGGTCCGGGTCCCGAGCGCCACGGCAGCTCCGGAGGCTGTGACAGAGGGGGTGACCGTCGGCAGAGCCGGACTCCGGGTGCACCCCGGTCCCGCCCTGCCAGGGACAGGTGTAGCCGCTAAGCAAGCTTGGAGCACCATGTGCCTATGACAACTGCCCCCCTACCCCGGGGACACACGAGGGGTCACAGACTCTCAGCCTCCCAAGGGACATTGGGCCTCTTGGGGCAGTGGAGGTGCATGGACCCTCCCAGGCCGGGATCAGTCCTGGCTCTGGCCCTCGAGACGCCCCCAGCAAGCCCCTCCGTCTCCGGGCCTCGGTGTCCTCATAGGTCAGGTGGAGCATGATACCGTCCCTGATGCATTTGGGGCAAGGTGGCAAGAGGCACAGAGATGAGAGCATGAGGTACTTTCTAGGTCCGTGGTGGATCTGCAGGCCCCGTGAAGACGGTTGGCAGGCCGGGTCCTGCTCGTGGGTCTGTCTCGGTGACAGGGGCGCCTGGAAACAGTGATACACAGTTTAGGACAACGCTGAGGCTCAAGGAGGCAGGGAGTTAGCTCTGCTGAGAAGCAGACCTTCCCCAAACCTTGCTGCTCGCACTGCCGTGGGGGCGGCCAAGCAGGCTGCCTGCTCTGAGTGGGGGCTGGGTGGTCTCGGATGGCCTCACTCGCAGGTCAGGCCCGCGGCTGGTGGCTGGGGCCTCTCCAGCCAGCTAGCTGAGGCGGTTCACACGGTGGTGGCCCCAGAGTTCCCAGCCATAAGAGAGGACGGCCCAGCACTCAAGTGCTTCCATGCTCCTGACCCGGTGGCCGCGGCAAGTCACGTGGCGGAGGGGCCTATGGGGGAGGGGGGTGCAGGGGGAGGGGCGGCGGCTGCAGGTGTGAAGGAGCCCGCTCCCTTCCCCAGGCCCTCCATCCACGCGCCCCCTCCACCACCACCTCTGCGCAGGGCCCCTGGTCAGTCGTCCTGATAAAAAACCCCATCTGGACCTGGACCCTCCACTAAAGTCATCAGGGAGCCACAGACGAGGAGTCCAGAAAGGAAAGACAGAAAGAAAAACACGCACCCTCGCAGGCTCCGATAATAGATGGTCCTCCTGCTGGCTCAGTATCACTTTACGGTATCACCTTTCGGCACGTAACCACTTACTTGGGCAGGCCGGAGAGCCCTCCCACTCTGCCAGGCGACAGCCCTAAATCCTCCGGGGCCAGCAGCCGTCCTCCCGCCTGCGTGGGGCTCTGCAGAACGGCATGACGCTGGCCGCCAGGGTCCCTGTCCTGCCGCAGGGGCCCATCGGGGGCTGGGGATGGGCGCTACGGCCCTCCGAGTGGGGAAGGTAGAGAAAGAAGGAGAAAGGCCAGGATGCCCTGTGGCGCCCCTCCCCCCGCACCTCAACACGGCACCCCATTTGCAGGCCCTTGAGGAGAAGGGCGGAGGAGCCCGGTGGGGCCTGCCTGTGGCTTCAGCTCAGAGCCAGCCTCCTGCTCTGCCCGCTGCTCGTGTTCTCCCCGCTCTCCCTCCATCAGAATGGGGGTACGGGTCACCGGCCCCACACGGAGGGGGCCTGTGGGGTCAAGCTTTTGGCCTCAGCACAGAGCTGTGTTAGCTTGCCTTGCCGCTCTGCAGCCGTGTGGTCTTGAACAAGACCCATAAAGGTCTGGGCCTCAGTGTTCTCAGCTGTGAAGTGGGGGCACGGTGGTCTCTGTCACAGGGAGCAGACGCCTGGCCCCGTAATGTGGACCAGGTCGCGAGGGCAGCGCCTGGCATAGCCAGCGCTCAGAAACAGGCAGTCTGCCGAGAACCACCGCACCAGCCGGACGTCCCCTGCCGCCCTGGCTGCTCACGCCCGGCGAGCCACGCGGTCGAGCATGCCATTTGCCGAAGACCCTCCCATGAGTCTCCTAAATGCACAGCTTGAACCGGGGCTAGACCTGCTTGTGCCCCCATTGCTGCCCAAGGGAGACTCGGTTGGGGCAGGACGGTCAGAATTTGTGAGACAGACAGGAGCGCGGTGCCCGGAGGGAAGGCCGCCGCCGGAGGGCACGCTGTTCTGCCCTTCCCGGAGCCCTGACGGGCGGGTGGCTGCGGACCGGGCTGGGGAGAAGTGCTTGCCACCCCTGCACGTGGCCTCGGCTCCTTGGCACAGCGGTCAGGGGGGCGGTGCGGCCCACCTTTTGTGTCGGAAGAATGGCTTTTGCAGCAGAGACACCCCGCTGTTTGTCTGCTGGGGGTCCCTGACCTTCTCCCTGTGGTTGAGGAGGCAGCTTAGCTAGAGGGTGCCCGAGTTCAAAGGGCTGGCCCCCCAGAACCCCAGTCCTGCTTGCCTTCACCCCCTTCCTAGACAAGACCACCACGCCAGGTCGAGCGTCCCCATCCTTCCTCCAGTGCCCAGAGCCCCCGGCTGCGGACCCCACGGCCAACTGCTCGCTTCCAGCTGAGGGGGACCTAGGGAAGGCAGGGGTTGCTGGACCTTCCAAAACCTGCAAGCTTAGGCAAATGCCCCCCCCCTTCGCCCAAAGTGCAGGTCACCTGCCTGGTTAATCATCCGGGGGCCCTGCAGGTCAAGGAGAGGCGGGAGGCCAACTCCCTGCTTCTCAGATTCTGCTGAACTAACTGAAACCCTAACCTTCGGGCTTCCCCACTAATTTGTGATAAGGCCTCGCCAAGAAAAACAGCAGGCCAAAGACCCCTGATTTCTTCACGAATTCCAGAGCGCTTGGTTCATTCCGGCAGGGAAGGGGCCCGAGGCGGCCGTGGGTGCAGGGCTGGGGATGGCCTCGCAGGGGCCTGCTAAGGAGGACCACCTGCCCGCTCCAGGAAGATTGCTTCCAGCTGGCCTGGGCAGCAGAGGCCGAGGGTGGGTCCCGGGCGGTGGCTCAGGCCGGGCTGTGACAGCTCGTGTGACGTGTGTGCAGACGTGGCCGGCTTGGGTGGGGTTCGCGTGGAGGCTCATGCACCCAGACTCCTGGCCTGACGACCCCGGGGTCCCCAGATGGATTTGGGAGGTCTGCCAGTGCCCTCAGATCGGGGCGGGGGGAAGGGTGGGGGAAGCAGCGCATTTGAGCGAGAGGGTCTTCCGGGAGGCAAGCCTCAGGCCGGTGACAGGTTTTCCAAGGGTGCAGACATGACACAGGGGCCGTTGCTGCTCTCTAAGAGCTGGGGAAACTGAGGCCCAGTGTTGAGGAGTGATCCCCTCCAGGTCCCGCATCTCCCCACCCCTGCCCACTGTGGTAATGTGGGACAGGACAGCGGCCAGGAGCCCAGAGGGGCTCAGGGTGTGGCACCGCAGTGACAAGCCAGTGAGCGAGGCTGCAGAGATGGGCAAGGCCGTTTCCCGGCTGGGACGAACATTATTGGGTATTTCTTCCCCAAATTGCACACTTCTGTGTTGGCCTGAATATGAAGGGACTTCAGTATAAGAAGGAGTGGGGATCTTGAGGCACCGACGTACCCGCCTTCCGCTGAATGTATCTTCCCCCCACTCGGCGGGCAGCCAACCCCAGGCGGGGCAGAGGGCCCAGTCCGCCCTTCCAGAGGCTCGGGAAGAACACCCAGGCCCTTCCCAGCAGCTCCTTAGAGAGAGAGAGAACCTGTCCACCCCTGTGCACTGGGCTCCCCTCACTCTGCGCCCAGGCTGGAGGTCCCTGGGGCGGGGGAGGGCAGAGGACTTTTGAGCTGCTGGGTTGTAGCCCAGGCTCCTCATCCCCAGCCCCCCAGCCCCGCGCTGACTTCCAAATATCCTGGCCAAAATGTCTGTGCCTGCTTTCTGCTGTGTTGGTTGCTTCTGCTTCTGAGCTCCAGGCACGCGTCTGCCTACGTTGGTGTGAGATACACGCTGGGCTCTGGGAGGGACGGCCCCAGGACGGTGGGGCAAGAATGCAACTTGCTGGGGGCTCTGGGCTCTGGGGGCAGACACACCAGGGCCCAAATCCGGCGTGCCGAGATTGGGGGGCAGCTCACAGCATCTCCAGGATCCCTAGTCCTGTCTGTAAAGCAGAGATGATAAGGGGCAGGGCCCTAGAGAAAGCAGGCAGCACTGTGGGATTATCCATGTGGGGGTGGGGTGTCGGGAATGGGAGCTCAGGGCCAGTGTCCCTGCAGAGCTGGCCTGGACTCAGAGGATGGGGGCGGGGAGGCATCCCACAGCCCTGGAAACTGAAGGTTGCAAGAACAGCTCAGCTTGGGAGGAGCACAGACCAGAGATGGGGGTTCACAGCTGGCCCCGGGGGGCTCCACGGCAGGGAGACCCACCGTGGGAGCGGGGGGGGCAGGGCTGTGGTCTGGAGGGTGCATGGACGGTGCCGGTGGGAAACGTGCCTCGCTGCCCCCCGTGCTGTGAAAGGGCCAGAGACTGCGATCCTTGTAGGGCATTGCTGTGGGGTCGCAGGGGCACCCCACATTCCCTGGGACCCCTGCCCCGGTCATGATCCAGCTGAGGTGCACGTGACTGTCTCTCACTCCCCTCCCACCTCCTGCCTTCCCCACGGCCCCTCAGTGCGCCCAGGCCCTCCGGCCTTCTTCTTCCTCAACCTCTTCCAGCGCGTGCCTGCCCCAGGGCCTTCTCACACGTTCTCTCCAGGTCTCAGGATGGCGCTGCCTTCCCTACCAGCCTCTCCTGTCCCCTCATCTCCTGCCGCCCGCTTTGACTCGACAGTGGACCCTCACAGCCCTTCCCATGCCCAGCAGGGCATGGTGCCTCCTCCAGCCTCTGAGCCGGGGCGGGGACTCTTGTTCTGCTCACCAGGGTCCAGGCTGCCTCCTCTGAGCGATTCTCAAACCACCCTGAGGCTGCGCATCCTCAGAGCCAGGCCTTGGAAAGGGCGAGAGCAGGGGATGGGAGCCCAGGACTGGGCAGGACCCACGGCATCCTCCCAGAGGCTGGTCCAGGGAAGAGAGATGGCCAGTCTGGTCCCTGAGGGCTCAGGCTGGGGAGGAGCATCCAGGAGGGCCCTGGGGGGACAGAGTGTCCGCCTGCCCTTGGCAGCCCCTCGCCACCCCAGAGGGCCGGCCTCTGCGGATGCTGTTGAACCGCCAGAAACTTAATCTATTATTACACAGAAACTTCTGTGAAGTCAGGGGTTTGAACTCCCCAGAAGTGTTTGCCTGATTTGGGGCCGATAGCGGGGTGATTAATGCTGGCGATAAGGTGTTGATTGGTTCTGGGAGCCGCTGCTGACATGGGCTGCCGTGCAGCCGGGCTGGCGACCGCGCTCACCCAACAATAGCCCGTTGATCCTGCGCCCCACCCGCCCCAGACGATCAGAGAGGGTGCACGCGGCAGGCCAGAACGCAGGAGCCCCTTCTCTTCGGGGAGGCGGCCCAGGGACGTCGTGTGCTCCTCCTCCCTCGGGCCCCCCAAGGGGTGGAGCCACACTGCAGATGACAAGGTCCCCTGCCTCAGTAGTCATACCTGTAAAATGGGAGAATAATTTCCCCCCTCCCCTGTGGGGCTACCAGCCCACGAAATTAGACCAAGTAGTGAAGCCCCTGAGAGAGATGTGTGTGCGTGATTCCCAAAATACAAACACAGGAACACCTACCTGCTCCAGATGTGGGGCAGGATTGACACAAACTGACCCAAAGCTGGCCCACACCGGAGGGGCTGACACCCCAAAGCGGGGACAGTCCCCAGAGACCTAAGAAACGCGTTTAGCTCTTCACTACTCATGGATAAGCAGACAGGGCCGGCACACAGAAGGGGCCTGTCCTGAATTGGGTCAGGGGACGTCATGCAGGGAGGGTCATGGCATCGGGGCCAAGAACGCTCTGGACGGGGGGCCCCCAGCAGGAGGCCGATGGGGCCGGGACTCTGGGAGTCTCACGAGGACACTGGCTTTCACTCTGGGGCATGACCCGGTTGCACGGCTGCAGAGCTGAGGACGGACCAGTGAGGGGCCGCAGCGGGCCTGGGAGAGACCAGGGTGTGCAGGCCAGAGGGGACAGTGGCTGTGCCAGGCAGGGGGATGGGAACTGGCGGACTCTGGGGCTTCCTGGAGCTGCTGAAACAAAGAAGCACAGACCCGGGGGCTTTAAATGGCACAGATTTATTACCTGGCACTTCTGGAGGTCGTAAGCCCAAAGCGGGTCCCACGGGACTAAGAGCGACGTACCAGCAGGGCTGGGTTCCTTTCTGGGGGCTCCAGGGGGAGTCCATTCCTTGCCTTCCCGGCTTCTGGAGACGCCCGCGTTCCCCGGCTCATGGCCCCTTCCTCACAGCACTCGGACCTTTGCTCCTACCTCCCTCTTTCCCTGGAAGGAACTCGGGGTGCTCGGGAGGAGCCAGGAGGCAGGCAGTGTGGCCGGCGGGGCCTGGGAGGCCCCAGCAGAGAGGTCGACTTTGCTCCCAGGTAGTAAGTGTTGACAGGAGGTTGGGACGGCCGCGGCCTCCCTGCTCCTGACCTCGTGCCCCGTGGAGGCAGGTGAGGGCTGGGGCTACGGGGGTGCGGCCACGGTGGCTCGAGCGGGCAGAGGCGGCGAGGGAAAGGGGGCCAGGCCCAGGAGGCCGTGGACAGGAACTGGGCTGGGCTGTTGGCCAGATGGACCAGAGGTTGCCATGGTGGGCCCGGCCGCAGAGACCAGAACCTGGGCCAGGCGTCTTGTGGCTCTGGAAATCCAGCCTCACTCGCAGGGAAGGGCGGAGGCCTTGTGGCCTTGTGTTGTGAGCACCTGCCGGCTAGAAGCAGAACCGAATGAAGATCCAGGGCCTGGCGGAGAGGAAGGGGGCTGGGCTGGGGAGCCATCCCACCACCACCTGGACGCCCCCTCCGGAGAGAAGCCTCGGCCCCTGTGCGAGGCCCAGCCCCGCAGACGGGGGGATGGAGGGGGCTCCCCAGCGAGAGGGCGGCTGAACTCCCCAAGGCTGGGGTCAGTCCTGCAGGATGTCACACCCATGCTCCCCAATGTTGCCCAGGGAGGACAATACCGAATGCCCTCGTCCCACAGTCGGAATGCCCGGCCCCCGGGGAATTCAGGCTCTGGTGAGCCCAGCACATTCCAGCCATGCACACATGTCAGTAGGAGAGTCCCCGGAAAGGGAGCCAAGGCGGCCCACCGCCACACCCACCGTGGTGCTGCGTACCGGGCATGAGGCCCTCCCGCGAGGCCGTGTCCCCTCGTAGGATGGGGCCTTCCCTCCCTCGTCCTGTGTCCAGGCAAAGATCTGGACCCTAAGCCTGGCAAGCCCTGGACTTGCAGGCAAGCCCTGAACTACCCTGCCCCAAACAAGACCTCACCAAGGCCCCTGCAGCCCGGCTGCCGGGAGATGCGACAGTCCTGGGGCTCGGGGTCCTGGGGTCACGCCGGGCGGTGCACAGAGCAGGGCCGCAGGCCAGCCCAGGTGAAGGAACGTGTCTGCAGCAAGCTAGGGTAGGGCTGGCCCCTGAGCCTGGGCACTCGACTGTGGCGCCATCTCTTTGGAAGCTTCTAGAAGCTCTTCCCTTGGGCCTCTTCTGCCCACCTCCCAGCCCCTGGTCCTCTGATTGAAAAGCGGTTTTGTGGGGGGACTCACTCTGCCAAAGTAGGTCCCCAGGCCGCTGTGGCACCCTCTCTCGGATGTCGCCACCGGGATGGCAGTTTGCCCGGGAGGCCAGCCTCCAGCACCTCCCCCTCAGCCGTCCCGGTGGCCCCGGGTGTGTGTGCACGTGCGTGTAGGCGAGCAGGGAATGCTCCCTGCCTCCGGGCAGTGGCGAGACCCCACTGCAGCGCAGCCCTGGCTCGGGGAGCCTCCCCCCTGGAAGAGCACGGGCAGGGGCGGCGTCGAGGGGGCCGCAGTGGGGAGGTGACTTGGGGCACTGCCCCCGAGGCTTGCCACATCGTGGCCTCTGGTGTTCTTCTTCCCCCGGCAGGGGAATGGAAGACCAGGCCTAGGGTCCAGATCTTTGTCCTTTAGGGTCTCAGGATTAGGGCGAGCCGAGAGTCTGGGATGCATTCGCCCCGGAGACGTCTGGCGACAGCCAGCAATGTTCTGGAAGCTGGGCTGCAGCTGGGCAGAGCCGCCCCCGGCAGGGCCCTCGGCCCCTTCTGCTGCTGGGGAGGGTGGCGGCTCGCGGGTCCTGCCTCGCGGGCGGGGGGCCGGGGGTAGCTCCCGGCCGGGTCTCTCCGCAGCCATCACCCTGGCACCCCCGGATATCCAAACCCGGGCCTGCTCGGCTCCATCCGACCAGGGAGCAAACGGCCCCGCAGGGACACCGCTCGTGCCCAGAGCTGCCCCCCTGCCCCGTCCTCCTGGGAGCCTGCAGGGCCCGCTCTCCGCCGGACTCAGGACGCCCGCGCCGGCCAGGCGGGCAGACTGCCGGCGTCTCTGCCCCCTGCGTCTCCGGGGCCGCCTCGCAGTCCTTGCCCGGCACCTTCCCTCCCGTACCGAGGCCCAGAGGTGATGTGGACGGACGGGCGTTACAGCCGGGAGCGAGCACAGGGGCCCGAGGCACCAGTTGCTTCCGACGGGGCCCGAGGGGCGTCTGACCTTTCCGGCCACGGGGCAGCAGTTGCGTGAGCACGGACAATCGCCCCAGTGTGCAAGGCACAAGCAGCCTTTTCTTCCTCACCGGGCCGGCGCGCACAGCTCCCAGCCTGGCTTCCCTTGAACAAACATATTTATTGTAGCCGCCACGGAGGGCCTCGCCGCACAGCCGGAGCCCGGGGGCCGCCGTCCCACCCACCGGGGCCCGGGGAGGGGACCCCTGCCCTGCAGGCCCCGGCCCCGTCCGGCCCCGGGCAGGGTGGCTCCAGTCTCCCCCCCCCCCACCCCCGTGGCTGCTGGTGTTCCCCCTGGGAGCCGCTGACCACCCACAGGCCGCAAGCCAGCTGCTGGGCCACAGGCACGTGGGGGGGGCTCGGAGGCAGCCCCACCTGAGCCCGGCCTCAGGTTCCTCCTCGGTGAAATGGGAAGCAACAGCAGCAGAGCCCTGCCCGCCCGGCGGTCAGACTGGGGAGCCCCCCTCACGCCCCTCCTGGCCCTGTTCCTTGTGCCGTGCTGGGCTGCTTTCCTCCGAATCCTGCAGGAAGCAGCTGGAGGGGATGGGCTCCTGGGCCCTCCCCGGGACGTCCTGAACGGCGGGGTTGGCCCCACTCCGGACTCCCAGCTCGGCATGGGGCCTCCCGCTCTGGCCCCTTGACCCTCTTGCTCTCCCTCAGCCCCGTCTATCTGCTCCCCTCCATCCTCCACCCAGCGGGCGGATCCAGGCTCTCCACACGTGCCCAGGGACTGTGGGTGACCCCCAGTGCAGCAGGCTCGTACATTCAGAGGTGTGGACAGGCTGTGAGGACCACACGGGGTAGGGCAGGACCCCAGCTTGCCAGGAGCACCTTGGGGAAGGAGAGCTGGGAGACCTTGGGGGACCAGCGGAGAAGGGGAGAGCAGGGAAGCCCCGCAGGGAGGGGCTGGTATGGGTGCTGCTCCCCCCGCCACTGATTTGTGGCAGCTCGACTAGCGGAACCCACGAACCCACCGGGGGCAGAGGGCATGGAGCAACAGGATGCAGGAGGGAGACTTCCAGGCCGAGGGGACTGGAGAGACAAGAAGCTCGGACAGGAAGGGACCTGAAGGGGAGAGTCCAGATCCCACCCCTGCCCTGAGCCCCGGCCTCCAGAGCTCAGGTTGTCCTCCAGGTTGCTCAGGCCAGATCCCTGGGTCATCCCAGACCTCCCCCCGGTCCAAAGAGTGTCTCTTCCTGCTGGGGGCGCTGGTCCTGCGGACCCCTGGGGCGCCACCTCCTGCCTCCCCTCACCCCTGTCCCAGGCTATAGCCCTATCACTCCTTCTGACCCCAGGGCCTTGGCACATGCTGTTCCCTCTGTGCTGCCCTGGATGGTTTTCTCAGCACGCGGGCATGTGCACACACTCCTCCCTGCTTAAGTCCTGTCTCGTCTTCTGGCCTCATCTGTCGCTTCCCCTGAGACTCCTGCATAGACCAGCCCCTCGTGGTCTCCTCCCAGCCTTGGCCTCATCTCGTAGAGCTTCTGGTCTCTGATCGCATGCATCAGGGGGCTCGTCTCATGCATGGCTGTCCCTGAGAGTTGGGAGCACAGGTCCCTGGCAGGGGAGGTCCCTGCTCTGGTCCCAGGGGCTCTGGATGTGTGCGTGAGAGGGTGCTGAATAAGTGTTTGGGGAGCAAATGGATGAAAAATCACACAGGCCTGAGTGAGAGAGAGCAGGCGGGTTCCAGAACGGGAAAGCAGCTCAGTCAGGCCGGAGGCACAGCGCGGGGTGCGCTGGGCAGGGGCGGCCGAGAGGGGCCTGCTGGTCCCGCCCAGGCATGTGGACTTCGCTCCAGGCGGAGCCCCGGGAAGCAGAGGGTCACAGCCCTGCCGGCCACTGTAGACTGGGAAGAGGGTGGCCTGGAGTCCAAGGCTGCACAGGGGCTTTCACAGGCGCAGGCGAGGGGAGCAGGCGCAGGGCGGGTGGGGCAGAGGCAGCTCGGCAGCAGGTTGAGGCCGAGGTCAGGCTGCTAGATGTGGGGACAGCAGTGCTATCCCTGAAGCGAGGACCGCAAGAGGAGGAGCAAGCCTCAGAGTGGGGGCTCCCCGGGGAGCCCCAGGTCCCAGCTGAGCATCTCCGGCCAGGCATAGGGAGCTGGCAGTTCTAGAAGCTACTCTGTGGACAGGGCGGGAACGAGGGTACTCCGCCGGCATGAACTGCGTGTTCTCGAGCAGGCTGCCTCCCCTTCCAGCCTCAGTTTCCCCCACTGTGAGGTAGGGACTACACTCCCTGTTTGGATTTGGCCGTGCAGTCCCGCATGAACAGCGTCGTGGTCTGAGCTCCAGAACGAGGGCCCCTGGGCCCTGGGCAGAGCTGTGTCCCCCCAGCCCCGGGCGGGGACCACCGAAAAGGGAAGGCCCTTTGGAGGCACAGCCTGCTGGGGGCGGGCAGGGCGGGGTGCTCCCAAGGCCTCTCTCCTCGAGTGTGCATGGCCATGCTCTCCCTGTGTCCTCCTCCCAGGGCCGTCCCTGTGTGCATGTCTGTGTCCTGATGTCCTCTTGTTACAAGGACCCCGGTCACACAGGATCAGGGCCACCCCGGTGACCTCATTCTAACTTAATTTTCTCCCTGAAGGCCCCGTCTCCAAATGTGGTCACCTTCTGAGGCAGGGTGGCATGGATAGGATGAGCCCACCCCATTTCTTCAGGGTCTAGAAGACAGCAACAGGCAAGGAGGTGATCTCTCCCCCCGGGGAAGGGGGCCTTTCGGGATGTGGGCGTAGGAGGCCCTGTAAGCTGCCTGGGGCTAGTGCCGCGTGGGGTGGTCCTGTGCATGCCCGAGATGCCAAAGAGCGGCTCCCTGGTGGGCCCAGCCCTCCTGCCTGCCCTCGGGGCTCCCCCAGTGCCCTGCGTCTGACCACCGTCCTGGGGCTGCTGGGATTGGGGCAGATCTACATTCCATTCTAGCTCTTGGGACTACATGGCTCAGTCCCCTCTGCCGGCTGCCGTGTGGGTGGAGGTCCAGAGCCCCCCGCCTGGTCCCCGCTCTCCCCACGTGTCCACCGCGTGGCAGGGGCAGCAGGCCCACCCTAGAACAGGAGCCGGGTGCCGACTCCCGGCCCCATAGACTGGCAAACTCTGACTCACAGGGCAATAAAGTTCTTGCTTTTAAAATCAGTATATTAGCTTAATTTTATAGATTTCAGAAGTGCTACTTGAAAATAAAAATATCCCTATTATATTTATGATCCCAACGTGAATCCATTTGACTCCGTCCTGGTGAAGAACCTGGGTGTAAAATGCCGGGCAGCTCGAGTCCTGACGGCCCTACCAGGCTGTCAAGCGCAGCTGGTGGGTCTGAGCTGGGGGGCGTGGGTCACTGGGAAGGCTCTGTCGCTCTACATCCCCCTCACCACTACAGGGTCGGAGGGCGGGCCTCGAGGGGAGTCGGTGGGCATCAGATGTGAGGACTGGCCAGGCCCGTCACATGGCTTTACGAGCAGGGCCTGCTGTTGCCTTCGAGACACATGGGAGCCAGTCGGGGCGGGCAAAGGGGTTGGCACTCACTCCATCCAGAGGAAGGACATTCTGAGCCCTTCTTGGGGGTCAGGGGAGAGCCACGTTACCCTCCCATGGCAGGGGAGAGTGTCCTAGCCTGACCTTGACCAATGGCCTGTGGTCAGTATGGGAAATGCAACTCAAAACAAAGAAGGTGAGCAAGGAAACCTTCATACAGCAGGGAGAGGAGAGGGGTGGAAGGAAGAGGGGGAAGAGTGAGCCCCCCAGGCAGGGGAGGCTGGGGTCTGGGGTGGAGGCCCTCACAGCAGCCTCCTAGGCCAAGCAGTGGGCAGCAAGGTGGTCAAGAGGCCAGGGTGATCAGGGAGGGCTCCCTGAGAGGTGCCATTTGCATTGAGCATGACAAGAGAGGCAGAAGGTCCCCCTTTCCCCCACTTCGAGCCTAAAGGCCAGAGTGTCAGGCCCACCCATGCCCCGTGGATCTGCTTTGGACGTTCCCTAGGTCTCTGCTCATCTTCCCAGGGGCAGAGACCTGGCTAGAGCTGTGGGATGGGTCTGAAGCCTGGTATCTTTGGAGGCCAGAGGAGGCCAACCTCTGCTCACCCCAGCCCCGCAGGGTCCCCAGGTCGCTGGGAGGCCCTGGGGCTTGGCCTGGAAAGGGCCTATGTGGCCTCCAGGTGTGTGTGTGGGGGGGTGTCTGATTTTTCCCGGGGGCCCCGGCTTGGCCAAGGTCCTCTGAGCAGACCACATGCTGGGCGGAGGCGCACAGACCCTGGAGGGGATGGTCCTCCCCCTGCCCCAGTTTCTGCACGCCAATCCGCTGAGTGGGCTGTAACCGGATGCCGGGCCCACCCTGTTGTTGCAGGTGCAGAGCGGGCACCCGCGGCCAGGTGGGCGGGCAGAGCCCTGGCTGTCACTCACCAGCCAGCCCACCGAGCGACCTTCGGCAAGGACTTGCCTGCAGTCTCCACGTCCCTGAGAAGTGGGGCTGACACCAGCCTGCCCTCCTGGGGTGACCGCGGGGGACAGACCATGGGTGCAGCAGGGCCCCTCCCCAGGCTGGGAGGGGGTGAGCCGTGGTAGTGGGAGGTGCCGTGAGCCCATCCCACACTTGCATCTGCCCAGGCTCTGGGGTGGGTGGGGGGTTGGCAGGCCCAGGGTCCCCTGAGCTGACGCAGGATTAAGCCCAAGACCTCAGGCTCCGGACGGGGGGCTACTTCCCCCCTGTTGTCCTGTTGGAGGCCTGTGTTGGTCTCCCGTGACTGGTGGGACAAATGGCCAACTTCGGTGGCTCAAGACAATGCAGATTTTTCATTCTACAGTTCTGGGAGGCTCAAAACCTTGTCACTGCACTAAAATCAAGGTGTGGCCAGGCTGGGTTCCTTTCCCGCATTCCCTGGCTGGGGGCCCTGTCCTCTGTCCACACGGGCAGCCCAGGCCGGTGGAGCCTCCTTGCTCGGTGTCTCTCTGACCTTCTGCACAGAGTCACCTCTCCTCCTCTGACTGCCCCTGCTGCCACTTGCCCTGCAAGGGTCCTCGTGATCACAGATAATCCAGGGGAATCTCCCATGTCAGGATCACCTGCTTGGCAAACTTCATTCCATCAGCAGCCTTTCCCCCATAGCTGCAGAGCCGAATCTGTCCCTGGGCTCCAGGGGACAGGACATGGGCACCTTCAGGGGCCATCGTTCTCAGCATGGTGCCCTGGCCCCCCCTGCAGCCCCCCGTGGGCCGCCTTGGGCTGTGCTGCTTCAGATGGGAATTGAAGGGTCCCTCGGACCCTCGTGGACCGGGGCATGGGAGGGGTCACTCAGAGACAGGCCATGGCCCCGGGAGCTGGGCAGGGGGGCACGGCTTCCTACCAGGTCCTATCCTTTCTCCCCTTAGCCCCCTCTGTTACTGACACAGTGTTCCAGAACATTCTCATCTCGTCGGCCCCCCAGGCAGGTCCAGGGGCCCCCAGAGGCCCCCAGCAGCACCCCTCCGGCCATCTTATGACCTCCCAGAACCCTCTGCTCTCGAGCTTGTCCATTGCTGTGGACTGTTGCAGGACACTCTGCTGGGCACCGTAACATCATTAGATTTTTTACATTAAAAGGCAAAAGGAAGAAAAATAAGTTCTAAAACCAGGCTCTCCTGCCTTGGCCTTTGCTCGAGGCTGGTGGAGGTTTTGCACAAAACAGTCGTCCTCTCGTGCCCCCGAGCGGGGACCCCAGCTGGGCCCCACACTAGCTGGAGCCACCCCCATGATTGGCAGAGTGGCCCGGATCAGGGGCTGCAGGTGTCTGGAGCTCAGACATCCTGGGGGTGGCCGGTAGCCTTGGGGGCCGTGGTCCAGCGGAGGAGCTGGGCCTGGAGTGCCCATGTGCAGCCTGTCTTGAGCCCAGAGCCATCTGGCCAGCACACCCTAGTGCCGCAGAGGGAGCCCTCTTGTCCAGGGGGGCGTCTGCTCCCCCAGATGTACTCCTCACAGGAACGATTCGTTTGAATGCAGGTCCAGGGGGCCCGGGCCCCCCACCACCCTTTCCAGGGGCAGTTTGCACTTTGCAGCTGAATCAATCAGAGGCAGAAATGCCACAGCGAGGGGGAGGGGGTGTTTACTGATTTGGTGTTTCTGAGCCTGAGGATGCTCTGTGTTTGTCCAGGCTCTGTCCCGCCAGGTCCTCTGGGAGCTTTGCAAACAAGAGCCCTGGGAGGGAAGGAGGCCTCCCTTCCCCCCAGGGCTCCAGGGGGCCATCGGGGCCTCCTGTCTGAGTGAATGCAAGCCAGCAAAGCAAACCAAGGGCCTCGGGGCCCTGAGGGGACAGATGCAGGAAGCCCAGAGCTTTGAGGCCTCTGGGTGGGTCTGGGTGCCGAACACACAACAGCCACTCGACGGTCCCCCATCTCAGACGGGCCCTTGAGTGTCGGGGATGGTTTGTTCCTTCCTCATGTTAGGAGAGTGCTCCTTGCCCAAACCCGGAGGTGGAGTCCTCCGATTTCCAGCAGACCCATGCACCCCTCCGGGAGTGCTGAAACGGATTCAGGAGCCCCCCATGATGTTTGAGAGGGAGGGGGGCGTTCTTAACAGTCCCTCGGGGACAAGCGGTGTGGCCAGCAAACGGGAGCAAACAGGCACCTCGCCATAGCCTGTGTATGCGTCTGCTAGACCCCGGGGCCTACGGGGTCCCCCTCGCCACGTGGGGACCAGTCTTTGTCTCCAGAGCTCTCCCAGCCTCAAAACTCCATGCTCCTCGAGTGGGGGAGGTCTGGGGCCTGGGCTTCCATGGGGTGTCTGTCTTCACTCCTTTCCGAGTGTTCTTCAAGCCCCCTCCCCTCCAGGACCTGGCCTCTCGTCCTCCCTCAGGGGCCAACCTCGAGGTTAGAAATAATCCTGGCCCTTGCCCGGCGCTCAGGTCCGAGACGGCAGAGCCCTTGCTGTCCTTCTGCCCTCACCTCCTCCCCCACCCACCGCCCAACCCGGATCCTCCATCTTTCTCCCAGGAAAGCATGTCCACAGGGACGGAGGGAGGGACCCAGAGGAGAGCAGTCCTCCCTGACCCGCCTTTGCTGTCTGCGTGGCTAGGCCGTGAGGCTCTGCGTGCCGTGGTGCTCAAGGGGGGGGTAGTCAGAGTGTCCTAACCGACATCCCCCACCCCCACCACGTCCACCTAAAGGCCCTCTCCCGGATGCCCTTCGGAAACTGCCTGGCACACTCTGGCCACAGCCCAGATGCCAGGCTCCTCTCCCTGGTGGACCAGATCCCTGTGCCCCCACACACCACGTTTTGTGATGTTCTCTACTCATTGATCCTGTTCTGTTTTATGTAATTCTATTTTATTGGTAATACTAGTATATAAATCTGTGTTTATCATAAGGTATTACGTGTGCATAGAAAATAAATCATAAAGAAAATGCGTAATATAATAATATAGTTATTATTAGTTTAACTACTTTTAACGTGTGCATAGAAAATAAATCATAAAGAAAATGTGTAATATAATAATATAGTTATTATTTAACTATTTTTAACAATTATGGTGGCCTGTGGTTTGAATTCTCTGTTCTAGCCCACCTGTGCCCCCGTCAGGGCACCTGCCCCCCAGGACCCTCCTAGGTCAGCCGGGTGGATGGCGTGGTGGTGAATGGTTAAAGTTCATGTACCCAAGTGTGTGTGCACAGGCGTGCATTTCAGACTTCTATGGAAATGTTCACTGGAAACTTCAGGAAGGTTCCGTGTGGGTGTGTTGGGTCGAACAGCTGAAAGGACCAGAAGAGTGTTGCAGGGGTTCTGCAAGAGTGCTGTGCTCAGATCTCCCCATAAGGGCCTTTAAGTTCTCTTTCCACCTAAAAGAAAAAGCCTAGAAATTCTGAATACTCTCAGGGGCGTGGCGGTGCAGACAGGACTTTGGTCTACACGGCAGGGTTAGGCAATCAGTCCACGTGGGAGTTTTGGGGTTAGGACAACGTGTGGTGGGTGGCCGTGTGTCAGACCCCCGACTTGGGTGTTTCATCCAAGCTTTCCGATGATCTACCACCCGCTGCCCAAGTGCTCAGCAACACGGCCCCTTGCCCCCAGCAGTGGCCTGAGCTGTCTGTTCAGTCTACAAACCGCCTCAGGAAAGGAATGTTACCCATGGCCGGTCCTTCCAGAGGGACAGGATGTTTTAGGGGAAATCACACAGGTGTCCTCACAAGACATCAGCGGCAGGCCCGCCCTGGTCGGCCAGGGGGCCCGTTCCTGCATGTTCTCACCCGCTCCCACCTCCCCTGACCCCAGGCCTGGGCTCTGGGCCCTGGGCGCCTGCCCTCCTCTGTGCGGCTGGGGACCTCAGCCACCCCGTTGCTGGCACCCACAGCCCCTTCTCCTCCTCTTGGCCACAGCTGTCCCCTTGAAGATCAAATGTGTATCCCCTCCTGGGACACACTGCTGCTCCTCCTAACCATGAGCCCGGCGTTTGGGGGACACTTCTGGGGCCCCTTAGGGCCACTGCCTTCCCCGGTTGCCCCGCCCTGACCCGCAGGGGAGCTGAAGGCTGCTGAGTATGTGCATCATCCCCCATCCTGCTCACTGAAGTCTTCTCTCTGGAGCCCTGGGTTGGGGTGGGGGAGGGTACTAGGAATGGGACACTGGGGGACCAAGACCCAAGCTCTTTGTTCAAGGAAGTGTAGGGGACAGGTCTGTCATCGTTCATTTGCACGGCACCTGGTACAGCCAGCAAGGAGCCCCAGGGGACTCAGCCAGAAGCTGTGGCTTGCATCCCCCCTGCTTAGAAGGTCATGGGTCCTCCAGAGCAGAAGGCTCACTGGGACGTGAGCGTGGGACTCAGGAGAGAAGGTTCTGGGCCAAGCTGACCCCAGATTGGCTTGGCTACTCAGCTGGGGAGTTCCTTGGGGTACCTGAGTTCCCTTAGATTCTTCTGGGCCGTGGGAGCAGAGGGTGCACTTCTCACCCACGCCGGTCCTGCTGAGCATCTGACACCCTCAGGGGGACAAGACACACCTGCTTCAGGGCCCCCCGCGGAGGCTGGACAGAGCGAAGACGCTCAGAGCCACTCCTGGGCGCAGAGCCTGTGCGCATACGTTCGGCCCACCCTCTCTGTGGCATCCTGTCACCCCTGTGTGCCACTGTCCCAGACCCTAAAGATATGAAAGTCAACAAAGGAGACAGAGTCCCGTCCACAGAGCTTAGGATTTTTCCGGGAGGGCGGCAGGGAAGAAGGAGTTTCCATAAAGAGAGGAGAGGTCCTGGCCGGGCGGCAGATGGTGAGAGCGGGGCCCCGGGGGCAGAGACGGACAGCCCCACCACTCGGGGGACCCTCCGTGAGCAGGAGTTGCAAATGGTGACCCACCCCTTGTGTCCCCCTCTGGCCTCGTCTGTGCGGTCAGGAGATACTCTCCTGCATCTTCTTGCATCATTTACAATTCACCTTCTGCCACATAGGCCTTCATCAGGGACACCCCCGTGTGCCGGCCGGGGGGCCAGTCCCGCTCCCCCCCAAGCGGTGGCCCCCCCACCTCCCAGCCTCTCGAGCCCGTCCCTGGTGGGGGGCGACGTTTTTGCGGTCAGCCCCGTCCCCAAGCCTACGAGGAGCGTGACCAGGGTCCCTCCTCTGCACCAGTGGTCTCCTTTCCGGGGGACACGCCAGTGCCCCGGAGACCTGCTGCTTCGGTTTGCAAAGAGGCCCCATTGCCGGCAGCGCACCTGCCCCCTCCGCCCTGCACGTGACCTCTGTTAAAGTTTGACTTGCCTGTTCCGGACATTTGTTCCTTCATGGCAACATTATTAAGTTCCTTAATTTCAATAGGAAGTTTGCTTGGGGTTGCATGCATTTACAGGTTGAATGTGGGGGAAATGGAAACAGTGTATCGTGTTCTCTCGTCCAAGAGTCAAGGAGTCTCTCTGAGCGGCTCGGGTCATCTCCTGAGTCCTCCCCTGGGGTCTGGGAGCGCCGCGAGGAGCCTCCTCTCACGGGGGGCTGCTTTATGACCCCTGACAACGCACCCTCTCTAGGCTAGTTGGGCACTAATTTCCCTCGGAGCTCCTTGCTGGGGCAGAGGAGGGCCACGGGACTCTCTCTGGCCGCCACGGTGGACACTTTCGTCAGTTCTAATAATTGATCTGTTGGCCTTGCTGATTTCTTAAGTAGATGATCTTATCAGCTACAGATAAGGGCCGTTTTCTCTCTCCCAACCCTCACGCCTCGTTCTTTCTTTTCTTGCATTAAGTGGAATCTACCTGACACAGGGTGGGGGCCCTGGGAGTCCTTGTCTTATGCTAGGTCTTAATAGAAATGCATTCTCCTTTAATTAATAGGTTATTGACATTAATAGAAATGTTTCCTCCACTACCGGGATGGTTTGCTCTGGCTTTTGGTCTATAACTTTACCAAATTAAGGAAGTTCCTTGCTAGTCCTTTGCAATAGGAATTTTTATTTAACTTTTGAACTTTATGAAATGCTTTCTGTACTAAGGGGTTGTGAAAATGACCTGCCTCCTACTTGTGTATGGCCCGTGAGCGCGGGATGGTCTTTACATGTTTAAAAGGTTGGAAAAAAAAACAAGCAAGAGATGAATAATAGTTCTATGAAATCCAAATTGTAGTGTTCTGAGAGGTAAGCGGATTCCGCCCCCAGCCCCGGGCCCTCCCCTGCTTACCGCCTACCGCCGCATTCCGACCACAGCAGCGGGGTGCGGGGCACGCACGCTCTCGCTCCACGGCCAGTCCCGGCACACGAGGCCCAGCGGTCAGCCGTTTCTCATCCCCCCTCGCCCACCCCGTCCCTGGCACCTCCCGTCCTCCCCACCCTGCTCGGGGGGCTGGCATCCGGGGGCACCCAGACCCAACCCAGCTGACGAGGTCGTGGTGCGGGCCTTGCTTGTCCTCAGACTCCGTGCTCCCCGAGCTCACGCTCAGCACGCGATAACTCAGGCCGAGCTGGTGGCTCTCGCCGTCTCCCCCGGCATGTGCTCCTGCCCGGCCTTGCCTGGTCATGGTGCCACCGTGGCTCACAGCGGTCCCACGGTCAGGGCAGGGCCGGGTGACAGTGCCCGTCACACAGCGGGAGGCGGAGGTCGGGGGGGACTGTAGAACAGATTCAGAATCACGGCATGATTCTGAAGGTCGTACGGAGAGCTCCCACACACCTCCTCCCTCCCTCCCCACCGTTGACATGTTGCGTTAGGACACTGGGTTGGTCACAGCTCACACTCCAGCGCTGGGACGCCATTGCTAACTCGAGTCCGTACTTCACTCAGACTTCCCGGTTCTCCCTGCCGACCTGTTTCCATCCCAGGATCCCGCCCGGGACCCCACCTGACATCCGGCCGCCATGTCTCCTTAGGCCCCTCTGGGCCGTGACAGTTTCAGGCTGTCCTTGTTTTTGATGACCTTGACGGTTTCGAGGAGGACGGGTTAGGTGTTTTGCAGGATGAGCTTTGGGCTTCGGGGAGGAAGACCACAGAGGTGACGCGCCCTTCTTCCCCATCGTGACAGGGACACATGCGGTCGGCATGTCCGTGATGTGTCTTGATGCCCGTGATGCTGGCCTGGGGAGCGCCCGTCAGGTGTCTCCACGCCACACTTGCTCCTTTTCCCTCTTCCCTCTTGTCTACGTGGACCTGCCTGGGTTTGGCTCTGGGGTCCTGGGATCATCCATCCGGTTGACCCCCGTGAGCCCCCGGGGTGGGCAGATTCAGGAGGAGACCCTCGGGAGAATGAGGCTTGGCCTTCGCTCAGATCAGAGCGGTGCCCTGGCGTGCGGGGGCGGGGAGCCGGGCCGGCAGACAGAGTGTCAGGCCAGACGTGGGAATCCACACATGGCCCCTTCTCAAAGGCGGGTGCTGTCCCCGGGGCCCCTGCGGGGTCCTCAGGCCTCTTTCATTGCGCACATCCGAGCCTAGCCTGGCCCATGGTGGAAATGCAAATCTAATTAGTCTGGCATCGAGCCCGTCTTAAAAGTATTAACAGAGCCTTAAACTGTGCTGTTGGACGGGGATGAAGAAACGCCCCAGCGAGGAATTACCGGATGGTGACAAAGCCCCAATTTATTAGTCTTCTCCAATGGGGGCTGTGCGAAGGACGTTAATTACTTTAATGGGACTTATTTTGCTTCGTTGCCCAAAGTAATTGGTTTATTAACCTCTCCTTTCCTTTGGGGGGAGGGAAGGCAGAGGGCCGAGTGGTGGCCCCGGGAGAGCCTTGCTCCGCGCTCTGCCCCCCAGCCCAGCACGCCTGACCGGCCGCGGCCCAGCCCCCAACCCCGGGCGGGCGGCGGCACCCTGTCCCTGCTGGCCTGGGCTGGAGCAGCCCGGCACCGTGGCCTTGCTCTTGTGTGCAGGGCACTCGCTGTGTGTCAGGCACTGGGAACGCAGCTGTGAGAAAAGCAGGGCCCTCAAGGTCTTTGCCGGGGCCCCACACGGGCGCCCCCACAGAAAGTTACAGTTTCGGGGAGGCCCGGGCCCGAGGCCGGAGCGGGCAGGACAGGCTAGAGGACAGGGCAGCGGCGGGGCAGGGGAGTGGGGGGCAGAGCAGCCAGGCGAGGAGGGGCAGGCGGAGGCCGGGGACAGGGTGCACAGGGCAGGCCCGGCGGGAGGCAGGTGGGGCCCCCCGGCCCCGACTTCCCCAGCCTTCAGCTGATAGCGGTGATAGTGTTCGCTTTTCAAAAACAGTCCCTCTCAGAAACTGGACCGGCCACTTCCCCGCCTCCCACAGGAGGATTCTCCGGGAAGACCGCTCAGGCCGGGGCGCTGAAAGCGGTATCTGATCTGCAGAAATCGGCATGAGACCCGCGCTCGGGCCCCAGGGCCTGGGTGAGAGGCCGGCTCTTCCCTCCTGGACACACAGCACTGTCCTCCCCAGCCCCCAGGAGGCCCCTCACTACACAGGGCAGACCCTCACCCCGACGCCCAGCTCCCCAAAGAAGGCGGGATGAGGCTGTCTCCTTGTGTCCCTAGACCAAGGGTGGGGGGAGGGGACACAACGGACCCCACGCAGCCTGCTTCTCGGCTCAGATCCCAGGGAGAGGGGTTGTGTGTGTGTTGAGGGGGCGTGGGGCCAGGGCTGGGCCCTGCCGGGTGCCTCCCTCAAGTGGGGCTCCTTGGCATCCTGCATGCCCCTCGCCCCAGGTGAGTCGAGGCCCAGACTAGAGGCCTCATGGAGGCCTGGGGCTGGGAGCCTCTGTCCCTGCATCACCGGGAGCCCTGGCTGGTACCTCACGGTCTGGGCCTACGGATCACCTGCCACGTGAGAGGGACACATTAGGCCTCCCTCACCTCCACCGTGAGCTTCGGGAGCTGGGTCTACAGCCACCCCCCCAGGCTGGGGCGTCCACCTCCTCTCTTTGCAATTGTCACTTTGTCCCTGAGTTCAGCTGTGCACTGAGGGGCCAGCCCTTGGCCCTCTGTGCTGTGTCACACACAGGCTATTTGGCCAGGGCGGGGGGGGGGGGGGGCCCCCCGGGGGCGGGGGGGGGGGGGGGGGGGGGGGCGGCCTCCGGAGCCAGGAGAGGGGTATGGGCTGTGCTGAGCAAGTCCCCACTGCCACTCTGGGGACCCAGAGCAGCCCCAGGGCCCCTGGGTTAAGGTGAAGGGGGCTTTGGCAGGAAGGAGGCTCAGTGCCCAGCTGGGCGGCCCAGAGATTCCCAGCTTAGCTCCGTCACCCCCCATCTGGGGGCCCGTCCACTGAGCACACCGGCAGGACCGGTCCGTGGATGCCATGATTTCCAGGAGGTGCGGGCTCGACAAAAGCAAAATGGCCTGAAAGTCAGGCCAAACCTCCAGGGCCTTGGGCTTCCAGATAGGAGACACCAGGGGAGTGGGGCGTGTTTGAGAGGCCCCAGCTGGGGCCAGGCGACGAGGAGGGCAGGAGGCAAGCGGAGACCACATCCCCAGAATCCACGCGGTGTCTCCCAGTCTGGTGGGGAGAGGCGCTCTGGAGGCGGGTGGCTCTGTCTTCACCAGCCTCGGCTTCCTTCTGGGCAGTGGGAATAAGGGAGTCGTGGCACCGTGCATTCGGAAGCCCAGGGCCTGGCTCCCAGTAGGTGCCTGGGGTACCTGCGGGGGTGGGGTGGGGAAGGAAGAGAAGGGAGAAGGGCAGGACGGTGGCCTGGTGCCACGGCGTCTTGCTGGGATGCCGGGGGCCCCACCCAAGGTTTGGTAGGTCCAGAGTCCAGCTGTGTGGGGAAGGGCAGGGCCCTCGGCGCAGGACCGTGGTCATGGGAGCTCAGGGTGCAGCGTGGGGCTTGTGGGTGGCCTGGCAGGTTAGGGAATCTGGGGCTGGGGGAGAGAGGCAGTGTCCCAGAGGGGGCCTTGCCCTCAGACGCAGGAGTCCCACCACAGTGCTCCACAGCAGACCCTCCCCCGACGCTCTCCGTCATGGTGCTGAGGGGCTAGGAAGGGTGCCCACGGACCGTGGGAGTCCCACGCCGGCTCTGGGGTGACTTGCAGGAAGAAGGGCGGGGGGGCTCCCTCCTGCAGGAGGGCGCCTACTCTGCCCCTCCTGAGGGGCCCCCGGGGGCCTGGCAGCACCTTCTGGCTCCTGACCCCCAGGGCTCACCTAGCCCGTGAGCCCCTGCTCCCCACGTCTGCAGGGCACTGCGCGGGCCCTGCTTCCCAGTCTTTGCGTCCTGCCAGGGAGCCCGAGCTGTGGTGGGGGTGCTGGCCGGGGACGGGGCTTTGGGAAGGAAGTGCACACAAATCACTTTTCTAGAGGAGAATCCGTGAGAAGCCCATGTAATTCTTCCTAGACGTGAGGGGTTTTCTCCCCTTGTTTTGATCAACAAGTCCCAGTAAGTCATTCCAGTGAGGCCATTACCGACGGCTCATAATCTCCCGGGGCTGCAGGCGAAATGGGACCCCCTGGCTCTTTCGCTGAAAACACTTTTCTTGTTTTCTTTCTCCAGCGTGCTGGAAACAGGCCAGCTCGCCAGTTCCATTAACTTAATGAGGGCTGACAGCCTGCAACAAACGTCCCTCATAATCTCCCCGGGATTTAAATGGGGTCCTCCCAGCCGCCTGCTCACACCCAACCTTTCCCGCTGTCTGCACGCCCAGCCCCTCCCGGGGACAGAGGCGGCACAAAGATGCGTTTCTTCACCGGCTCCTTCCAGTGACCCCACACAGGCAGCGTTGGGCTTTCAGGCCGACGTCCCACTGGGGGCGCAGGAACCTGCTCCCCACCCCAGGGAGGGCAGAGCCCAGCCACAGTGTCTTCTTGAGAGCTCGGAGCTGCGTGATCGTGCCGGCTCCAGGGCCCTGTGTCCCTGCAAGGCCACGTCCTTGTTATGACACAGCCTGGCCCATGCTCTGTTTGTGGGGCCTCAGGCTCCTGAGGCCTCCAAAGCCCGGGGAACTTTCTGGAACCAGCCGAGGCCCAGCCCGGAAATCGGTGTGGGATTCTCTCGAGCCCTCCTCCAAGCTCCCATCTCCTGTCCCTTGCTTCCAAGGGCACCGCCAGGCTCTCAGAGGAAACGGACCCCAGCACTTTGGAGAGGCCCCGGGTCACGGGGCAGGGGGTCTCCGCAGGCAAAGGGGGAGGGAGGATTGAGCCGCGGGGTCATTCCTCGAGGACCAATGTGGGCCACAGCCGCAGGGTCCCTCCCCCAGGAAACAGTCCCCTGATGGAGGGACTTGGGGGGCAGCGGGGAGGGGGCGACGCACACCTGTTCCCAAGCTGCCCGATCAGGGTCACACTCAGCTCGGCTCCTCTCTCACGTCACAGGCCCTGGCATGGGGGACGTGGCGCCAGGCAGAGTGGCAACAGGAGCCGCCTCTGAGCCGTTCCGCTTCTAGCTGGCAGGGCAGACGGTGAGCAGGAGCGGGTGTCTGGGGGAGGCGATGTTTGATGGTGTCTCTTTTGGGGGGAACCGCAGACAACACTGTCCATGTCCTCGGCCACCGCCGTGCGTCCCCTGCTGCCCTCATTGGGCCATCAGCCACAGTGGCCTTGTGTCCGTGACTCCTTCCCTGCCCGGGTCTTTTGCATGGGGTCCTCCCTGCTGACCGCCGTCTCCCGCCTCCCCTCATCCCTACGTGATGTCCCTTTCCTGGGGAGGCCTTCCCCAGGCGGGCTGCTCCTCACCATCTTGGGGATCTCTATCCCCGTGGCTTGCCAGGCAAAGGTGGCTTGGGCCGGGGGTGGGGCAGGGCTGTTCAGGGCCACGGCGTTCCCGGCAGTGGTCACTCCCCTGCCCAGCTGGTTTCAGCTCCCCAGAAGGCCCCCCATGCCAGCCCCCCCAATCACCTGCTCCCTTCTTCTAGCCCCCGGGACAAGGTGGGTGGCAGGGGGCCGCACTCACTTGGGGTTTCTGTGCTGTTTACTCAGACGCCACCACCTCTGTGGCACCTCTCTGAGGCGCCTTGTACCACACCGCACGTCCTGAGAGGCCATGCAAGGCAGGGCCTGCTCTTCCTCGCCCCTGCTTCTACCGAGAGGCCCCACTCTTAGCAGGAGCTTGGGCCCTGGGGGGAGGCACGTCGACTCGCCGTGGGTTGCCCTGAACTGCACCAGATTGGAGGGACCTGAGTCTCCCGAGCTCCGTGGGCGCTGAGGCGCCGAGCTGCAAGCTGGGTGGGAGTGCCGTGGATCGGAGCTACGTGGAGCCGGGTTGAGTTGGGAAGTTGCAATGAGTAGCTCGTTAGCCTGACCTGTGTTGGGTGGTCTCAGGGGGCCCAGTAGGAAGCCCTGATCTTGGGGAAACAGAGAATTAGTTCCTTTCCCTTGGTTCTGGGACATGTTGAGACGAGTTCCCTTTGCCAAATCTGTTTCGGTCACCTGTCCTGAGGTCCTCGAGGAATTTCACTGCCAACCGGGGACCAGCATGGGATTGCTCTGATTTCTGGATCATCGGTATGAAAACAATCTTACACCGACCTCAGAACCGTACGCGTGTGGTGACTCGTGATGCGGCAATCTGAGGGGACGGGACTGCACGTCACCTTGCGCCCAGAACGCCTGCAGCGCATGTTGTATCTGTCTGGGCATGTCAGGAGGGGCCCACAGGCCACCCCAGAGTCTGGATCTCACTGGGCAGGCAATAGGGAGCCATGGCAGGATTTGTGGCGGGCGGGGCTTATGGATCTGCAATCTGTTCATTTGTCTCTTGGCCCAGGAAGCCCCCCGTGGCAGCCTTGCTGTTGGGGGACCAGTTGGAAGGGAGAGGCTCGGCCAGACTGGGGAGTTAGGAGGCCTCTGTATCTGCTCGGGGAGGGAGGAGGCCTACGGCAGCCACATTCCTGAGGCTGCCTGCCTGGGGGCCCTGAGCCCCCCAAGAAGGAACCCCAAAGAAGGCCGTGCCCTGGGCAAAGCCCAGAGGGCTTGGGCTGTCCCCCCTCCTTCCCTGTTCTCCAGAGAAGCTCCCAGCACCTCCGTGTGCCTCCCCCAGCTCCCGCTCTCGGGAGCGGCCTGGGACACTCTCCACACCCTTGTGTTCACAGGATGGAGCGCCCACCACCACCTAGGTTTAGAACATCCTCGTCACCCCCAAAAGCAGCCCTGCACCCCTGCACAGTCACTTCCCTTCTCCCCTGGGGAGAAAACACTAATTGGCTCCTGTCTTCAGAACCTTTCACCCAGTCTGTGTCCTCTCACTTCGTGGGATGTTCTTGAGGTTCACACGTGTCATGGCAGGAATCAGGGGCAGGGGGAGCAGGGAAGTCTGTGGACCCTCGGGCACAAGAGGAGGTAAAACTGAACGACCTGCAGCCCCGAACCAGGATGTCCAGCTGCGGGGAGCCGTTCCCCTGGGGGACACTCGGCTTTGTACAGGGCTGTGTGCTCAGCCTGAGCCCCAGCTCGGCAGCTCGGTTTCCATGGGCATCCTGAGCGCGTGAGGTGGCAGGTCCCATTCCTGAGCCGGACCCGAGTCTCGAGGCCAGAGCCCCGTGGCAAGCTTCCTCGGCCCACAGAGAGAGGAGCCACAGGTTCAGGCCTTCCCGCCCCGGACATGGGGGCCGCGGGGGCTCTGAGGGCTCTCGAGCCAGGGCTCATCACCCGCTCCCACCCGGGCTCAGGCCGCGCGGGGCATGGGGAGCAGTGCGGGCCATGCAGCCTCAGCCCCGGCGCTGGGTGTGAGCCTGAGGCAGTGACATCAGATTCCTGCGGCACTTGGCACTGCGGGGGGTGTGGGATAGAAACGCGGGATGGAAACACGTGCTGGGCTCTGGCCAGGGGGGACGGTGGGGGGCGCCTGCCATGTGTACAAGAGGATGGAGAGGGTTTGAGGGCGGTGGGGGGGCCCATGGTGGGAGGAGGGTCTGCAGGGAGAGCGCAGCAGCTAGCCCCCGCCTCGCCTGGCTGGGCCCTCTCCCCCTGGGGCGGCTCTGCCCGGAGGTGGTCACGGCGGGCTGGGTCCGGAGCCAGCACGGGTCAGCTCTGGGGCAGCAGAAGACAGGTGCAGTGTCTCGGTTGCCCCCTGTTTCACCTGACCTCAGAGCACAGTGGCTTCTCTGACCTAGGCAGGGCCATGCCCGGGGAGACTGCTGGTTCCAATTACCGGGATTGCACAACCATGGCCCGCGGGGTGCTATTTGTGAAGTCACCTGCCTGGGCTGCGGACTTTCCCGCCTGTACCCAGAGCCTCAGGCTGGAGCTGCCCCAGGAGGGCAGGTCACGGGTCGGGGGGGAGACTGCAGGGCCCAGGTGGATGGCACGTGGACACAGAGCCCAGCACAGGCTGGGGGCGGCCTGGACACCCAGCGCCTCAGATGGGAACCTGAGCCCGGTGGGAGTGTGACCCGGCTCCCCTGGGGACAGACCCTTGGCCCTCAAACCAGGTCCCACCAGCAGCCTGAGCAGTGGGGGGGGGGGGGTCCCCTGGGAGTCCCAGATGGAAGGGAGGCCAGGCCATGAGGAGGGGCCGCCCTGCTATGACGGTCAAGGGTCAGGGGTGCCACACAATTGGGCACAAGACTCGGCACTGCTGCTGACCGAGAGACTTGTCCCCCTGGTTGGTTCCGTCCTCTGTCAGATGAGGGTGAGGCTGACCACGGCCTCCCACGTTCGTCCTGAGGTTGAAACCAGCGAGGGTTTGGAAAGCATGGAGCGCGGCGCCCAGCTGCTGCCACGTAGGATGGTGGCAGGTGCCTGGTCAGTAGGCATTCTGGCCTGGGAATGAGAGGCAGACCGTGGAGGAAGGAGAAAGGAGAGGAACAAGCAAAGCCGGATGCATAGGTTTTATTTCGTAAGGAAGGCAACCCCTTTGGACTGATTATAAAGTATTGAAAACGGGCATATGGGATGTAGAGAGAATAGAGCCTTTTCCTTCACCTGGCCCTCCGGCTTTTGGGGAACTTTCCCCCTGAGTCCCCATCCCCAGGCTTGTGTGGAATGCTTCTCAGTGATTCGGTACCCCCAACCTCTGGGAGGTTCCAGGGACATGCCCGGCCCTGGGACCCACAGGAAGCGGGTGGTCTTGCCTTCAGTGTGGCGATGCCAGGAAACCAACACAGGACCAGACGTGACTGACCATGAGGCAGGTGTTCTTAGAGCTTGAACTGAGAGGTCCCTCCTCTCAGACCCCTCAGGCCTCTGACGGGAAGGCGACAGCATCCTGCTGCCTCCCACACCGTTCCCAAGCCCCTTCCTTTGGAGAGACCTAAAAGAAAGAGTCCCCAGAGTCAGCCACTTTTCAGGGGCGGGAGAGCAAGGGCCCTGGGAGACTTGAAGGCTGGTTAACAGAGATGCTCCTACAGCCTCAGCGAGGGGTCCTTGGGTGTAGACCTTCAGGGACAGTCAGCACAGGGCTGGGCCTCGGGCCGCACCAAAAACATCAGCCCGTCTCAGACAAGGGTCGCCCCCTGCTCTCTGTTTCAATCATTTCTATTCATTGCTGTGATTCCCTCCCCTCTGCTTGCTTTGGGTTTAATTTGCTCTTCTTTTTCTAGTTTTCGGGTAGCAACTGAGATCACTGGTTTGAGACCTCCCCTTTCTGTTAATGTAATCATGGAACACTATAAATTTCCCTCTAAGAACTGCTTTAGCTGCGTCCCTCAAATTTTGATATATTGTGTTTCCATTTTTTGTTCAGTTTCAGATGTTTGCATATGGCTGGAAGGAAACGTCCTGCAAAAGTGTGATAGAATTTGGCATAAGGCCACCTGGGCCTGATGTGTTCCCTTTAATAGTTGCAAGCTTGATTGAGACGTTTTATCCCATCTTTATTCAGTTCTAGGGAGTTAGAATTTTTTCTAAGAATGTGCCCAATTCTATCTAGGTTTTCCAAAATTGTTGGCATATAGTTGTTGAGAATATTCTTCTATTACCAGTTTTATCCCTATTTGTAGTCATTTCTAACTTTCTTTTGTACCATTTTTATTTGCATCTTGTCTCAGTCAGTCTTACCAGAGCCTTGTTTGTTTTGTTAGTTTTTTAAAGAACCAAGTTCTACCGTATTTAGAGATTCTCCAGTAAGACTTTCATGAAGGGAAAGAGATACCATACTCAAAATAAGACACTCCACGTTATAAAGATGTCAATGCATTTCTTCCTACTTGATTTACTCTAATTCCAGTAAAAACCCCAACAGGTTTTCTTGTGGGACTTACCATGATGAGTCTAAAATGTCTGTGGAAAAGCTCAGAGCTGAGAGGAACAAAGACCTTCTCAAGGTGGCAGGAAAAATCTTTCTCTCCTGATGTCAGGACTTGGTGTGAGGCTGGGCTGTGGGTGCGAGAGTCGACACTCAGCCCGGGGGATGGAGCAGGGAGCCTGAGTGGGAGGCTCTGGGGTGTGCCAATGGCACCTCGGGGCACTGTAATAGGTGACGATCCACAAGGGAAGAGGCGAAGGGCCCTGCCTCACACCGTATACAACAACGCAGATATAATCCTTACAACTCTCAGAACATGAGGGTTACTTAGTAACTTTCGACTCTGGGCGTTTAGAACTCTTTCTTGTACATCACCCCAACACGTTGACCAGGACAGAGGAATACTGATAAAGTTGTTGCTAGAAAATAAGAGCTCCAGTTCCTCAAAAGGCACCTGAAAGACAGGGAGGTGATTAACCAGGATTTGCATTTGTTTTCTGGTGTTGCTGCAACCAGTTACCTCGAACCTAGTGCCTTAGGGCAACCCATGCTGATGGTCTCTGGGTCCCACAGGTCAGAAGTGGGACACAGTCCGACGGGTCTGAGAGGTGTCGCAGGGCTGGTTCCTCCTGGCGGCCCTCACAGGAAAGCTGTCGCCGGGCCTTGTCCAGCTTTGGGGGCACCTACCGCCGTCAGCTCGCAGCCCCGTCCTCCTTCTCCACAGCCAGGACGCTGCCACTGTCTGGCCCCAGCTCCCTCTAGCCACAGCTGAAAAAGCTTCTCCACTTCTAAGGATTCTAGCATCTCCTGAGCCTGGACGGAGAATCCGGAATAATCTGCCCAACTCGCGGTGCTTACTCTTAATCACGTCTATGGTCCCTTTTGCCTTATAAGGTAACAGAGTCACAGGTTTTAGGGTTAGGGCATCTTTCGGAGAGCCTTTGTCTGCCTGCTACAGGGGCAGGTATTCCCCACACATAAACTGACAAACAACTGCTGGGGCTGGGGCGCCGGGGGGCTCAGTGTGTTAAGCGTCTGCCTTCGGCTCAGGTCATGATCTCAGGGTCCTGGGATCGAGTCCCATGTCGGGCTCCCTGCTCAGTGGGGTGTCTGCTTGTCCCTCTCCCACTGTGCTCTCTCTCTTTCTCTCTCAAATGAATAAATAAAATCTTAAAAAAAAAAAAAAAGCAAAGAATTTGTAGGTAGACAGGTAGGTAGGTAGGTAGAAATTATATAGACAACTTACATCTAACTCATCAATAAGAGCCCAAGGAGCAAAACAGGAAAACGGCCCAGAGACGTGCTCAGCCTTCCAGGTGGAGGAAGCGCCCGGAGCCAGTTGGAGCCTGAAGGCCCTGTTCACACTCATTTTGCTGGCCTGAGTGATGAAGGCTGATCATTGGGGGTGCAGGCTGGGCTGTGGGGCACAGGGTCTCCCGCACTGCTGAGGGCGTGCACGGCGAGACCACCGCTTTGAGGGATAGTGCATCATCACCTACCAAATTCAAATCCACACAGCCGATGACCCAGCGGTCGCCTGCCTGCCTGGGTGACACCAGAGGAAACGCCAGTCCGTGCCCAGCCCAAGGGGGTAGTCGAGTGTTGCCACGGTGCTCTCCACAAGCCCAACGCCTGGCCTCCAGCCACACACCCGCCGCAGGAGGAGTGCGAAGGAACTCGGAATATCCACACGACGGAGTATTTTCCGCCATTCCCAACAAATGAACCAGAGTGACATAGAGCCGTGTGGCTCTTGGCAACATCATACCAAGGAAAAGCATAATGCGTTTTTATGAGGTCTAAATCACTAAAATAAAAAATATATGCCTGGGAGGGGGGCTACATGTAGATTTGATAAAATGACATCAATGGGAAAGCAAGAATGTGAGGAACACAGATTTGGGAGGATGGTCACCCAGAGTGCCGAGGCTGGAGGATGAATGAGTTGGGGGCCGTCAGGGTCTAGCTTTTATTTTGAGTGGTGGGTTCCTGGGGTTTTTTTATATTATTAAAAAACCACAACTAATTATGCAACAATGTATAAAAAAATGAAACACCACAACCAAGTGATAAGTCAAGCTGGTTCAACATTCAAAAATCAATTAATGGAACGCCGTCATATCAATAGGCTAAAGAAGAGAAATCATACCCTATCAAGTAACGGGAAAAAAGCAAAGCACAAAATCCAGCACCCACCCAGTCCTTGTCTCCGTAGGAGTGAGGGGTTCTCCTTTCTCAGGGCAGAGAGGAGGGGGTGTGCGGCATCACCACCCCCACCCAAGACCCTGGCCCTCCGGCCTTCCCAGAGCCGGATGGGGTGGCCAAATGGGTCCACCCTCCCCTCAGCAGGTGGGGCAGCCGACGGTCTGGAGGGCAGCTCAGCCCAGGCAGGTGGGCACCCACCCTGCAGCCTCAGCACCTCGAGGGGACCGGAGCCCAGGGGTCTCCTGCAGGGGTCTCCAGGTCTGCATCCGGTCACCTGTCCCACCTGCCTGTTCCTGTGTCAGAGGCACCAGAAACGGGCACGAGGCCACCACCTGCCCAGGCCAGACGCAGCACAGAGAAGAGAAAACCCTCCTCGAACGGAGCCAGACAGACCTGTCCCTTGCCGACCGAGGAGTCCTTTGCCTCCAGCAGGGAGGCGGCAGGCAGGGCTGTCCCCAGTGCGGGCCAGACCAGAGTAGGCCTGAGCGGAGCTGGGCCAGGCCCTGGCACCCCAGCCCCAGCTTTCTGCAGGCCTGGCCAGCTGCTTGGTTGCAAAGGCTGTGACTTGGTTCTGCAGAGCTGGCCGAGGTGAGCAGCTTTGAGAAGCCGCTGGAGCAGTCACCGGCCGTGGTCTTTTGTTTGAGTGAAGCAGGATCTGAGGAGCCCTGAGCATTGTCCCGGGACCCCAGGCCGTGGCCAGGCTGTGGCAGTCGCCGCCAGTGGGGGGCCCTTCACACACAGGTGTCCGTAAAGCCCCAGCCCTCCACCTGCCCCGTCATTGCAGGTGATTGAAAAGAATCAGGGACGTGAGGCCAGGGTGACGTCCCCTGCCGTCTCAGGCCCGGGTGAGGGCTTCATGAGGCCAGCGCCCCCCCCCAGAAGGGGAATCTCTGCGACCCGGGGCCTCCCAGAGCCCGAGTCAGCTCCGCCTCCAAGCCCTGCTCACAGGTGCGCGCGCGCAAGTGCATATGTGAGTTTGTGCATAAGCTGCTGCCCCCTCCTGCACAGAAGTGTCCTATTAACACCTGACACGGTGCTGTGGTCGGAGCAGAAGCCAGGGCCGGCCTCCGCGCCCGCCACCCCATGCCCCGCTGCCCCCGGGCTCACCCACTCTGTCCTGGGGAGCACCCACAGCACCTGGGGCGGAAAGCCAGGGAAGGCTGGGGCGTCCGATGGGCCCGCCTCGGGCGATACAGAGCTGGCCCCGCACCCGGGCCAGCATCACCCGCAGATCAGAGGGCCGCCCGGCACTGGGGGCGGGGGGAGGTGCGGGGAGCCGGCTGCTGGTGGTCCCTCCCTCAGGTTCTGCCCATCCCCGCCCAGGCTGCCCACACCGGGGCAGGCAGAGCCCTGTGCCCAGGCAAGGCTAAGGTCCCCTCAGAGCCTGAAGGTCCCCCGGAGCTGCCCCACACCCATCCTATCCCTACTGTGCCATCAGCACCTTGGTGGAGCAGACATCGCCTGCTGGCCCGGTCCCACAGTCCCCAGGCCCAGCACCCCCAGTCTGCTGGCCTTCCCTCCACCTGCTGGCTGGGAGCTCGGCCCCAGAGGCCTTCCAGCTGGCCATTTGGTTTGGGGCTGACCATGGGCCCTGCACCTGTAGGGGCTGGAAGATGCTTGGGGAGCGGGGAGAAGGAAGGACAAAGGCTCTGCGTGCATCTGAGCCTCACAGTCTTCACAAGGGCCCACACCTGAACAACCCTAAGAAGACGGCTTATCCTTCTCCATGCATCCAGGAAGATTCCTCAGGCTTATCCATGCAGCACCCCAGCCTCCCTGGTGCAATGAGGCCTTCTATGGCCCCGGGGATCCCCCTTTTTGGAACTGGAGCCACCTGTGGGCCCGGCTGATGGCTGCAGGCTGGCCAGCCTGACAGCTGGGGTGCAGCTGAGAGCTTCAGAGTCCCATTGCCCTCAGCTGGGTGTCCTCCCCCACCCATGGGGTGCCATTCCCTCTCTCTGCTGAGGCCACAAGAACTGCCTGGATTTTGTAGGGCCCTTTTCCCAGCTGGAACCCCATGGTGGCACAGAGGGTCCTTGCCCGGCGACCTGGTGCCCACCTCCAGGGGTTTACCAGCTAGCCCCAGTGGCCAGGGCGGGGTCCTCTGTGGGTACCAGCGGCGTGTTCTTTTATAGCGCTGTATGATATTCCCCTACAGGAATACACCACCATCTGCTTCTCTGTGCTGCTATAGACATTTGCCTTTGAGTTTTATTTTCTGTGAGTAAAGCTGCCATAAACATTCTGATACTGCCTTTTGGCGGACGGGTGCACTGATTTCTCTGGGGTGTGTATCTGGCAAGACAGATGCTGGGCCAGGACATGGGCCCATCCAGGGCTACAGCCAGGCCACTCTCCGGTGTCGTCAAACCAGCCCACGCTCCCACCAGCAGCACAGATGGGTCCGTTAGGCCCCATCATCTCTAACGCTCGACGTTGTCAGTCTTTTTCATTCCGGCCACGGTAGTGAGCGCATGCAAGTGCTTCATTCTAGTTCTGATCAGCATTTCCTCGATGAGTAATGGTGTTGAGCACCAGTTCATGGGCATGTGGACATCCCTTGTTGGTGAGGTACCCGTTCAAATCTTTGGTCTACTTTTTTTTTTAATCATGTGATCTTTTCCTTATTGATTTTTAGGAATTCTAGATATATTCTGGATACAAGTCCTTTCCCAGAAAATGTCCTTTCCTAGCCTGTAGAGTGTCTGTTCATTCTCTTAATGATGTCTTTCGATGGAAAGAAACTCTTTACTTTAAGGAAGCCCCATTTGTCAAATATTTCTCTTTTATAGTTAGTGCTTCTTGTGTTTTGTTAAATCGTGGCCTTTCCCAAGGTCACGGAGATGCTCCGCTGTTCTGTTCTCCAGGCTTGATTGCCTTTGCCTTCCTATAGGTCTCTGCCCTCGCTGGAATTACTTTCGTAACTGGTGTGTAGCAGGGACCCACAGCTCATGTTTTTTTCATATGGATGTCCAATTTGTCCCAGGGCTATTTATTGAAAAGAACATTCTTTCCCCAGTGGACTGAAACAGTGCCTTGGTCATAAACCAGGTGACCACACATATAAGCATTTTCACCTTTGGATGTTCCATTCTTTTCCGCGGAAGCATTCATCAATCTAATCTAGTGCCACCTTATCAATAGTGCAAACTAAGACCACCTCCAGTGATACCCAGTGTTCATCCTTGACGCTTGACAGTGAGCCTTGAACTCTGTGTACATCCTCCACCTTTGTTCTTCAAAATCGTCTTGTCTGCTCTTGGTTCTTCACTTTTCCATAAATATTTTAGAATCAGCTTGAAATTCCCCCCCAAAAAAAATATTTAAAAAGAAAAGCATTCAGAGACTGATTGGAGTCACGTTGAATCCATACCTCAAAATTAGCACCTACAAATATTAAAACTTCCAACTCATAAACATTATATCCTGAATTAATTTAGGGCTTCTTTCCTTTTTTTCACTAATGTTTGGTACTTTTCTGTGTAGAGACCTTGCTCGTCTCCAGTAGATTTATTCTCAGGCATTTTATGGTTTTTGATGCTGCTGTTATTGGCATCTTTTTGTTTTATTTCCTCATTGTTACAAGCATATAGACCTACCAATGATTTTTTTTTAAGGATTTTATTTATTTATTTGAGAGAGAGTGAGAGAGAGAGAAAGAGCACAAGAGTGGGGAGAGTCAGAGGGAGAAGCAGACCCCCTGCTGAGCAGGGAGCCCGATGCGGGACTCGATCCCAGGACTCCAGGATCATGACCTGAGCCGAAGGCAGTCGCCTAACCGACTGAGCCACCCAGGCGCCCTGATTTTTGTATGTTGTCTTTGAAACCGGTGTTCTTGCTAAATTCATTCATCAATCAAAGAGTTTATCTGAAGATTCTGAAGATTTTTTTTTAACATCTATGATTACGTTGTTTGCAAGTAAGAGTGGTCTTAGTTTTACCCTGTCCCGTGATTCTGTCTTTCATTTCCTTTTCCTTCCCTTGACGCACTAGCTGAGACTCTCAGGACAACATCAGGTAGAAAGGGTGACCATGGACAACCCTGCCTTGCTCCCTCTCTCAGAAAGAAGGTGTCCTAATATTTCACCGTTGAGTGTGACGTTAGCTCTGCTGGGTTTTGTCTTGTTTTGTGTTTGTATTTGTTTTCCGCATAATAGAGTTCCCTTCTATTCCTGCTTTCCTTAGAGTCGTGTTTCTAATTAGGAATGGCTCTTGAGTTTTATCAAGTGTTTCTCTGCATCTTTTGAATTGATTATATGTTTCTCCTTAGACTTATTCTGTTGACTTTATTCTGTGATTATAGAACAAATATAATTTATTCTTAACTTATTCTGTGGCCAATTATGTGGGTTTATTTTCAGATGCTGATGCAACCTTGGATAACTGAATTAAACTTCATCGATCACATGTCTTTATAGACAGCATTGGGTTTAGTTTGTTGCTATTACGGGCAGGATATTTGCCTCTATGTTTATGAGAGAGATTGGCTGGTGATTTTTCTTTCTTGAAATATCCTGTCCAGTTTTGATATAAAGGCTATGCTGCTTCATAAAAATCCTCCAGAAGATTTATATAAAACTCGTATTAGTTCTTCCTTAAATGTTTAGAAGAATTTACTGGTAAAATCACCTAGACTTAAGGTTTTATTAGTTTGCTTTATGCAAAGATTATTAAAATTCCTAATTTAATTCATGTGATTATGGGAAATTTGGATTTTTTATTTCTTCTTGTGTCTGCTTTTATATATTATGTTTAAGGAATTGATATATTTTAACTAAACTATCAAAATTACTTTTGTACATAATGTCCTCTGAATAGAGTTTTTAACTCCTGAGTCTGTAAAGAAGTTCTATTTTTGATGCCTGACATTGGTGATTTGCATCCCCTTATCCCCCAGTCACTCTTGCCAAAAGTTTGTCAATTTCATTAGTTTCTTCAGAGAATCAAAATTTGGCTTTGTTGTTTTTATGTTCATTTAATGTTCATTTTTTATTTCATTGAGTTATACTGTGTATTATCTCTATCTACTTTCTTTGAGTTTAATTTTTTATTTTTTTAATATGTTGAAAGAGAGTTTGGCCTCCCTCTTCTCTAATGTATACGTTAGGTTTTCTCTAAGCACTTACTTTACTTCATGGTACCTCAACCACTTATTTAGCTGTGATAGGTGACCTTTTTATTATTATCCAATTTAAAATACTTTCTGATTCTTACTAGATTTCTTCTTTGACCTTGGGTCATTTAGATTAATTTCTAAAACACTTAAGGATTTTCTAGTTATCTTTTTCTTATTGGTTTTCGTTTAATTTCACTGCAGTCAGAGAACATACATATATGATTGAATTTCTTTGAAATTTGATGGAACTTGCTTTTAAAGCCCAGTGTATAGTCTGTTCGGGTAAATGTTCCATGTGCACTTGGAAAGCTTATGTACTCTTCAGCTACTGAGAGTGGTGTTCTGTGAATGTTGATTAGGTCAAGTTGCTACTCATGTCATCCAAATTCATCTCTCTGTTGATGGTTTGCCTGCTCTTCTATCAGTTACTGACAGAGGTATATTCAAATCTCCCACCGTGATTGTGCATATTCTTTTTAACCTCTTAGTTCTGCCAGTTTTGCTTTATATATTTTAAAGTTATGTTTTTAGGTACATACAGATTTAGAACTTATATCTTCTTACCAGGGTGGCAGCTTGTTAAATTATGAAATACCCATCTTTGTCTCTGGTTATATTTAAAGTTTACTTTGTATGATACAGTTTACCTACACCAGCTCCCTTTGGGCTACACCATGATATATATTTTTCTATCATTTTGCTATCAACCTCTCTATGTCTTTATATTTGTGTAAAGATTTATATATAGATTTATAAGCAACATCTAGTTGCCTTTTGAACCCTGTTTGACAGTGTTGGTCCTTTCATTGAAATGTCTTCTCCCCTTGTAGGGCATGTACTCCACTGCCTTACACTCCAGGTCTGTCTCATCCCTTCTTCCTTATCTCCTTCCATGCTTCTTCTGGATTAATCAAATATCGATACTATCTCATTTTTATTCTCTGTTAACTTATCGCTTTTACATAGTTCCATTATTCCATCAGTGGTTGACACCCTGACTCACTAGGGTTGACCTCAGATTAGCACTTCTACCATTTCCCTACAGCCCGAGGTACTCACAGCTGTGTGACTCCATCCGTACCCTCTGCCTTTTATGCTATTTTTATCATGCATTTCTGCTCTGCATATACAGATGCAGGTATGTATACAGTTTTTAAGTGCATGCAGATTTAGGGTTGATACCTTTCTCCCGAACCAACCATTGTTTAAAATTATGAAATATCCCTCGGTCTCTAGTAATATTTAAACCTAATGAAGCATTACCATTTCAGTCAATACAAATTTAAACTTTCTCATAAATCTGTCCTTTTATGTGTTCGTAACTCCTTCCTGTATTCCCATGCTGCCTTCTGGGATCATTTTTCTCTGCCTGTCGCCCGAATCATTCTTCCAATGCAGTTCTCCTAGCAGTGAATTCTCTTGGTTTTGGTTTCAGCTTCTTTTTTTTATTGTGGTAAAATATACATAACATAAAATATAGCATCTTAACCATTCTTGTGCATAGCTCAGGGGCACTAAGCACATTCACATGTTGTGCAGCCATCCCCACCTTCTGTCTCCAGAAACTTTTCATCTTGTGAAACTAAAACTCCATCCCCATGAAACACTAACTCTCTGTCCGCCTCTCCAGCCCCTGGCTCCCACCACCCTGCTGTCTGTCCCTATGAATCTGACTCCTCTAGGGACCTCATCTGAGTAGAATCCTACAGAATTTGCTTACTTTAATTTCTTCTTCATCTTTAAGGGTATATTTATTGGGTCTAGGATGCTAAGTTGGTAGTAATTTTCCTTGAGCACTTTAAAGATGGCACCTGGCAGGGCTCTTGGGTGGCTCACTCGGTTAAGCATCTGCCTTCAGCTCAGGTCATGATCTCAGGGTCCTGGGATCGAGTCCCTCATCGGGCTCTCTGCTCAGCAGAGAGCCTGCTTCTCCCTCTTCCTTTGCCCCTCCCCCTGCGCATGCTTTCTCTCTCTCACTCTCTATCTCAAATAAATAAATAAAATCTTAAAAAAAGATGTCACCTGGCTTTTATTGTTTCTGTTGAAAAGCCAGTCATCAGGATAATGTGTCATTGTCCCCATCCCCGCCTTTGGTCTTAGCAGTGTTACTCTGATAAGCCTGGGGATCCAAAGAGCTGCTTGCATCTGCGGCCTGATGTCTTCCATCATTTTTGGAAAATTCTCAGCCACTGAGTCTCCCTTTTGTCTCCTCTCCTTCTGGGATTCCACATGTGTAGGAATCCTATCTCCCACATCTTGCATTTTTTCAGTATGTTTAATTCTATTTTGTCTCCATGCCCCCACCTGGCAATTCCCTTTCAGTTCACACGCATTCCTTTCTTGTGCGTCTCCTCTGCTATCAAATTCATCTGCTGCATTCTTAATTTCCAGTACCGTCCTTTCTGTTCTAGAATTTCCATTTTATTATTTTTAATACAGATTTTATTTCTCGGGTGAAATACTCCATCTATCTTCTTGAACCAATTAATCATGGTTATTTTAAAGTCTTTATCTAAAAGCTCTGAAGCAAACCACAGCCATCTGTTCACTCATGAGCCTGTGGGTCAGCGTTTTGGGCTGCTCATCTGGGTGGTCTCCCTTGGGTTCATCCAAGCAGCAGCTCGGCAGGACCGGGTGGTCTCAGCTCTCCTCCACGTTGCTCTTCCAGCAGCCTGGCTCAGACATAGCCATGTGGCTGCAGCATTCTGACAGGATGACAGCGGGAGCTACGAGGGCTCTTGAGAACATGGTCCACTTCCACCATGATGAAAATGGACCCCACCTCTTGCTCAGGGGAACTGCAAAAGATCTTTGATCTACACCAGGCTGCCCTCGGGCCATAACTTTTTGCATTCCTCCCAGGGCAAAATTCACTCACCCCTCCAGGACACCTCAAAGTATCCTCCAATTAATGACGGCAGCATACTCTAGGTCCAGCATCTTAGGATCTGCCATTTTTTTCCATCATCTGCCCAATGCCTGGTCTCCAAACCAGCACCATATGTTTGAGGATCTTGATATCACTGGGCCCCATGTGGGGGTCCTAATTTCTTTATCTGCAATCTATCACCGCCTAGTAAACGACACCTAAATGTAGTGGCTTAAGACCACAACCCATTTTCTTGCTCACGATTCTGTGGGTCAGCAGTTTGGGGTCAGCTCCTTGGGGAGATTGTTGTGCTGGCTTTGGGTGCATGTTCATGCAGATACAGTCATCTGGAGGCCGACTGGGGCTGAATGGTCAGAGATGGCCTTACTCACATGTCTGTTGCCTGATACTGACTCTTGACTGGGGTGCCTCTCAGCCACCCAGCTCAGTCTGGTTCACGTGGCCACATTCCAAGAGCACATCAGTTATACACAGTGTGACTTCCCAGCATTCTTTTTGTCAGAGCAAGTGTCAGTGTGAGCCCAAATTCAAGTAGTGAGAAAACCAACTCTATCTCCTGACAGAGGAGCTACAAGCATTTGGTCCACTGAATCTTCCACACCTTGAGATCTGTTTCTGTGGTCTATTTTTTCCCTTGGCTTTCAGGTTTTTCAGTATAAAAATATGTAAAGGCTCCATGATACCCTAGAGATAATTTGGTTTTCCTCCAGCGTATAAAAGGTGCAGGGCAGAGCACTGTTCCTGGCAGAGGGTTGGTCACGTGCAGTCTTGGCGGCCAAAGCCCCACCACCTCCATGTGGGTGTAGTTCCTTCTAGACTTAGGCATGTCCTCAGTCGTGTTTCCTTTTTTGATGTTTCTAGAAAGATCTTTGTTTCTAGAAGGATCTAGGTTTCTAGAAGGCACTTGAGAGGGGAAACAATGCAACCTCCTGACAGAGTGACTCTGGTAGTAACTGTCTGGCTAATTTGTCCTGTAGCCCCTACATTTTCCAAGTGTGTGCCCGTGTGTGGGGACATAGAATGTTCCAGCTGAAAGGGGCCTTGGGGGCCCTCTGTTTGCACTCCCTCCCCATTATACTGGTAAGGAGCCTGAGGCCCAAGGGTGAAAAGAAGCTTCCGTGGTTCTTCTGTGCATCAGAGGCACAGCCCATGTGAACCCAGGACACTGACTCCCGCACCATTTCTGAGCAACGGGCAAGGCAAGGGTCCCTCTGGGATCATCCCGCTAATTAAAAGTCTCTTGCCTCTGGCCTGCCCTCCTCCCCCACCAATATGGAGCCTTGAAGTCCTCCATCCCATGGGGTTGGACATTCTCTGTGTCTCTGGAAGGGCCCAGCCTGCATGCAGCGGGAGACACTTGGGAATGCGCCAGGTGTCTGAAAGTGCTGGGCACAGGATGACGGTCACAGGGGGCCACTCACGCCTCCTCCATTCTCCACCGCAGGCTGCGGGAGCACCACCGGGCCACCATCAAGGTCATTCGGCGCATGCAGTATTTTGTAGCCAAGAAGAAATTCCAGGTGAGTCCTACACTAAGCCCTTCTGCCCTGGGCCAGGTGCAGGAGCTCCTCTCCCACCCACGGCAAAGCCTACAAGGCCTCCATACCCGGCCACACCCTAGACCTGACCCTTCACTCACCAAATACCCTGAAACGACTTCATTGTCTGTCTCTAAGACAGCATGCCCCTGGAAGGACCCTGCCCCAAGGTCCAGCCTAAAGCTGCATGCACGCAGAGCCTCAGGGACTCAGCCTTCTCTCGCCCAATTGACTGGCAGATGATTCAGGAGTGACAAAGAGGGTGCCAAGTCTGCCCCACATCACCTGGGCAGGAAGTGGGGTCCCCTCGACTCCAGAGCCCTGTCCCCCAGAGTCAGTACTCTTGGCCCTGTTCTCCCCCCGCCCCCAAAGGGAGTCAGGAGAACAGAAGGGTAGCCTGGCCCTGCCTGTGCCCCAGGGGGTGGCCCCCCTTTATAGGGAGAGGGAAGGTCTCCTCCATTGGTGGAGCTGGAGCTAGAGGGTTGCCCTTCCCCATCCCCTTCCCTCCAGGGCCGGGTCTTCAGCAGCCGCCCCTCGGAGCGCCTGGAGCCTAAGGGCCCCAGAGAAAGCCAGCTGGTAGCAGGCTCAGCTCCTTCCTTCTGCTGTGGGGACAATCCTTGGTCTGAGGAGGTCCCTGGCTCAGCCTTCACTCTGAGAGCATGTGGAATTCAGAAACGGGGACCCTCAGGGGTGCCCATTCTCCTTCCAGAAGGCCTGGCCACCGTGCTCCTCCCGCTGACAAGCGCCGCGTGCAGCCCTCGGGGCTCAGCAGCTGGCCACCGTCTCAGGGGTGGATCACACACACAGTCCCTCGGTGGTACTCTGCTGCCTGTCTGCCTGATGCCCCCGGGCAGGGAGGCCATTCACCGCCAAACTGGGACAAATTGTGCTGAGGGTCCCACCAGGGCCTGGGACTTCTCATTGCCCAAATACACGAGGCATGGTAAATGCCATTCTTGGCTGGCACCCGGAGGTCCCCCTGGCGATATCCTGGGGAAGACGTGATGGCCCCAGAGATCTAGAGCATCTGAAGTTCATGGCCTGCCTTCCCAGAGGCAGAGGGGCAGCTTGGTAGGGCAGGGAGCTGAAGGGGCGCTGGAAGAGGAGGGGCCCGCCTCCTGGCAGCACCAGCACCTTCCTGGTGGGGAAGGGGCTGCAAGAAGCCCCTGCAGGGGTCCACTCTGGGCAGCATGGGGGAGGCCCTGGGAAGGGCCAGGATGTAGTACCCTCACTGGCCAGCAGCCTAGCAGTGACAACTAAAACCCCAGACATCAACCTGGTAGAGCAGGGGGCGGGAGTCGGGGGGGGGGGGTGGTCAGTGGGGAATCTTCTAGAATGGGGATGGCCCCCACCCGAGAAGCCAGCCCACTGAGGCTCCAGAGCAGGGCCCTGCAAGGCAGCCTGGAACCCACTGCCCGAGGCGCAGTGGGAACTGGGGGGCTGTACCAGGGTGGGCAGTGGGCTTGCAGGGTTTAGGGGCACTCAGCACAGCAGGCAGAAACTTGAGGCTTCTGGCAGGCCAGGTTCGGGGGTCACGTGGGCAGCTTCCAGCTCAGGACAGAGTTTGTCCTTGGCAGATGGGTACCCACCATGGCTGGAGCTGACTTGGGGAGCACCCCGTCCCCGAAATGCAGGCAAGAAAACTGCCCGTGGGCATCAGCAGGGGCCCTGTACTTCCTTCCAGGCTGGGTGTCCCCTTTCCTGCTCCGGACGCAGGCCAAGGCCCTGCGAGTGGCCCCCCAGAGGCAGGCCGGGCAACCCTACCTTCCCTGCTTCCTGCCCCACCCTGTGCCCAGGACCCTTGGGGCCCCCGAATAAAACAGGTGGGACCCTTTGAATGGAGATGCTCCTGAGAGCCTCCCCGTTTGCCCTGGTGGGGTACAGAGGCTCTCGAGCAAGGCGGGGGCCTGGGGCGGCCTCAGCCTCACCGGCTGGCCCTTGTTGCCACAGGGAGGAGGGACCCACGGGGGGAACGGCCGTGGTGGGGGGCGCCTGGCAGTGAGGAGCTCTGCGGGCTGCAGGGCAGCCTCCACCCCAGGCCCAGCTGTCAGGGATGTCTTCCCTTCCCCCATAGCAGCCTGTTTGTCTGTCTGCATGCACCCCGCCCCCGTCCCCGGCCTCAGGGGCTGCAGACGTGGCGGGTGGCCCCCCGCCCCCGCCCCCTGCCTCACTGCCTGGCCGATAAGTGCCCGGCGGGCCGCCCCTGTGTCTGGCCGGAGGAGCCAGAGGCTCTTAGCCCTTCGAGTTTGCCTTGAACTCCCCTGTCCACCGTCGGTCCCTCTGGACAGCCCTGCATTATCTCGGCTCATCTCAGGCTCCTGCTGCCACCGCCAGAGGAACTGAGCTCTGGAGAGAACGAGCGGAGATGGTTTCTCCAGCGGGGCCCCAGGCCGCCCCGGACAGAGGCCCCCAGGAGTGCGCACCAGACCCGGGGGGACTAGCAGCTCCAAGATAAGTCTCAGGGCGCCTGGGGCCCCGCCGGGACATGGGTCCTGGGGGTCAGCCAGGCGGCACTGAGCCTCCTGTGGCCTGGGCTCTGAGCCCCCCTGCCCCCCAGAGCCGAGTCCAGCCGCCACCCCTCTCCTGCGGACACACGCTCGGGCATGTGCTCACACTCCCCCCCTCTCTCTCTCACACTCTCCCTCTCGGGCCTTCCCAGAGACGTGTGCACACACACAAGCTCCTGACACACTCAGGTGCCCACATTCACCTACAGGCAACGGCCCACGCTCTCCAGCCTGTCTGGGAGCCCAGCCCAGAGCTGTGCTCCACCCCGCCCCGGGCCAGGCCTGCACCCCCCAGAGCTCTGAACACAGCCCGCGCCCCGGCCCAGACCTCGCTGGCATGCCTGCAAGAGCCTCAGGCCTCACAGAGCCCTGTGGCCCTCAGGAGGCTGACTGTCATGACCCAGGGCCACCTTCCGTGTGCACATTGAGGAGGAGCGCAGACTCTTACAAAGGGAGGGGCGGGGCTCAGCACCTCATCTTACAGAAGGGAGGGGCGGGGCTCAGCACCCCCAATCTTGCAGAAGGGAG